>NC_092507.1:18334113-18641613 GCF_047511675.1 Marmota flaviventris | reverse complement strand
GGGACATCTGGCTTGACTTCTGCAGACCCTGCCCACTTTGGGGTGACGGGAGCAGCCCAGGGTCTGGCCGCTGTCCTGCTACAGAGAGTTGGGGTGCCCTTCAGTGCTGGGGTGGGGACTCCAGGGGCCTCAGAGGGTCGTTACCTTGAGGGGAAACCTGGGCACCTGCAGGCCCCCTCCTGGGTGGAGGGGCGGTCTCCTCCTGCCACGCTGTTTGTCCTTCTAGCTGGCTTGAGGCACCCTCAGGGTGAACCCAGAGCTAAGCAGTGTGTGATCTCCCACAGAGGAGCAAAGTGGCACACTAATAATTTAAAATCTTAACTTTCCTTTACTTAGCACAACATGAATAGCCAATAAATAAATGCAGTGACAACTTGAGAGAGAAGTCACGGAGGGAGGGGACAGTGCCCTTTCATGGCACTTTCCCTCTGCCTCGTGGAGGGTCCCCTGCGATCCCTCTGTATTGGACTCTGCAATCCAGGGCCGGCCTTGTCCCTCTCTCTCTGGGTCCCCCTTCTCCTGCCGTGTCTGGTTTTAAGGAGCGCCTGTCGCACCCTGGCACCCAGGTGATTGGCGTGTGTCACGGTGGTTGTGTGAGGTCTGTCCCCCCACCTGCACGTGGCTCTGGGAGGATGGGCGCTGGCCTGCTTCACGGAGGTGCCAGCACATGGGGGTGCCCAGCAAGCATTGGGGACCGTGGAATGAACGGATCCCTTCCCTTGTCATCTGGTCCCTTAGATGCCAGAATGCTGCAGTCAGCCTTCCTTTCCAGGCCCTGGTGAATCAGCCCTTCCACTTCCGGGCAGCCTCGGGCCTGAGGGTAGGAAGGCGGCCACACCACAGGCTCCGCGCGCTCCAGACCCTGGACGGCAGTGTCCCTGGTCCTGGGATTCCTTAGGTCACTTCCACCCATTGTCTTGGGCTTCTTGAGCTAATCTCCCCCCACCCCCACCCCCCGGGAGTCCCTGTGGCTTCCCATCTGCTTCCAGCTTCAAATCCTTTCTGGCTCCAAATCCTCTCCTAGAGTTTCCTCCGCCCTTCTGCCACTAATGGCCACCGTGACCTTGGGCAAGCCAGCCGCTCTCCTCGGGGAGGCCCTGGTGAACAGAAGATGGAGGGCGGGGGCCTAACTGCCTCCCTCCTGGGGGCAGGGACTGAGTGAAGCCCGTGGGATAAAATGAAAGTGGCCCCTGTGGTATCTGGGTGGCTCTGGCCGGCAGCCCTGACGTCCTGTGACCCCAGTCTTCGTCCCTCCCCGTTGGTTGCACAAGAGGCAGCTTCCGTTGCCAGGGAGCCACCACACGGCCACGTGCTCGCTCTGCTCCGCTGCTCCCTCTTTCCTCTGCAGAGAACTCTGGCCTCGACTCCTCGGGAGGCCGTGGGGGAGGAGGGGGGACGGAGAGCCGAGGCCCGCCGCGCCCAGAGTGCAGATCAGAGCTCAGCCTGGGCCTGGACGGCACTGCTCGGGGATGGCGTTCAGACCCAGGTTCTCCCCCCACCCCACCCCCCGCAGCGTGATGCTGTCCCGTGAAGCTTTACCAACATCCTTATGGTTGTCACCAAGTCTGGGATCAGCCAGCAGGAAGGACAGAGAGGAACCCCCGAGACGGAAGGCAGAGGACTGGGAGAGGCTTGCTCACGTCCCTTCATCCCAAGGCAAGGGCTCAGTGTTGCAGGGGATGCTGCGAGTCGTGGTCTGGCGGAGCAGCCAGGAGCTGACAGGGTGACAAGGACAGTTCTACAGGACAACCCGCTAGTGGCAACACCTGCCCCTGCTCTCCCCCAGAGGTGCCTTTGGCTTTTAGACCCCCTCGTTTCTAAGCAGAGAGGGCCTGGGTGGGGGAGTGAGGAGCAAAGGGACAGGGATGGGACAGGGACAGGCAGGGAAGAGGAGATACTGGGATAACTCAGGGGCACTTGACCACAGAGCCACATCCCAGCCCTATTTTGTACTTTATTTAGAGTCAGGTTCTCATTGAGGTGCTTAGGGCCCCGCCATTGCTGAGGCTGGCTTTGAACTTGCAATCCTCCTGCCTCAGCCTCCCGAGCTGCTGGGGTTACAGGCGTGCACCCAGCAAGACAGATTTTGGATTGATCTTGGCCTGGGGGAGTGCTCAGTTCCCCAACACATTTTACTAGAGTGATATAAAGTAAAGGGAAGACTATGACGTGAAGAGTGAAGAAATCTGGATCCCAGCCTTGCTGCTGTGTATCCCAGGGAAAGTCCCTGTCCCTCTCTAATCTCAGATTCTTCACCTTGTTTGCAGGGCCACCAGCAGCATACTAGATATCCTTGTCAGAAAGACTTCCTCACCAGTGGACAAAATAGATGTCCCTTCCCCTGTACTCAGACACAACACGGGAGCAGGTGGATTTCAACCACTCTTGCTTCCTGCTTTGCTGCATGGCTTTGTGCAGTGCACAACCCACACCATTGTGTTAAAGCAGCAGTCTTGCCCATCAGCCTCCCTGGGACGTTGTATCAAAGAATAACCTGCAAGAATGGCTCAGGACCCCAATGACCCCTAGAGCACCCATCCGTCCAGCAGGTTTTCTCTCTCTTGCGTTCTGCAGTAGGGCTGGGACTAGTGTGAGGCCAGGGTCACTCATCTCCAGGGGCATCTCCAAAGACGAGAGCCCAGGACCCTTCAGTTCTGAGCCAGGATTCTCACCAGCCTCGCCCTGGCCCTGGTCTGGTGGTGGTGATGGTGCCAGAAACCACCTCAAGTCACTGGGGGTGGCTTCTCTTGGTATCGATGTGGGCACCTGGAGACATGGGGAGACCGGGGTCCAGGGAAGTGGGTGCCCATGACGCTCTGTGCGCAGGAACTTCAGCTTCACCTGGACGGCAGGGCAGTGTCAGCTCATGGGAGAGGAGGGAGGAAGGAAAGGGAGATGGAGGGGAAAGGCCAGGCCCCGGAGCGCCTTGTTTGTGATCCAAGGCGTCTAGGGGAAGCCAGGAGGGGAGTGGGAAGGCCAAGGGGAGGCCGCCCTGAGCACGGGCCTGAGGCCAGGCCCCCACCCTCGGAGCCACCAGAAGTCTTCCGCAGGCCACCTCGGAGACCAGGCACCTGACAGACCTGGACGCTTTGACAGACAAGGACTCTGATGGGGCTTCCTCCCTCCCTGGTCTCCCCAGGGCCACATCCTGCTGCCCTCAGGACCCTCTGGGGTGACCATCCAATCAGGGGGGAAAGGCAGGACCAGAGAGGGAGGACGGGCCCCGGCCACAGCACGGCTGCGTCTCCCCAACTTCTGACCATGATCATCACTTTTGCTTTCGCCCAGACTAGTGGCTGTTTGGGGTGTGTGTGAGTGTGTGTATGAGAGTCAGTGTATGTGTGAGTGTGTGTGAGTGTGAGTGAGAGCGTGAGTGTGTGTGAGTGTGAGTGTGTGTATGAGAGTCAGTGTATGTGTGAGTGTGTGTGAGTGTGAGAGCGTGAGTGTGTGTGAGTGTGAGTGTGTGTATGAGAGTCAGTGTGTGTGTGAGTGTGAGTGTGAGTGTGTTTAACGAACTCTTCTTAGTTTATTTTGAAGGAAACCATGTAAATGGAAGACGGCGCAGTGGCCACAAACAGGCGCTCAGCAATGGCCGAGGAGGACGTTAGCCCAGCTGCTGTGTGGAGTCCAGCTGGATTTTGGTGTCCCCAGACTTCAGGACGTGACAGGCCAGTCTCTGTGCAGAGGTGAGGTGGGCGGGGTTAAGGACAGGCAGCTCCCGTGGGACTCTCCTTTCTCATCAGAAATGGCACCTTTTCACCAGGTGGCGTCTGTGCCCACCGGCTGCATCTCATTTCACAGAGGTCCCCTCCTGTGAAAAAGGGCCCCTGAGGAGTCCTGAGCTTAGGACAGTAGCAGTTAACACTGTGGCCCTGGGGACCACCTGGGACCTGGGCGGCACCCCAGCCTCCCCGGCGGACACCTGCCCCCGGGGACCCTCCACCTGGCGGGGTCTTGCCTGCGGGACTCTGAGGCCTTCTCACTATAACCTGGACCCTTGAGCACAAGAGGCCTCTGAGCGGCTGCCAGGTCCTCTCCTGGGTGCTGCAGAAACAGGAGCCCCAGGGGCCCTGGGCCCTGCCCGCAGGCCTTGCTGGGGCAACAGAACGGGGCAGGCGGCCTGTGGTCTGAGGCCTTGATCAGGGCAAGGCCCTGGACCTGGGCTGAGGGGCAGGTGGGAGGAAGGGAGGTCAGGGTGGGAAGGGCCCTGGAGGGACGAGCAGCAGACGAGTGGACACCAGGCCCAAGGACGCCAGTCAGGAAGGTCAGGGAGATCCACTGGAGCCCCCGAAGCCTCCTGGGAGGGAAACGCAAGGACGCGGTGTTCTAGAAGGAACCACACGGTGGCCCTGCGCGGAGCACAGAGGGGCTGCGGCCCACCCACCAGGGACTGCACCCGTCCCGCTGCCCGAGGGCCATCGTGTTCCAACCCAGTGTCCCCCAGGACCACCGGGCTCCACAGCCCCCTCCCCCCCCTCACCACGTCCCTGTTGGCAAGGGACAGAGGGAGCTGCTTCTGTGCCCCACTGGCCATGTGCACACAGAACACGCCACACACGTGCACACACAGGCCACCCTCGCCGCGGGGCTCCCAAAGCCCCTGCTCTGCGCACCGTCATGCCCTCCTGTTTGGGAGGCGCTCTGGGAGGGAGCCCAGGCCAGAGGGCAGAGGGGGCTGCGTTCCCCAGACTTGCCCTCTACCCGCAGGCCTCCCTTCCCCAGAGGAACTTCCCTGAGTCCCCAGACTGGATCAGGATCTCCCTGCAAAGCTCCCTGTGTGTGGGCAGTGACCCAGCATGAGGGCCGGGTCCATTTGTTGGGCCACCATCTTTCCTCAGACCTTTCACTCCATGAGGGCTGCATGGGTTATACTCTCACCTTTAACCTCAGCATGTGCCAAAGGAGCTGGCTCATAGTTGGTGCTCAGTATATGCATGACATACAGTCGGTGCTCAATAAATGCACAGAACATAGTAGTTACACAATACATGCATGATGACAGAACCCTTGGAAGAGGAATGGGACAGGCCTCAGTGAGGCCGCAGGCCTGGATACAGCGGTGGCTCCCAGAGAGGCTGGTTCATGTCAGGGTCCAGCTCCATCCTTGACGTGGGGGACCCAGACCTGTGGGCCCAGAGGGGGAGGACCATGGGCAGGCCCTGGGGGACGGGTGCTGGCCGGGGGAAGCAGGTGGTTTGGTGTGTGGTTTTGTGGTGTCAACCGTCTCCCACAACCACAGCAATGATGGAAACAAGAAGTGAGGCAGGACCGTGGTTGGGACCTTCCCCTGGCATGGTCCCCCCATGTCCTCATACCCCAGGCTGATGACCTGCCTGTGCAAGGGCCTCAGGAAGGCCCAAGCCTCCCAGTGCCACCCATGTCCTGTCCCACACCAGGAGGGGCCACCAGGCAGCTGTGAGGATCCTGGGTCTTGGTCCAGCTCTACACCACCCAACGGTGTGGCCCTGGGCACACCCCCCTGATTGGAAGGGTTGAGTGGCCCGTGGTCACCCCACGTGGTCCTGAGGGCACAGAATGGGGCCCTGGGGAGACCAGGGAGGAAGAAGTCCTGCCACAGAGGGACGAGAGCCAGCCCCACCCAAGGGTGCAACCCCAGCTGCTCCCACGGCCACGGCTCTGTGAGTGACAGTGACAGCAACGGGCTGTGCGCCTGGTACAGCTGGCTGCCCCCACCTGGGGCTGCAGAAGGGGACACAGAATAGCCAGGCCTTGAAGGGCTCCTGAGCCAGCGGGGACAGCCAGCCGGTCCTTAAGAGGTGACGTAAGGACGATAGTGGGGGCTCACGGTGCTAGGGTGGGGCCCATGGCTCAGGGTGGCGGGGACACCAGCCACTGTTTATTTATTCACTTAGTGTCTCTTTTTTCCTCTGGTGCTGGAGAGTGAACGGGGCCTCCTGCATGCCAGGCAAGCGCTCTGCCTCTCATTAAGGTTTAATTCAGATTTCCCACGATGGCAGAATAGAGGAGGTCGCTTTCTGTCAGACAGGCAGAGACGCAGGTCTGGAAAGGGGAGGGTGGAGGATTGGAGACTGAGACCAGGAAACGTGGGGTCCAAAGGTGACTTAGGGGACCGAGAACTGGGTCCCCCACCATATCACTGGAACCCAGGGAAGAACACCAGCAAGTACTGGGCACTGGAGGGGCCCTGATTTAAACTCTCCAGACCCCCAAGTGACATTCAGCAAAGAGCCTGGAGCCCACCTAAGCCCCAACCCTCCTCCAGGAGCCCAAAGGGGGGGCATTGGACTCCCAAGACCCCCACCTACAACTGCTGAGAAGAGCGGCCGAGAATCCTTTGAACTCCAGTGGAAAGAATTCCTTAACTTCTCATCAACATCTTTATTATTATCATTATTATTCCTTTTCTCTGTTTAATTGTGACCTTAAAGGACGCTTATTCATATCTGTTTTTTTTTCTCTCATTTTTAGCATTTTTGAAGCCAGTTATTTTTCATGGATGAGTTTTTTGTGAACTAGGATGTTTGGTTAGTATATTTTAGTTTTGTTTTGTATTCTTTTATTTTTAATTTTTAAAAATTCTTACCATATATATGTATATGTATATTTTTCTCCCACCTGATTCCCTTGATTCTCTTTTCTTCTGCTAACAGCCAATCTATTGTTCTCTCTCACTCTTCCTTTAAGTTTTTACTTCTTCTCTCCTCCTCCTTCATGATCCTCACATTCTAAATCACTTCTGTTCCCCCACTGTCCGCCGTTTGAAATTATAAATCCTTTAGCAAACTTGCTGTTTTTATTGGAGGCAATAACGGATCACATCACTTCTGTTTATTGTGATAATTAACACTGTAGACGTGGCAGTAGGAACCAGTTGGTTTAGTGCTGTTTCTTGTTATTATTTGTCTCCCCCTAAACAATGAGGTACTGGGAACCTTCAGGGATGCCCTAAATCCACAAGGAGGAAACTCTCCTGCCTCAGATCCATACTGTTACACGGGTGGACACACAAACAACACGAAAAAGCAAGGGAACAAATTGCCCCCAACGAACCAGATATTCCAATAAGAGAATCCACGGACACCACAGGGAAGAGATGTCAGAGGAGGAGTTTAGAATATACTTAGTTAAACTGATCTTTGAAGCAAAGGACAGTATAAGAAATGAAATCAGAGAAAAAATACAGGAAGTGAAAGAACACTTCAATAAATAGGCAGAGATTCTGAAAAAAAAAAAAAAAAAACCCAAGCAGAAATCCTCGAAATGAAGGAAACAATCAACTAAATTAAAAATTCAATAGAAAGCAGCACCAACAGAGAGAGCACTCGGAAGATGGAGGGAGCCTCGGGCAATGAAGACAAAATATATAATCTTGAAAATGAAGTTGACCGTGGAGAGAAGAGGTTAAGAAACCATGAACAGAACTTCCAAGAATCATGGGATAACATGAAAAGACCAACTTTAAGGCTCATCAGGAGAGATGAAGTTGTGGAGATACAAACCAAATGAATGCACCATATTTTCAATGAAATGATATCAGAAATTTTCCCAAACCTAAAGAATGAAATGGAAAATCACACACAAGAGGCTTAGCTGGGCACGGTGGCACACGCTTGTAATCCCAGCAGCTCAGGAGGCTGAGGCACGAGGATCGCAAGTCCAAAGCCAGCCTCAGCAACAGCAAGGCACTAAGCAACTCAGTGAGACCCTGTCTCTAAATAAAGCACAAAATAGGGCTGGGGATGTGGCTCAGTGGCTGAGTGTTCCTGAGTTCAGGTAACCCTCCCCCCACCAAAAGAAAAGAAAGAAAAAAAAAATTCAAGAGCTTACAGGACCCCAAATGTAAAAAATTATAACAGACTCACACCAACGCACATTATACTGAAAATGTCTAACATACAGAATAAGGATAGAATTTTAAGGCTGTGAGAGAAAAATAACAGATTACGTATAGGGGGAAATAAATACAGATCTCAGCTGCTTTCTCAATCCAGACCCTCAAAGCTAGGAAGTCCTGGAATTACATATACCAAGCTCTGAAAGAAAATGGATGCCAACCAAGAATTCTGTATCCAGCAAAATTAAGCTGTAGATTTGAAGACAAAATGAAAACCTTCCATGAAAAACAGAAGTTAAAAGAATTTGAAAGCCTGCACTACAGAACATTCTAAACAAAATACTCCATGAAGATGAAATTTAAAAAAAAAAAAAAAAAGTGAAAACCAGCAAAGGGAAGAACTACACTAAAAAAATAATCAATCTGAGGAGAAATTAATTCCAATTAAAAACTAGAAATTGGGCTGGGGATGTGGCTCAAGTGGTAGCGCTCTCGCCTGGCATGCGCGAGGCACTGGGTTCTAGCCTCAGCACCACATACAAATAAGATAAAGATGTTGTGTTCACCGAAAACTAAAAAATAAATATTAAAAAAAATTTTTCTCTCTCTCTTAAAAAAAAAAAACTAGAAATAAACCCAAATGCCCAGGAATACAAATCATATCTCAATAATAACCTTGAACATTAACGGCCTGAACTCATCAATCAAAAAAACAGGCTGGTAGATTAGGTCAAAAAACAAGACCCAACAATATGCTGTCGCCAAGAGACTCACCTCATAGGCAAAGGCTTCCAGATTGAAGGTAAAAGGATAGAAAAAACATATCACTCACATAGCCTGTGTCAACAAGCAGGGGTTTCTGTCCTTTTATCAGATAAAGGACACTGTAAGCCAAAGTTAATCAGAAGGGATAAAGAAGGCCACTTCCTACTGCTTAGGGGACTTATACATCAACAAGACATAACAATCTTAAACACTTATGCCCCAAACAATGGAGCATCTGCGAACATCAAATAAAACCTTCTCAATTTCAAGAATCAAAGAGACCACAACACAATAATACTGAGTAACTTTCACATGCCTCTGTCACCACTGGATAGATCCTCCGAATGAAAACTAAATAAAGAAGCTATAGAAGTAAAAAACACAATTGATAATTTAGACTTAACAGACGTATATAGAATACTTCATCCGTCAATGGCTGAATACACTTTCTTCTCAGCAGCACACGGGCTCCTTCTCTAATATGGACCATGTTATGTAAGCTATCACATACGTTGGCAAACAATTTTTGTAATATCCTCTAATATATTTTTAGCATCTGTAGGGTTATTTTGACAGCTCCCTTTCCATTGATATTAATTTTTGTGTTCTTGCTTTTTTCTTGATTAGATTTGTTTATTTTTATCAGATTCTAGCTGCATTAGTTTTTCTCTATTTCATATATTTCTGCTCTACTCTTCTTTTTTCCTTCCTACTACATAGTTTGAAAATAATTTGATTGTTATTCTAGCTTCTTTCTGATACAAGGACTTTATTTTTTTTTTAAAGAGAGAGAGAGAGAGAGAGAGAATTTTAATATTTATTTTTTAGTTATCGGCGGGCACAACATCTTTGTTTGTATGTGGTGCTGAGAATCGAACCCGGGCCGCACGCATGCCAGGCGAGCGCGCTACCACTTGAGACACATCCCCAGCCCCAGGGGACTTTAAATTATAAATGTTCATCTGAATACTGTTTAATCTCAGAGATCATGATATTTTAAGCTTTTATTATCACTTAGTCCAAGGTAAAAGGATAGAAAAAACATATCACTCACATAGCCTGTGTCAACAAGCAGGGGTTTCTGTCCTTTTATCAGATAAAGGACACTGTAAGCCAAAGTTAATCAGAAGGGACAAAGAAGGCCACTTCCTACTGCTTAGGGGACTTATACATCAACAAGACATAACAATCTTAAACACTTATGCCCCAAACAATAGTCCAAAGTACTTTTTCCTTACTCTTTTTGTGCTTTCTTTCTTGACCTCTGAGATATTTATAAGTGTGCCATCTAATTTTGAAATAGTTGACATATGGGGGTGGGGCTCTATATATTTTAAGGTGGTTGATTTTTTTTGTGTGTGTGTGTGGTATTGGGGATTGAACCCAGGGCCTTGTGCATGCAAGGTAAGCACTCCACCAACTGAGCAATATTCCCAGCCCTTAAGGTGATTGATTTCTAATATAATAAATCATGCAAAAAAATCATGAAAAAAGGAATGGAAATGCTTTTTATATTGATTGTATTGGTTACATACATGTCAAAACTGACCAAATTGCATATTTCATATATGTGCATTTTATTGTACTTCAATTTTACCTCAATAAAGCTATGGTTAATTTTTTTTAAATACTACTACTTAGCATAGCATAAAAAATATTTTAGGATATGTTTAACAAAAAATGTGCAATATCTGCACACTAACAATCACAAAATATTGCTGAGAGAAACTGAAGACCTAAAGAAATGGAAAAGTCACCATCTTCATGCACCAGAAAGTACAATATTGTGAGGATGTAATTCCCCCCTGAAAACCTCAGTGGGATTACCTATCATTTTGAAAGCTAATTTTAAAACGTATACATAAATGCAAAACACCTGAAATATTGAAAAAATCCAAAGAACAAACAAAATTGGGGAATTTATAAATGCTCCCAGGAATGACGGAGTGTGTTGTCAGAACATGGTCTGAATAGCATATAAGAATAGACGCACAGATCAATGGGCCAAAATAGAAAGTGCAGAAATAGACTCACAGATATATGATCAATTGATTTCCTACAAAGGATGCCTGGATAATTCAATGTAGGCAGCGATGTTCTTTAGAAATGAATCTGAAAAATAGAAATGAATCTCTGAACAATTATGCGAAGTAGAGGAGGGAACCAGATACAGAAGACAACATACAAATTGATTGACATGAAGTTCTAGAGCAGGTGAAAGTTCAGTGACAGAAAGTAGGAGTTTCTGCAGTGCAGAGGTCAGGGGAGAGCTCTGGGGGTTTTGGAAAACTGTAACTTGACTGTGATGATTGTTAAACAGCCATAGACCATTGTCAAAGCACATAGATCTGTACATTCAAAAATACTAATTTGGTAATTTTAATTTTTTCCTTAATAAAGTGGTTAAAAGTGATTTAAAAAAAAAAGATTTAATTCAGCCACTTGAGGCAGGAGGATTGCAAGTTCAAAGGCAGCCTCAGCAACATCCAGGTGCTAAGCAACTCAGTGAGACCCTGTCTCTAAATAAAATACAAAATAGGGCTGGGGATGTGGCTCAGTGGTCGAGTGCCCCTGAATTTAATCCCTGGTACCAAAAAGAAAAAAAAAAAAAAGATCTAATTCGCCTGGCACCAACTTCACTGTCATCCTCCTGATGCAGCACAGGTGTCCCCGCCTTCGTCGCTCACCGGTGTACATCACTCAGGGCAAAGCTGACCACTTCGGGAGCTGGCTCAGAGCCTCAAGCCCGGGTCTGAGGCACTGCTTTGCAATGTAGGCTTTATTATTATTTGGGTATGGTGAGGCCAGGAGACCTGAAGACGGTCTGTAACCCAGCCTTGCTAGGAGGAGCGCGTTGCTCCTCATGTCACACTGTCTGCGCAGGAAAGCAGCACATGAGACCAGGAGGCAGAGGGGGAGGAGGATCAGAAGCAGGGGCCTGTCCTGTGCTTCCATGCGCAGTGACAGACCTGGCATGGTGAGCAGCCTGGGACTCAGTACTCTGAAGAATTTCACCAGGCTCTAGGGCTCAGGGGCTGTTATGGTTCAGATGTGATGTGTCCCCCAAAAGCTCACGTGTGAGAGGACGAATGACTGGGTTATGAGAGCCTTAACCCAATCGTGAATTAATTCCCTGATGGGATGGAGTGGTAACCGCAGGCAGGTAGGGTGTGGATGGAGGCGGTGGGTCCTTGGCCGCGGGACTTTGGGGTATATATTCTGTGACTGGCAAGTGGAGTCCCTTTCTCTGCTTTCTGATTATCAGTGAGCTGCTTCCCTCTGCCATCTCTACCGCCATGTTGTCCTGCCTGACCTCTAGACCCAAGGAATGGACCCTGCTGTCTATGAACTGAGACCTCTGACACCATGAGCCCCCAAATAAACTTTTCCTCTTCTAAAAAAAAAAGACGTGTACAATTCAGTGACTTTTAGTATATTCCTAATGTAGTCCAACCATCCCCCTTTCTAGTTCCAGAACATTCCCATCACCCCAAAAGGAAGCCCTGAGCTCTTTGTCAGTCACTCCCAGCTCCTTCCTCCCTCCCAGCCCTGGCAACCGCTCATCTACCTTCCGTCTCTGTGGACTTGCCTGTTCTGGACATTTCAGATCAATTGAAGGTGACAGGTGAGGCCTGTGGTGACTGGCTCTTTCACTTGGCCTGCTTGCAAGTGTCTGGGTGTTTCGGTCCTTTTTATGGTTAAACGATACTCCATTGTGTGGAGAGACCACATTTCCACCCATCCTTCAGGTGATGGACACTTAGGCAGATTTCACTTTGAGGTATTATGACCCCCTCGTCCACTGAGTGCCTTTCCATTCCAAGCATCCCCCAGCTTCGGACCTGTTCCCCTTCACACCCGTCTGATGAGGTAGGTCCTGCTCGAATCTCCTTTCTGCAGCAGGATTTGCCTCTGTGCCATGGAATCTGCATGGGGATGCCACCAGGATGAGACTCCTTTCTGGGGGTGGGGGGCATTGAACTGCCAGAGTGAGGCCCTCCAGAGCCTGCTCCCCTCCACCCCAGAGGACAGCAACATTTGAGTTGGTGGCCTCTCCTTCACCTGCGTGCCTGTGTGCCTCACCTGAGCAGAGGCCCACAGTGGACATGGAGAGAGACTGAGAAAGAGACTCAAAAGTCTCTGAGAGGTGGGGCTGCTTGTTACTGCAGCAGAGCTTGGTCCTCCCGTCAGCCCAGGGGCCCACACAGCCCCTGGTTATGGGGAGCATGTCTGGGCTGGCACATACAGACACAGCCTGGGAGTATTTTTAAAACAATCCATTCTGTGCCAAGTTGGAGAAAAACTGAGATCAAGCTGTGCAGCTTGTTTCCAAGGGATCAGCATGTACATTTAGGGAGCTGATTTTCATGAAGTCTGTCTACATGGTGGCCGGAACTTTGCCCACTCTTCCCTTCAGAAGTCTCATTTGTGAGGTTGCTTCCGGGGGCCTCTCATGCACCTGGAGAACAACCGCTCAGCTCGGCAGACCATCCGATCCCATGATATTGAGGATTTGCCAGGTACCCTCTGAGTATTTGTTGTGTATTTTATCCTCCTAGAGTCTCTAAGGGGGAGGTATTATTGTCATCCCCATTTTCCAGAAGAGAAAACTGAGACTCAGAGAAAGTAACATTTTCTCAAGTCCCTACACCAGTTTGGTGGAAGACGTAGAGTTTGAACTCAAGGCTGCCTACACCTTTTGGTCCCTGAGGTCATCTGAGTCATCTGTGACTGACTCCACAATCCCTGGTGTGTCTCCTGGAGTGTGTAATCAGGCCTTTTAGATGAGACACACCAGTGGTATGACAGAGCCCAGGATGAAAAGTCAGACTCCTGTGTTCCAGTTTCCAATGTAGCTTTAACTTACTCCACGGCTCAGGGCGAATCCTTTCCGCTCCCTGGGCCTCAGTGTCCACAACCATGGAATGGGACATTTGGATCCTCTCTGTGCTTCCCAGGGTGATCTGGGCAGCTGAACTACTAACAACCTGGTTACAAATGGCCATTCCTGGCCCTGTCTCAGACCTGCAAGTCCGACCCAGGAACCCTGAATCCTCAGCCTGAGATAAGCAGCCCTTCCCTGAGCCTCTGTGAGATTATGGAGGCACAAGAGGCCCATCCAGGAAGCACGGTGGTGAGTCTGAATCAAACATCAAAGGCCATAGTCTCTGGGTAGCATGTTCTGGAAGAATCTGGAAGAGAAAGAAGAATGTTCTGGGAGAATCTAGAAGAGAAAGAAGTTGGGTTAGACTGTGGAAGGTGGAGAAGTAGGATCCAAAGCTATTTTTTGTTCATTTTTATGTTTCATTTTTTCCCCTTGGAAGAAAATTGCTGTTCCATCTCAACCCTACTTCCTGGCCCCCTTGCAGCTGGGAGAGGCCAGTGAGCATTGGCTTCACCAAGTTCTGAGGGAACTTGGAAATAAAGTGTTGATGGTGGAATGAACCTGGGTCCCCTGGCTGCACGGGTGTTACAGGACACGTGAGCAATATGCTTAGACTAAGTCACTAAGACTGTGGGTTGTTTGTTACAGCAGCTACAGGTACTTATCCTGACAAATACATCTGGAGGAAGTGGGACCAGAACAGACTCTGAAAAGGTGAGTGAGGCGGCATTCTGGCTGGTCAGCCGCGGAGCAGGGGTCCAGCTCGTCCCCCCACACACACACCCTTCCCTGCCAGGCACCAGCCCCACCCCTCTACCCGCTGGACTATCCCCTGTGGCGTGATCCTAGGCACCTCCAGCAGATCCCCCATTATGGGCAGCCAGAGCTCCAAGGCTCCCTGGGGCAAAGTGACCCCCACAGCAGGCAGCAGGCGCTTCCCCCTCGAAGGCCAAGGGACAGGAGAATGGCCACGTGAAAAGCAATGGAGACTTTTCCCCCGGGGGAAGGGGAGCCGCCCCCCACCCCTGCCCTGAATGGAACAGATGAGGCAGCGGGGGGCCACTGGGGATGCCATCGAGCCAGCACCCCCTGGCCAAGGGGGAGACCGCTCCCAAGGAGACCCCTAAGAAGAAGAAGAAATTCTCTTTCAAGAAGCCTTTTAAATTGAGTGGCCTGTCCTTCAAGAGCAATCGGAAGGAGGGTGGGGGGGATTCTTCTGCCTCCTCCCTCAGAGGAAGAGCAGGAGCAGGGGGAGATGGGGGCCTGCAGCCAGGAGGGCACTGCCCAGGAAGGGAAGGCCAAAGGGGCAGAGGCCGGTGCTGCCTCCAAGGGAGGAGACACAGGAGAGGAGGCAGGGCCCCAGGCTGCAGAGCCGTCCACTCCCTTGGGGTCAGAAAGTGGCCCTGCATCAGCCAGCGTTGAGCAGAATGGGTAGCTGGCTGGGGACAGGTGGGTGATCTCTAAGCTGCAAAAACTGTGCTGTCCTTGTGAGGTCACTGCCTGGACCTGGTGCCCTGGCTGCCTTCCTGTGCCCAGAAAGGAAGGGGCTTGTCGCCCCCTCCCAGCCACGTCCCTTTTCTCCTTTCCCTCCTGTGAGTTCTCCCATCAGCCATCTGGTTTTTCTCTTAAGGCCAGTTGAGGATGGTCCCTGACGATTTCCCAAGTTAGGTGAGTGATGTGAAGTGCTCCTGTCCCTGACCCTACCCCCTTCCCTGTCCCCAGCCCTGCAGAAGGCAATTGCTGGTTTTCTCTCCCAGTTCTTTTCCAAGTAGGTTTTGTTTATCCCACTCCCCAAATCCCTGAGCCAGAAGTGGGGTGCTTGTACTCCCAAACCCCGAGGGTCCAGCCTTCCCCCTGTTGAGTTTTTAGTCTCTTGTGCTGTGCCTAGTGGCACCTGGGCTGGGGAGGACACTGTCCCTGTCTAGGTTTTTATAAATGTCTTACTCAAGTTCAAACCTCCAGCTTTGCGGATCCACTGTGTCTCTTCTTTGACGCGGTAAGCAGGTGTCGGGCTGGGGGGAGGGAGGTCTGTAAGGTGAAACAGCTTCTTGTTGTCTTTTTTTCTCCCACTGTTGTAAATGACTTTTAATGGCCAAACCCCAGATTTGTACTTTTTTTTTCCCTAATTGCTTAAACTATTCTCTTCCACCTGGTTTTACTGTAACATTTGGAAAAGGAATAAATATCATCCCTTTAAAAAAAAAAAAAAAAGGTGAGTTAGATCTGGAGACGCAGACTAGAGGGAGGAATAGCCCAGGAGCAAAGGGGTGGAGCCGGAACCGGTGTGATACCATGATGTTTTGGGTCTTAAAATGTCCCCAAAGGCTCATGTGTTGAAGGCTTGGTCACCTGTGTGTGGTGCTGTTGGGAGGTACTGGAAGCTTTAGGAGATGGAGCCTGGTTGAAGGAGGTTGGGTCATTGGGAAGTGTGCCCTTGAAGGGGGCATTGGGACTTTGGCTTCCTCCTCTCTCTGCTTCCTGGCTGCATGCACACCCCCACCACAAAGTTCTGTCTCACCACAGGCCCAAAGCAACAGGGCCAAGGGACTATGGACTGGAACTTTGAGCCAAGCTAAACCTTTCCTCTTTTTGAAGTTGTTTATCTCAGGTATTTTGTCACAGTGACACAAAACTGACTAACATATAGAGAAATTTACCCTAGAGAGAAAATTCAATCTGATTGGCGCTGTGGGCCATGTGGCTAGGTAGGAGTTGAGATCAAAAAAGTCCCAGCCCATCATGCTCTGGAGCTCTGGTATGAGTCATGCTTCATACCAGCTCACGGGAACCGACCATTTTTTCCAACTCTGTGCTCAGTGACTTCGCTGTGGCAGCTTAAAATTGGCCAGGGAGTATTTACACCATGGTAACTGGCAAATGTATAAGTCAGGCTTCTTTTCTCCCCTTGTTGAACATCATTTTAGTACGCTACTGGTTGTACCCCACACGACAATAAGTCAAGTCCTGCCTATCTCGGAAAAAAAATCAAAGACCCTAGAGTTGTTTCTAGTCTTTATCTGCCTCTCTGAGCTGTGTAGCCTTAGCCAGTGAACCTCGCCTTTCTGAGCCTCAGATTCCTGATCTGTAAAATGGGCTGTAAGAGTCCCTCCCCTGACGTGAGCATGGATGGGAGCCCTCGTGGTGAGGTTCCAGGGCACATGACGGACTCCTGCTCTGAGCCACTGGGACCCTCTGTGGGCCAGGCTCAGCCCCACAGAGAAGGCTGGAAGGGCGGGAAGAGGATGGAGATCGCAGGATCCAGGGCCCAGCCTTCACGGCCTGCGTGAAGACAAATCTAAGACCCCTTCCACCCTGGGCCTGGGTTCTCTGGCGGGATGAGGCCAGCGGTCTCACTGTACCCCGTGACCAGCACACCCAGAATTGGCTTCCTTCGGCCCTGCCTCACCTCCCCACCTCGATGGCCGCCCCAGGGAACTGTTTGCTCTCTCCTCACCCTGGGGAGGTGGGGGGGAATCCAGGCAAAAGCAGCCAAGATTGAGTCACCTCTGCTGCCTGCAGGTGAGGTCACGTCTGCTGCTGCTCAGTCCCTCAGTGACCCCGGAGGCACCAGCAGCCATCGTCCCCTCCAGTGCACACACAGAGACCAGGCTGAGACAGCTCGCGGGGCCGCTGAGGCGGAAGATCACAGCCTGACTGTCCCCGGTCCAGGTCTTCGTCTGGGCTGCTCCGGGGTCCTCGAGAGCCCTGAGATGGCTAGGATGGTGGCCTCCACTCCTCTCCTGCTCTTCCGACTGGTGGGGATGACTCTGGCTCCTCATGGACCTGGGACAATGGAGGACAAATGGGCTGGTGGTAGGGAAGGCTGGTTATTAAGTCCATCCATCACCCGGCAGGTCTGACCTCATTCTGTCCCGGGAAAGCCAGTCCTGCCTGGGGCTGGCTGCGGGTAGCATGGGATGGGTGGCTGACCCAGCAGGAAGGGACGGGCGGGAGATAAGGAAGGCCTGAGAGCAGGGAGGGTTGGCTGAGTTCAGGTGCAGCTCCTAGAGGTCTGGGTCCCCACAGTGTGACCGCAGCCAGCACCCCAGGGCCACCAGATCATTCGGCAAGGCCAGAGTGACCCCTTTGGGCAGCGGCCTGAGAAGCGGCCCCTGCCCTGGGCTTTCTGCTTCTCATGTCCGTCAGCACCTGAGCCGTGGATGCCCTGAGCTCACCTGAGTCCCAGAAGAAAGGGGCCAGCGGTGAACAGAGGCTGATGGGCACCTGCTATTTTTACTTTTTATTTATTTGTTTTTGTGATACTGGGCATTACAACCAGGGCCTCACACATGCTAGCCGAGCTCCCTGCCACTGAGCTACCTTCCCAGCCCCTTTTATTTTTTGAGACAGGGTCTTTCAAGTTGCTGAGGCTGGCCTCCAACTTGCAAGCCTCCTGCCTCAGCCTCCCAGGGGGCTGGGATTACAGGCACGTGCCATCATACCTGGCCCTGAGTTGTTCACTGGGCCACAACACTTGTGCTGGGCCCTAGCCCGCGCCTTGTGTCCTCCTCAGGAGGTGTGATGATGGCCAGGGCTGGGTTCCGAGGAGGTACACTTCCCGCACCCTGTACCTCGTGAGCCTCCGCAGCTGCTCCCTTCAGTTTCCACATCCTTAAAAGAGGGTGAGCCGTGGCCCCGTCGCTCAGGAGGGACCCGCAAGGATGTGGGGGTGGATGGTGTTTAGAGCCTGGTGCGTGGGGTCCCTACTCATGAGCACGGTGATGGTGACACTAACACCCCTGTGCGCAGGGCACCGTGTGGAGCCCCTCCTGGGGTCACCTTGTTGGAACCCACAGCTGGGTGTGTGTCCATGCTCACAGTCCCAGCGGGAGCGCAGCCTCAGACCCCAGCACTGAGAATAAGTAAATGCCCCCAAACACCCCTGTGGTGCCACCATGAGCCCTGTTTTCTTTTCTTTTTTTTGGAGCTGGGGCTGTAAGCCGGGCACTTTACCACTGAGCCACATCCCCCGGCCCTTTTCATTTAAAAGAAAAAATATTTTTGTTGTGGATGGACAGACTGGCTTTATTTTATTTGTTTATTTTTAGTAGCGCTGAGGAGCCAGCCCAGGGCCTCGCACAGGCCAGGCGAGCGCTCTCCGCTGAGCGCAGCCCCAGCGCCCTCACTGTTTATTTTGAGACTGGGTCTCGCTAAGTTTCTCAGGGCCTAGCTAAGTTGCTGAGGCTGGCCTTGAACGTGTGATCCTCTGTCTCAGCCTCCAAGGTGGTTACAGGCCTGTGCCACCGCATCTGGCTGAGCTGCCTCTTAGGGGTAAGGAAGTCATTGCTCAGAGGGGTGAAGTCACTGGCCCCAGGTGACACAGCTTCTGGGTAGCAGAAGTAGGATTTGAATCGCGGTCTCTCTGCCTTGGAGGCCTGAGGAACAAAACCCGCTGGCCTTCCACTTTTCCGCTTATCCCCACCACCACCGTATGTGAGTTTGACCACCCAGTAGCTCATTTCTCTGGTCCTTTAAGAAATACTGCTGGGAGGCTTTTTTTTTCGGCCCAGAGAGGGCAAGGCACCAGCCTGGGACTTCAGAGCAAGCTGACACCATAGCTAGTACTAGAACCCGGGGCCTTGGATTCTCTGGCCAGCCATCCAAGCTTGCTCAGGGTATCCCACTGTCCTTTCCAGCTCTGCTCTGGTCCCTTGAGCAGGGGCTCCCATCTTCCACCCCTGCTCTAGCCTCCCCGTTTTTTGTAGAAACGTTCTAGGCCCCACGGGGGCTCCTGGGCTTTTCTTCCTGAGGCCACCAAGGAGGAGAACCGAGGCCCCATTCTTTTCTTTTCCTCCAAGATATAATTTGCCTGGAACATGTTCAGCACTTTAAAAATTTGGTCACATTGCCACGTCTGGGTTTCCATGGTGACCTCACTTTGAATCTGCTTCCCCGGGGGAGATGGTAATAATTAATACCGCACTTACTACCGCTGCCCACCGGAGTGTGGGGAGCCTCACGGGTCCCCTGGAGTCCACGTCCCTGGGGCGGGTTCCCTGAGGAGGCAGGGGCAGGGAGGGGACCTGCCACCCTGCCAGCCCCTGCCCGCCCCTGCCCACCCCTGCCCACGCCCTCAGCAGCCAGCAGCCTCGTCGTCAGAGCTACCTAGGCAGGAGAGCTCTCTTTGAGAGGGGAATTCAAGGCACAGGGAGAGTGAGCGATTTGTCCGAGGCCACACAGCAAGGTCCAGACAGCGAGAGCGTGGGCTGGAAGCTGGTTTCCCAGGCTTCAGGGCAGCTCTGGTGGTTGCCAAGGTTGGGGACACCCAGCTGCAAGATGCCCCCCTTCCCTTGAGCCTGGGACACTACCTTTAAGACCCTTTTGAGGGACTTACATCACCCACTCTGGGCAGGGGCTTGTGATGCCAATGTCCCATGGGTGGAATGGACGTCTGCTCAGTCATGGTCCCTTGTGCTAAGTGGGTTTCAAGATCATCTGGGGTTTGGGGACCAGGTTCTGAGGAATGTGGAAGAGGGAGCCAGGGGGAGGGGGAAGGGCGAGAGGCTGGGCAGGAGACATGAGGGAGCTCCAGGCAGCGGGGCTGCAGCCGGGTGCTGGGCGCTCTACCCCCGGGGCCCCTGCCCAGCCCCCTGCCCACGGTGTCCCCGTCCCCATTGATTCCAGCTCTTGTGGAAAGAACAGTAGGCAGACACGTATGGAAAGACAGGAAATCTCGTTTTGAATCCAGATTCCACCCTACTCTTCAGATGTGGAAACTGAGGCTCAGAGGCCTTAGAGAGGCCCTGAAACCCAGAGCCGGTGAGTGTCCACCAGGATTCAAACCCACTGTCAGTCAGGGGGTAGAATCTGTGTGCTTAACCCACCCCTGAAGGGTTCTCTCCCTGCCCGTCCTACCTTGCCCTCGGGGCCTAGCTCACAGTTGAGCTGGGGACCTGAGTGGGCCTGAGGCTCTCCAGAGAGGGCAAAGGGCGGGAAGGAGGGAGGTGGCCAGGCTGGCTGGTCTACTGGCACCTGGAGAAAGCGGGGCTCGGGATAGAAAGGCTGAGAACTTGGGAGTTGTGAGCTTCCACTAAGCAAGTGGGTTTTATCAAAGGGGTGGAGAGATGGGGAGATGGGGGGCAATGACTTCGGTATCTTCAGTGGGGTCCAAAAGTCTTGTTTGCAAAGTTTTGTTCATCCTAACAGAAAAGAAACCTGTGACTTTGGTATGCTGCCACCAGGTGGCAGTACAATTTGGCTACCCGTAGCAGATGCAACCCCATTAAAACAAACATTTCAGTCCTTTTCCAAAAAGATCCGTGTATTTAAAGAATCAGGATTAGGGACTCCTGGTGCTGGCCGTAGGCTGTGTTCCTCCACCGACTGTGTAGACAGAGGAGGCAGAGGAAGCCTACCCCAAGTGCACCTGCCCGTGCCCTGTGCCTCATCTATACTGTGAATGGGGAGATACGGGGGGATTAGATTTATATATAGTTTAAATTAAATTTCTTAGATTAAGATATTCCAATGCTTGTGATGCAATTTGCTTCATTCTTCCCTGACCCTTAACTTTGATCTTTCTGCCCTACACCGTGGGCTTCCTGATGGTCTGTCTTCCCCTTTCTGTCTGGATCTGGTCAACGACTGGAGTCCCCCCTAAATGGCTTCATGCCAACTGCAGATACTAGAAGGAGCAGGGGCAGAGTCCGCTGCCACCCTCCCCTCAGTTGACCCAGCTCTGAGGTGACAGCCCACTCTGCCAGCAGACCTCACGGGCACCGTGGCTTCACCCCTGTGGGTGCAACTCTTGACCACCTGCCAAAAGACTGGTCCCTCCAGGCAGAGTCCCTGGCTCTTTCACCTCGGTAACTGTCCTAGGTCCTGACCACAACTCCACCGATGAATGAACCGCCATTTGACGGCCCAGGAGACGGCTCCCAGAGGGAAAGGAGGCTGAGGAGGACAGTGGCGGGCAGTTACTGTGAGCCTACAGCGTGCCTGACAGGGACTGCGCAGCTAGTCCCCACCACATCCCAGGAGGTAGTGCCCTTAAGAGTAAGGAAATGAGGCTCAGAGACTGGGACGGGGGAGCAGTCGAAGGATGCGTAACATGTCCTGGCCACAGCGCGGTGGCGATGGCAGCAAGCTCGCCCAGCATGCTTGGCTGAGTTAGGAGAGGCCTGTGGGGTTAGCACTTATGGGATTCCTAGTCCCTGCTGGGCTGTGGGGTGTCTGAGCTCACAGAGGTGGCGACAGTCGCCTGAACACCCTCTTCGCTCTGGCTGGGGTTCAAAGCAGCCGGGACCCAAGCCTCAGCACCTTGTAGACCCACCCCAAGGGCCAGCCCCCCCAGGTCCCCGCAGCTCTTCCCACATGGCCCCAGATGGCCTTGACCATCTTAAACTTCACATCCTCGCCCCACAAGGTCCGGGCAGAGAGCCTCCAGGTACTTCTGGAGGGAGGGCCAGGACCTCACAGCAGCTGGCCAACCCTCCTCCAGCTCATGGGTCAGTGTGCGTGGAATGTCCACCTCCAGACCAATCAGGGTGGCCTGAAGGAGGGCTGGGTGGGTTAGCTCGGCCCTGAAAGCAGGACGAGCAGCAGGGAGTCTCCCCAAGGAAGGTCGGCCCCGCGGTGGTGGGAGGGGATGGGTGCCAGGAGGCGGCACCTTTGATTTCTATTTTTCCCAGAGCTGAGAGCTCACGGGTGGAGCCCACCATCTCCAAGGGAGCTGCTGGCCTGAGCCCAGCCCTGAGCTCGATTCCAGGAGAGAGCTTCCTGCCCAGCTGCTCCCTTGTTGACTTGGGGGGCAGGGATGGGGCCTTGGCCTCCTGCCTGCACAAAGCTGTGGTGAGCGTCCAAGTGACCCAGGAGGCACCGGCTGCCCTGGCTCCTCCCCCCACAGCCGATGCCAGGCTGCTCCCAGCTCAGCCAACCTGCACACAAAGCCTTCTGCCTGGGCCTGGCTTTCCCGGCGGTGAAATGGCCAGAGGAATCCTAGGTGGCCAGGGGTGGGGCCTCGGGAGACTGGCCCACGGAGGACACCACGGCCGTCCTGGAGAGGGCAGGAGGGCCCCTCTGAAGGGCCTGGCGTCTGTTGCCCACCCTGCGCGGTGCCTGCCTACTTTTCTAATAGTAGTACCCAGTTTTCTCGGGCACAAGGTGGGCTCCACCCTAGCTGTGAGCCACCAGTGTGTGGCCTTCCCTGGGGACTGTTGAGGGTCCAGGCAGAATCAACACAGTGGCCCTCAGACCTCTGCTTCCTTCCCATGGAAGGGGAGCCCTGGTAGATACGGAACTTGGGGCTGCTGCCACCATCTCGTCACCATGTTGCCACCACCAGTGAAGCCAGCACCCCCAAGGCCAGAGGCTGGAGGAACCAGATCCGGTGGCAGCCACGCCCCTTTAGCTGGCCTAACGCAAAGCCAGCTGCGCCTTCTGGAAATTTCAATGAGAGGAGTCAAAGAAACTCCTCTTTTCTTAGCCTGTTGGGTTTCTATCACTGGTAGAAGAGCCCTTTGGTGATTTGTCCTGGGGCTGGAGGACAGAGGGGGAGGCGGGTGGTGAGAGAAGGGTGGGGTCCCGCTCTCTCATGCAGAGATCTTCTAGGCCCTGGGGCAGAGCTGGGCAGAGGTCCCCTCCTCCTGGCCAGGCTGATAGTATCAGCCACAAAAGTTCCTGGAGACAGGTGACTTCCAGAATGAGCAGAGGGTGTTGGTCCTGGCAGCTGTGGGTGGCCACTGTAGCTCACAGTTCCTCCTGGACAGGCATCTGTGGTCTGACTGAATGGAACAGCTGTTTGGCCAACACCAGGAGCACAAATTGGGGTGTGGTTGGGGGGAAGAAGCCATTCAGTGGTAACATTGGGGACACCCTCACCTTCTGAGTGACCTCTCCCTCATAGGAGCCTGAAAGTGTCCTGTCCATGGGAACAGCTGGGACTTGCCCCAGGCCCAGGGGGACACCGCCATGGGCAATGTCATGGCTACCGCACTGGGGTTTCAGAGCCAGACCAGACTGGGTGTAGAGCTCAGCCTCTGTGCTCCCATCTGCATGACCTTGGATAAGGCCCCTGTGCCTCTGAGCCTCAGTTTCCTCATCTATAAGGTCACGATAGACCAACCCCTGGGTTGTGGCGGAAGCAAATGCGAAAAGCGGACTCAGGACCTGGCACGGGGAAGAGCTCAGAGAGGTGGCTCCTTGTTGGTGGCTCTGGGATGGGCAGCTCTGAGGAGGAAGGAGGTGGGGTGAAGATGTGGGTGGGATGAGCAGCTGGAGGCTCTGGGTTCCAGTGCTCCCTCTCCCAGTTGGCAAACATTTACTGAGCATCTACTACATGCCAACATGTTTCGTTTTGTTGTGGTCCTAGGGATGGAACCCAGGGCCTTGCACATACTAGGCAAGTGCTCGACCACTGAGCTACGTCCCCAATCCTCTTTACTTTATTTTGAGACTGGGTCTCACTAAGTTGCTGAGGCTGACCTTGAACATGTGATCTGAGTGGCTGGGATGACAGGCATGTGCCACTGCTCCTGGCACCAGGCACCATTCTAAGGGCCAGGGATACAAAGTGAACAAAACAGAGATAAACCTCTGTACTCTTGAACCTGGCATTTCTGCCAGGGGACACAAACCACAAAATAAGTAAAAAACATGATAGATGATGGTAATAGACAATATAATAGACTAAATAAAAATAAAATAGGTAGTGCTGAATATTGAGAGGAATAGAACCGAGAAGGGTGGTCAGGTGCTGGGAGCCATTAGCCAAGTAGGTATGACAATTTCCTTGCCAGCGTACCCCATGTTGCTGACATGTTGCAGTGACATTGAATGTAGGTGACCTTGCTCAAGGACCAGGGCGGATCCGGGATTAGGGTGTTCCTGGTTTAAGATAATCGTGTTTAGGGCGTTCCCAGTTTAGGTTCCAGGTTTAAGGTTTAAGATTATTCCTCCTGAGAATAGGGCGTATCCTGCTGCCTGAGTTCCCCTTGAGCTCTCACGGGATTCAGACAGTATATTTTGGGAGACAGAAGCCCAGTGGAGGTGGATTTGGGCAGAGAACGTGGATTTCCCCAGAACGTGATTGTAGACGGCTGGTGTGAGTTCGGGAATAAAGAGTTGCTGTTTGAATCTACAAGCTGTGTGGTGGCTCGTGATTGTGTGCCCAGCCAGACTGCAGCATTTGGTGGCCCGTACGGGGAACTTCTAAAGCTTGGAGGTAAGTGAAATTGCTCGCCCCTGAGGAAGAGCGAAAGAATGGGTGACCAATTCAAAAAACAATGTGTTATTGTTTTGATTTATCTTGTTTTTGTTTCAAGCTGCCTATCCCTAGAAATTTCTCAGGCAAACTGGAAAAAATGGTTGACTAAAGGTTTGAAGTTTGTCGGCCCTGAGGAAGAGAAAATTGATACAATGATTTTTTATTCCGTTTTTGTTTCATTCAGTTTCGGCTTTGTTTTGTGCTATCTTATTGGGTTGCGTTATCTTTATAGTAGATTAGAAATTAGTAAAAAACAAACCGAAAAGATGTTAAGTAAATTGTTAGAGGTTCAGACCATGGAGAAAGACATTTTAGATCAAGCAAAAGAGAAGGTCTCTCGAGCTAGTCAGACAGAGGAAGAAAATTTAAAGGAAAAGGGGTTGTTAGGAAAAAGGCCACAACAGGAGGCTGTTACTAACTCCGTTTTATCACAAGAGGGCGTAATTCAACCAACAGCCCCACCGATGGAGACAGCTGAGTGGCCCTCAAACCCCGTAGTTGATAAATGGGATCCTGAGACAGGACCTCAAAGATTAGCATGCCCTGTACTTGAACAGGCAGGAGGGCAGCGAATTCACCGTGCTTTAGATTTTAAAACAGTGAAGCAGTTAAAGGAGGCTGTAACAACCTATGGTCCCCAAGCTCCCTTCACGGTAAGCATGGTCGAGTCCATTACTAACTTGGACATGACGCCAGCAGATTGGGCTAGCATGTGTAAATCTGTACTAAATGGAGGACAATATTTGTTATGGAAGGTTGCCAATGAGGAATTTTGCACGGAGACAGCTAGGCGAAATGCAGCAGCCGGTTACCCTCAAAGAAATCTAGATATGTTGTTAGGAAAAGGACCTTATGAGGGTCAACGGCAACAAATTGAATATGATCCTGCTATATATGCACAAATTGCTGCAGACGCAGTTAGGGCATGGAAGACTTTACAAGGACATGGAGATTTACAAGGTCAGCTATCTAAGGTAATACAGAGAGCTAATGAACCTTACGCTGACTTTGTAGATAGGCTAATTCAAACGGCTGCCAAAATTTTGGGGGATACAGAACAAGCAATGCCATTAATAAAACAACTGGCTTATGACCAAGCAAACCGTTGCTGCAGAGAGGTTATTAGACCATGGAGACATGAAGATTTAAACACATATATTAAATTATGTAGAGATATTAATGAACAAGGGCAGGTCTTGGCAGCTGCAGTACAACAGGCTTTAGATGCCAGGCCAAAAACATGCTATGATTGTGAACAAACTTTCACAATCACAAACAGAACTTTCTCAGGCAAACTGGGGAAAATGGTTGGCTCAAAGTTTGAAGTTGTTCGCCTCCGAGCAAGAGAAATTGTTAGAGGAAGGAGGCACCCCAATGAGACCAAGAATAATTAGGGCATATGTTGATACAATACAAAAATGTAGCCCATGGCTTTTTAAAGACAAGTTATTAAGTATATCAATGGGACCATCATGGTATCCTGTAGAAAGATTTTTCTTCAACAAGAAAGAGAGGGCTAGTTCTGTTTGCTACACTTGTCTAAGATCTTTGTTTCTACAAAGTTCTGATTAATTTACAAAGCTAAAATGTTGAAACAACAACCACTCTTTACTTATTAAGTTCCATAAGGTAATATATTTAAACATTATGTGTGTTTTCATAAACTGGTAAATGGAAAAATGTTTAATATTGCTTTGTGTCTGTGTCTTTGCTAAAACAAGGTTACTAAGAGTTAAGATTCTATTATGTGTAATTTATATATAAAGAGTAGAAAAATTTTCAGTTGGGTTTCAATTATAGTATCATAGTATCATAAAAAACATGAAAGTCTTTCATCTTATTAAAGTGGAGTAATTTGTCTAAATCAGAAATTTTATAAGAGTTGTTTCAAAATGTAAATTTATAAAAAGGGTTAACAGTTAAAAAAGAGATATAAAAAGATTCAAGATGTGGAAATATATTTTAATATAAAAGGTTAAAGGAAAAAGAAATGTTTCTAGATGAGATAATCTCTGTGTGGTAAAGTAAAAAGTTGTAAATGCCATTTAAAAAGATTTTGAGGAAACTAGACTTACTTTAAAAGCTTGAGAAAGAAAGAAAGAAGAAAAAGGTATTTTTACATGGCAGATTGAGACAAAGCTTCTCAATGGAGTTTAAAAAAAAAAAAGCCTTTGGTTGAAGGGCAGCCATGTAAACTAACATTAAAGCGATTTAAACAGAATCTAAGCCTTGTTTAAAAGAGTGAAGCTGTAGGTGGTGAAAAAGTACATTTAAAAGTACAGTATAGATGATAATTAAAAGGCTTTAAAAGGTTAAATTGAAGGTGGTCGAGATACCTTCATGGCAGAAAAAAGATTGCTTTATTGCATCATTCGAAGCCTAGTTAATCTTAAAGGCATTACTTAAAAAAATGGGAAGATAATAGGATAAAAGATATTTAGATAAAGAAGATTAAAAATTTAAAGTGAAAAACTTTAAAGACAGAAGTATAGAAAGTTAAAAAGAAAAGATAAAAAAGATGTAGGAAGACAAGAATTTTAAACCCACAAAATAGGAAACAAAAGAAAACTAGGAGGAAAATAAGCATCTAAGGGTGAATGTACAAACCTTAGGAAAAAAAAAAACTAGAAGATAGAAATAAGATAGAAAATGGTTGAAAATGTCAAGTAAAGGTATTTCAGATAGAAAATGCAAAAGGCTAAGACAACTATTAGATACAGACATGTACTTATTAAAGCAAAAAAGAGGGAATTGAAAAGGGGTATATATCCCCCAAAGATAAACTTAAAATAACCCTTTTTACCCTAAACTTTTTAAATTTGGATTCATAAGGACTTAGTGCTGCGGAAAGACACATGTATCCAAAAAATGTACATAAGCCTAAAGTACTTTGGAAAGATATTCTAACAGGACAATGAAAAGGTCCTGACCCAGTGATTGTCTGGAGTCGGGGGTCTGTTTGTGTTTTTCCACAGGGAGAACAGCAGCCGATTTGGATTCCAGAGAGATTAACTAAAACAATTTCTACAGATCAAAAAGAAGATGTTTTGACTCAAATCCATAACAGCTGATATCCAGAGCTCCAGCTTGGCCATTCTTACATCTGCGACAGTGATTAACCAATGATGCAATTTTTATTTCCTTGCCAGCGCACCCCATGTTAATTGTGGTAGTGCTGACATATCTTTGCTGATGGTGTCACCAGTGATGCAATTTTTCCCAAGGAGCCGTCAATTGGCTTGGTGTCGTGGCATTTCTGTATCCTCCTCCCTTCTGCTAGTGATGGTCTAAAATTTGGGGGCCAATGGCTTATGCTGGACCGGTAGTCAGTGACGGGTATGATCCAATTGCAGTGGTATCAACCTAAGACAGGAGGCTGACGCCTAAAGGTCAGTTTTCCGATGACGGGTAAGAACCATATGTTGAATTGGACAACCTACCAGGCACGGTCCTTAAGCCACATTGCTTGTTGTTTAATTAATCAGAAGGGGGGAGATGCTGGGAGCCATTAGCCAAGTAGGTATGACAATTTCCTTGCCAGCGTACCCCATGTTGCTGACATGTTGCAGTGACATTGAATGTAGGTGACCTTGCTCAAGGACCAGGGCGGATCCGGGATTAGGGTGTTCCTGGTTTAAGATAATCGTGTTTAGGGCGTTCCCAGTTTAGGTTCCAGGTTTAAGGTTTAAGATTATTCCTCCTGGGAATAGGGCGTATCCTGCTGCCTGAGTTCCCCTTGAGTTCTCACGGGATTCAGACAGTATATTTTGGGAGACAGAAGCCCAGTGGAGGTGGATTTGGGCAGAGAACGTGGATTTCCCCAGAACGTGATTGTAGACGGCTGGTGTGAGTTCAGGAATAAAGAGTTGCTGTTTGAATCTACAAGCTGTGTGGTGGCTCGTGATTGTGTGCCCAGCCAGACTGCGGCAGTCAGGGAGGCCTCACTGAAGTGACACGTGACGATCAGAAGGGGAAGAGAAGGAGGCAGGCATTCTAAACAGAGTGGCCAGGGAGACGTGACAACCAGATGTAATGTGGCATCCAGGGGGATCCTGGGAGACAGGGAGGACAGTGGATGAAACCCAAGGGGATCTGAAATCTATCTTCCATACTCATGTAAAGTGTAAGGAAGTTTCTGTGTATCTTCTCAATTTTTCTCTAAATCTGAAACTGTTCTAAAATAAATGTGGGAGTGGGGGATCAATGAAAAGGCCCTGAGTCAGGAGTGGGCCTGGTGGGACTGACGGGGAACTGTTCCAGGGAGAGTGCGACGAAGGAGGCCAGGTAGGCAGCGGGCGTAAATGGTGAACAGGACTCTGCCCTGCTCGGGGGGTCGATGTGGAGCCACAGGGGGGCTTTGAGCACAGAAGTGACATCATCTGACCTGGGTTCTAACTCCGTTTCTCTAGCTTGCTGAAATCCGACTTTGTGGGGCAGGGGCTGAAGCAAGCAGGCTCCTGCGAGGTCCAGGGAGAGGATGGAGGGTCAGTCCAGGTTGGAAGCCGTGGAGGAGGTGAGCGTGGCCAGGTTCTGCACATGCAGTGTAGGCAGAGCTGACAGTTAGATGCAGAGAGGAAGTCGGGGGTGAAGAGGCCCCGGGCAACTGGAAGGAGGGAGTGGCCATTACATCAGATAGGGACACAGGTTTGCAGGGAAACGAGGACCTTGGCTCAGACACACTGAACTGGAGGCGCCCAGGAGTCAGGCATTCGAGAGCGAATGTCAAGAGGCCTCTGGAAATTCAGCTCTGGAGTTGAGGAAGGTGGTCTAAGCTGGAGGTGATAAATGTGGGAGTCCTCAGCAAAGAGATGGCGTCTAAATCCGTGGGAGCCGGGGTGTGAGGTCCTTGGGGAGCAAGAGCACAGACGCCTGCGTGCCTGCACCCAGTGGCCCTGAACGGCACCTAGAGATTCACAGGCACGCGCCTGTCATCCTGCCACGCTCCCCAGCCCGCGCCTTGCATGCTCCCCCTGCAGCAGCTGGGCTCAGCCATGGGGTGGGGGAAGCACTGGTAATGACCACGCCAGAACCTGTTGGCTGAAATCCCCAGCTGACCCGGGGACCTGGGTGATCACAGAAAGTGAGGCCACTTGGCCCAGGTGTGTCTACCTGAGAGCCTGGAGGGAGGAGGCCTTGCACCCCCTTGGCTCTCCCAAGGAACACAGCTTGCTCGCAATCAGGGCTGTGGCTCTGGGGAACAGCCTGGCCCGCAGGGTCTGCTGACCCTGAAACGCCCCAGCTGGGCCAGTTCTCAGGGCTCTGCGCTCCAGTGCAGCCTGCTCGAGGGACACATCTCAGGAGAGGGAGCACATTAAGCTGTCGGTTCCCATCTGGGGTCCCAAAACAGAGGCAGGAAGGCGGTACCAGCTCCCATGCTATCTTTGCTGTTGGAGAAAGCCAGCAGGAGGCTGCACAGGTGACCAGAAAGGTGGCTTCTCTGGCTTTTCTGCTCCGCTGGCCAAGTCAGTGGATCAGAAGTCCTATGAGCAGTGGCGCCCTGATTGACGCAGGGTGGGTGGTGATGGGTACAACAGGTGGTCAGTCTTGTTTGCTGGTAAAACCTTTAAACCCTGGGACTCCGGGGAGGTGAGGGAAGTGAAGCGGCCTTGGACGAGGAGGGCTCACCGCCTGGCCTTGGGCTTCTGGAACCACCAGCGTGGGGACGTCGCCAGGTCTCTCGGCCCCTCCTGCAGGAGCATCTTGCTTGCTTTCTCATCCAAACTCCCAATTTCCGTGTGCAGCTTAGGAGGGGCCACAAGCTCTGTCCCCCACCGAGGCTAAGGGGCCTGCGATAGATAGTCGGTGTGTACTGCGATGACAAAGTGGGCGGCTGAAAAGGCAGAGATTCAGTCCTCATGTTCTGGCGTCTGCAGAGTCCATAGGTCTGGTGAGACCGCCTCCCGCTGGGTCCTCCCTTGGTGGAAGGGGAGAGGCAGCTCCCTGGACCTCGCTCATAGGGGCACTGATCCCATTCACAGGGCTCTGCCCCGGGGCCTAAACACATCTCCAGGTTCCACATTCTAATTCCATTTCCCTGGAGTTAGGATTTCAGCATAGGAATCTGCAGGGAGACAGAGTATTCATAGCTGGGCAGGGCCTGCGTCTCCCTCCCAGGCTCCCTCTCTCCAGGGCAGGGCAGGCCAGCTGACTGAAACCTGGGCTCTTCTGTTTGTAGTGGTAACAAACAGCCCCAACCTCAGTGGCTGACACCAAAAACATACATTTTTTCTCCCAGGTCTGAGGGTGACTCTTACTGGCTCAATCCTCACCATCTGTGGCCGCCAACTGGGAATATTGTCCGTCCTGAGGAGAGAAGCAAGGGGCTTTCTGAATCATGTGGGTACAGAAGTTTCTGCTCAGCCTGGCACTGGGATGTCCTCTCATGCTCCACTGACCGGGGCGAGGCTCTGGCTGCACCGTGGGGATGGAATGAGCCCCTGGGAACAATTGTACCCATCTACCGCAGCCTCCCAGGAGGACTCTGGCTGCCACGGGGCTGGACATGGACTCGCTCATGCCAGGGGCAGGGCTACTGGGAGACAGCCCTGCTGGCTGGCCCTCTTTCTGTCCTTTCCACTCAGCTGCCCTCTGGGCTTACACTGGCTACAGTCAGTTTCTATGACTTTCCATATAAAAACCCCAGATAAAGCTGGGTACAGTGGCATGCATCTGTAGTCCCAGATACTCAGGAGGCTGAGGTAGGAGGATCGCTTGAGCCCAGGAGTTTGAGGCCAGCATGGGCAACTTAGCAAGACCCCATCTCCAATGAACAAACCAAAACAAAGCCTCAAATAAGAAGAGAACACACACCATAAATCAAGGTGATGTCATGGAAACTCGTAACAACTGACATTGGTAAACACCGGTACCAGGGCCTGGAGGGAAGCCCAGGGACCAGAGGAAGGAGAGCTGATAGGGGTCTCCACAGGAAGCAGAGACAGCAGATCTGACAGCCCAGCTCCTGACCCAGCCCCACAAACTCCCACCCAGCCTCTGAGGTCCAGACCCCAGCCAGGACCGAGGCTTCCACTTCCCCGTCTAGTCCCAGCTTCTCAATGCTGCTGCCTGTTAGGAAGCCCCGGGGGAAATGAGGAAAGCAGCTCGTGCCCAGGTTCCTCCCAGCTCGGGCGAGCAGGCTCCCTGGGGTGGGCCCTGGACACAGCATTCTCGAGAGCTCCCCAGGGGGATTCTGAGGTGCAGCCAGAGCCGAGACCCACCGTTCTACTTCTCCCAAGCCCTGCAGATGGTGGAGAGGGAGATGCCATCCCTGAGATGCCAGATCTTCAGTTTTCAACAGAAAATCCTCAAATCTAGATAATATGATATCTCCTTATTTTATAATATTAGTTCAAATGTATTAAATTCTATGTAGATAAACTAAAATAGATCTGCAAGCCACTAAAGAAGCACCTGAGCTATAAAGTCTTGAAATTTTGACATTTTTTATCCTGCTCCCAACCACATGGTCTTTGGAAGTCACTATGCTTTGGCTGGAGCTGCCTGAAGCCAACAAGTCCTAGTGACAGGTGCACTGCAGAGATGATGGGCTGACCCCGCACACGTAACCATCTACCCCTTGATCTCAGCCTTGCTTTCTTGAGCACTTGGCTGATTGTGATCCCACTTGAACCCCACCCCCGGGCCGATGCTCCAGCAGAACAAAGAATGGGGGAGGCAAGTCCAAGTGGGGGCTTTCTCCTTATCCAAAGCTGCTCACCCCAAGTTCACTCTTGGGTCTTTCTTTTGAGTTGTTTTGGCTTTTAATAGCACTTAAAATGTATTTTTAAAAATCACCTTTATTGTAAAACTATTATTAAGTTTATTGTAGAAAATTTGGAGATGTGAAGCATAAAGAAGAAAATGAAAATCACGTACCATCTTAATTTGAAAGATTCTGGGGTGTTCTGAGAGTGGCCCTGCTGCAGTGTAGATGAGAACCCAGGACCTTCTCCAGTGGGGATCACTGGTTGCCATTTTCAAGAGCCAGGACATTCATCACCTCCATGGGGCTGACCCTTTTGACCTTTGATACTTGTCAGACAGAGACCACCTCACTGTGAGGTCTACGTTTCTTCTTCCTAATAATAACAACAATTCATCTTACAATTATAGAGATATTTTAGGGAACCACCTCTGCTGTCCAGGGGTGCTGTGCTGATGACTAGAAATGAACCAAGACCTCTGGCTGAGGCTGCATGTGCCCCCTGGTGGCAGCTGGGGGGATGACTTTGGGCAGTCATGGGTCAAGCTTATGCTCAAGTCAGTGGTTCTGGAAGTGGGGGCCCAGGACTCAGCCTCACTTGGGAACTTATTAGAATTGTGATTTAAGGGGCTGGGGATGTGACACTGTGGTGGAGTGCTTGCCTAGCATACATGAGTCCCTAGGTTCAATCCCTAACACCACTAAAAATAATAATAATAATAATAATAATTTTAAGCACCTGCCAGCTGGTGCATCAAAACTCAGGGGGATGCAAGACTCCAATCAGGTTGGGACAAAGGCAGAGGAACTAACAGCAAATGCTGAGAAGGGAATAATGCACAGGCATTCAAAGGACACCCAAGAAGGAAGGAAGCATGGCTCCCTTTGCCAGAGCCTCTGAGACACTCATTCAACAGGTCCCTTCCTGGAGGAAATGCTTGAAAATTCCATTACTGTCAAAATGAAAAATCCCCACACCAACGCACCGGGCAGGGGGCTGGCTCTGGGGGAAGTCAGGTCTACGGCTCCGACAGGGTGAGGAATGGACGTGCCCCCTGAAGGTTCCCTGCAGCAAGGGTTTCCAGACAGCTGACAGTGCATCCAGCTGTTTAGGAAATCTTTGCACCTGGCTGAGTCAAGCAGGAGTTTGTAGAGAAAATCTGACAAGAAAATCAAGGTTTCAGCAGAAACCAGAGACAGGCAGATGGGAGATGTCATAGCAAATACGCTATTTCAAATTTCTTCTTTTCTTTCCAGAAGCAATTCTGTGTAGACTTGTCATTCTCCTGGTACTGCTGCAGAGATGCTCTCACGACACCATATTTTACACGCTCCATCTATTAATTGACCCTTACTCTTTCAATAAATATTTATTCAGCACCTACTGTGTAGATGTCATCATTCTAGATTCTGGGTTTACAGCAGTAAACAGACAAAAATCTTGATCCTCATGGATCTTTTGTTCCAATGGTGGGGAAACAAATTTTGTAAAAGGGGCACATCTTGGAGAGCTTCATCTCCTGCATGTCTCCTCATCAATGTCCATTTTTTTGTTAATATTTATTTTTTAGTTTTTCGTGGGCACAACATCTTTATTTTATTTTTATGTGGTGCTGAGGATTGAACCCAGCGCCCTGAGCATGCAAGGCGAGCACTCTACCGCTTGAGCCACATCCCCAGCCCCCCTTTTTTTTTGGTACTAGGGATTAAACCAGGGGTGCTCAACCACTAAACCACATCCTCATTTTTTTATTTTATTTTATTTACAGACAGGGTCTTGCTGAGTTGCTTAGAGCCTCACTAAATTGCTGAGGTTGGCTTTGAACTTGAGATCCTCCTGCCTCAGCCTCCCAAGTCACTGGGATCACAGGCATGTGCCACCGAACGTGGCCTCAATTAACTCTTCAATTCTAGATTTTCAAAACCCAAATCTGGGCTTATTCTGAACTAGAAGAAAGAGGGCGACATTGCTGATTCAGGTAAGGAAAGTCAGCATAGGGCAGGGCTTCTAGAACACCATGCAGTTGGGGCTGGGGCTGGGGCTCAGTGGCAGAGCACTTGCCTAGCATGTGCAAGGCACTGGGTTTGATTCTCAGCACTACATAAAAATAAATAAAGGTTTTCTGTGTTCATCTACAACTTAAAAAAAAATGCAGTGGAATCTCAGGAGATGTGTTCAGAATGCCGATTCAGATCAGGGTGATGGTTCTGGGGGAGAGCCCAAGTTCCTGGTCCTGACACGGGTGCTGGTGCTGCTGGTCTGCGGCAGCTGAGGACACTTGAGTAGCACTGGTTTAGGGTGGGATCCCCTGTCCTCGTCAGGACTCCTTGCTGCCAGTCAGTGTTCTTTGATCCCCTAGTCCCCACAGCATCCCCTCCAAGCAGGAGGGGCGGCAGGGAACAAGACTCCTTAAAGGTGAGGGAGGAGCACCCAGCGAGGCCGAGGGCAGTGGAGGTCAGCAGGGGCGGGGCCAGGAGCAGATCCCCATCCCTGTCTGGGGGCTTGGCCATGCATGCCACAGGGCTCTGCGGGAACTCCAGCAGAGTGGCCCTCAAGGTGGCAGGAGCCTTTGGCAAGTGTTGCCAGGCCTGTGAAGAAGCCAGCTCGGCTGTACACGTCACTGTCACACCAGCCAGCATTTATATCTCAGTGGCCCTTTAACCCACATGGGCCTGGCTACCAATCCCTCCCCCCACCCCTCGCTCCCCAAAAACAGTTTCCTAGTTTGACTTCACAGAATGGGCTCCGGGGTAGGTTTTCTTCTATTTCTCCAGCTCCCTCTGCTGTGGTGTGAACGGCACCAGCAGCGATCTGATGGCAGCTGCTGGAAACGTTCGGTCCGCCTGGGTGGCCTTGAGAGCCGGGTTCAGGTGCCCAGTGAGCATGGGGGAAGAGGATGATGGGAGAAAGGGCCATTCCCTTCCTCCAGACCAGGAGGCAAGGATTTTTATAGGACGCCTTGGAAAGATCTTCACAGGGAGGATGAATATATATAAAGTGGGGAGATGTGGCTAAAAAGAGGTTCTTCAGCGAGTCAAAACACACGCAGCCCATTCTTCCTGTAAATGTTTGACCATCTAGAGTGGCAAACAGGGCTTGGCGGCATGTAATAAACACAACGTACTAAGATGTGGAGGCACTTTATCCTGGGCCTAAAATAGCAAAGACAACAACTCAAGATTTCCTTGGTGAAAAGGAACGTGCCAATGAGAACTCAGTACCGGGCACATTCCTTCAGGAAAGGCAAAGGCAAAAGCCCAGCCCAGCCCCAGCGTTTCCCTGGGGAACTCTGCTCATGGTATTAAGTGTGGTGTCTGCAAGAGACTTACTGGCCAAGACTCAGGCTATCCAGCAGCAAGGACAGAGGGTGAGGTGCCAAGAGCAGAATTTTCCAAAACTCAAGCCAAGATCAATTGTAACAATGGCCAAGAGAGGAAAACACGGGCCAAGAGAGGCAGCTGGCTTCTCAGAAGATGAAAACAGACAAAGCCTTTAAAAACAAGTGAGGACGATGGAGGCACTCGGGACTGCAGCAGACAGGGCACCCAGCAGGACACTGGTCACTAGGTAGCCAACAAGATTCTGGAAAACGGGAGAGGGCAAGGCATGGTGAAGGAAATTTGCCCTTGAGATTTTCTCACCAACTATATCCCCCAACCGTGCTCTTACTTGCTTTCTGAGGAAAGGAGGGTCACACCAGAAAACAAGGCAGTGCTGGCTCTCATCAGATGCTGGGGACAGGAGAGCTGGGAGAGCACCCGACAGAAACTACGGCAAATGAAGACCCTCTGTCCCTGGGCAGTGGCCCTGCCTCGCCACACCTGACGTGGGCAGGACAAGAGAGAACAAAAGGACAGCCCTCTCAGCCCCACTCGGACTGTCTACCTTGCTGTGTCCTCCTGAAAAGTTAAAAAGGCAGAAAACTAGTTTTATCAGTAAGAAAATGTTTATTCTTTTGAACCCCACAGGGGGAAAAAATAAAAGAATGCAGCCAAGACCAAGTATTTAACGAAAATAGTGTCTGAAGGGCAGCAAAATGGGGGAAACCTCAACACAAAGTCAGTGACAATTTTCCATGTTTTTGCACAAAGATGAAAAAATCTATGACAATTTTGATAACACTTTCATGGTGACGATTACACAAGATGATTCAAAAATGCAAATGGCAGCAACATGCACACCTGGCTAAAGCTAGGAGTTTTTATTTTAATCCCAAAATAAGATCTGTGATTAAAAGGATGATTCTTTTTAATACTTCTAGTTCACTGACTTGTCCTACTTAATTTGCTTTAAATGAGACATACATGCCAATTAACAGGAAATTTTAGAACTATGTCCTTCCAGGACCCATGGCAAGGAAGCAAAACCAATCTATTTGGTTTCTTAATTTTTCCTAGTTTCCAATACAATTTTGCTTTGTCCCTCTCTCCCAGTCCCTCCCCCCACCCCACCCAGATTTTAAAACACTTCCAAAAGTTGCCTGTGCAAACACTTTTTTCTACCAATGTATAATACAGAGTTGAAACCAATATCTTTGTGCAGTTTTGATTTTAAAATTCTTAAAAAAACAAAACAAAAAAACCAACCCTCCTTGGCACAAGAGCTGAGGAATAGTCTTCGCCTCTTTTAAAGTGTCAAACACAAGATGATGAAAAGTCGATAAAGCACAGTTACGTGAAATGAGGGGGAAAAAAACCAACCTAGACCACAGCTTTTATTAGCCACGTTACAGTCTCATACACAATCGCCACCAGCTTCCTCCCCAGGCGCTCGACACAGCACAGGACACCAGGTGCTTTCCATCAAAGGGAATGGAAGAGGTGGCCAGGTGGCAAGGGACAGCCGCTACCCGCCAGTTTCACAGCAGGATCTGCAGTGAGCTTGATACAGACAGGAAAGAGATGACTGAAGGGGGAAACAGTTTAGAGTGGTCAAGTTTCCTCTTGAAGTCTTTGCCCAGGCACTGTGAGAAGACTGCTGCCCGCCATTTCCTAGGACTAAATAGTGTTGGGAGGTGAATGTTTGGAACGGAACCCTGTTCGTCCCTACGCTAGTCACCTCGCTCAAGTCTCTCAGCCTAAATGATGCTCCTTGAATTGGTTTGGTCCTTGGAGGGGCTATCAATTTTCACTTTCTATAATATGGATAATCATCTTCTTTAATGCAGCTATAAATCAAAGCTGTTAGGTAACTTAACCCTTCACTCTAAAAACTAAGCTTCTGTCCTCATCCCACGTAAATCCAATGTGCAGTTTTTGCTTATTTAAGAATAAAGCAAAACAAAGTGTTGAAAAGCAAAAACTCTGCTTTTTTTTTTTTTCTTCAAGAGGAAACTATTTAAGAATACAGAAAAGGCAAAATTGGCTACTTGAAATCCAAGAATGGTTTTAATGTGTTGGCCAAGAAAAATAAACTGCAAAGTTCTGTGAGGTCTTCTAAAAATTTACAACTGATGGGCAGTTCTAATCAGACTTGGATGTCATCTTCCCCCCTTTTAAAAATGACAACATATACAGTCTCACAAAATACAATATAAACTTTTTTGTCTTGACTGCCAGAGATGCTGCTTTGTGAGGCCTTCTGGTAACCAAATGGTTGGGCAAACCCACAGCTGGCCTTCATTTCTTCAGGGGCTGGTAGACAGAGGCATTGGGATCAAGTCCAGATGGGCTGGTCTCCACAAATTTGGAAGAATAGTGGGGGGAAACGGGACTCAGGGGGCTGGTGGTGGCACTGTACGTTATGCTGGGCATGACGGCCATGACTTCGGCTATCTTCTGTTTTAGGTCCTTGATTTCCTGGTCTTTCTGAAGGATTTGTCCTGTAAGATCAAAGACCTGCCATTAGGAAGGAGGGAGGGCTCACTCGGCACAATGCTCCCTTGGGCCAACCCCAGAGTGGCCTTGGTTCCCCTGGAACAACTCCAAGGCTTATGAGGCTTATGGCTTAAAAGAGCAAAGCAGACTTTTCCTTTACTGTAAAGGTCACATAGTGAATATTTTAGGCACTGTGGGCCGTGTACTGTCTTTGTCATTGTTTTCTTCCCCAACCCTAGGAAATGTAAAAGCCATTCTTAGTTCACAATGGTGTAAGAATAGGCAGAAGGCCAGATGCGGCCTATGGGATGCTGTTTACTGATTCCTAGCTTAGAGGTAAAAAGCGATTCTGCTCACATATGTGTGACAAGAGTGACAAAATCAATTTCCAGGAGCCACATCTTGAACTGGCAGTCATCTCCAACAGCCTAAGAGGCGTACTGGTTCTGAACTGTAGCTCTACCCACTGGGCTGGAATTCTTTCCTGGGGGGATGGGCTGAGCGTCAGACCAAAGAATATAAAACTGAGGCCTCAGAACTAGTGGTGCCAGATTCCCTCACAGAAGCAGAAGCTCTGGGACTGCTGCCCTAGGGAAACTCTCCAGTGGCCAAGGCTGCCATTGTGTCCCTGCCTCTTGGCACAGTGTGCCTCTGACCACCGCCCAGTGTGCAGCTGGCTGGCCATGTTAGCACCAAGATCCCGTTCAGCTTTCGGCACATCCTCCCTCTGTGTGATCACTGGGCTTCAGCTTTGTGATCTGATCAGCTCTGGCTGCTTCACGGCCTGTCCCCTTTGGGTCTTCTCCTATTGTCCCTGCCCCACTAACTTGAGGGTTTCCACTTCCTCAGCAAAGCCCTCCTTGGACCTGCCATCTAAATCAGCTCCCCAGACTCTCAGACTCTCAACCTGCCCTAACAACCTTCTTTTCTGTCCCTTATTCTCCACAATAATCATGATGACAGTGACTGACTCATAGGGCTTCACAGGTGCCAGATGATGTTCTAAGTGTTCACATCTACTAGCTCATTTCTTTCTCAGGACAACCCTAAGAGGTAGGAATTATCATCACCACCCATTCTGCAGATGAAGAAATCAATGCATAAGAGGGGTCGAGTGACTTGCCCAAGGAATACAGACAGCAGAGAGCCAGGGCTCGACTCCATGCAGCCTGCTGCAGTCTACACTCCCAGCATTCTTCTGCTTCCTGAAACTAATTCTTTGAGTGATGATCTGTGTCCATCATCTCCCTGCTCAACTTGAGCCCTGTGAGAGCAGACACTGCGTCTTCATTTTTTCCCATCACCATCCCTCCACTGCCCAGCCTAGTGAAAAGCGGAGGCTCTGCAAGCTCTGTAGCTCACTCAAAGTCACTTAGTTAGCAAGAGCAGGATTTAAGCCCAGGATCACTATGTTCAAAAGCCCACAAGACTGCCATTGTGTTATGTGGCTCTGAGGGGAAGTAAATAAGAAAAGAGAGGGGCTGGGGCTCAGAGGTAGAGCACTTGCCTAGCACATGTGGGACACTGGGTTTGATCCTCAGCACCACATAAAAATAAATAAGTAAATAAACAAAATAAAGGTATTGTGTCCATTTACAACTAAGAAAAAGAAAAAAGGTTGACTGTGAACTGCCCTTATTTTGACCGCTCATGAGTCCCCGGGAAGAGGACCGTGTACTTGGAGTGAGAGTGCTTGAGGCACATGTTTTAAAAGGATGTAGTAGAGATGAAAGTCATTTTGTGACCAGGATGAATCAAATGATACAGAAAGGAAGGAGAAAAGCAACGGGGGGTTTTGATTTGAATTACAAAGCTGGATTCTTATTAGAATATTCTAAGCAGGACAGGGGAGGCGGGCAGTGGGGAAGGCAGCAGCCAGGAGCAGTGTTTGAAAGGGACTGCTCCCTCACTTCCTTCTTCTCCCCTAAGCTTCAAATGAGCATCAAATATCCTCCTCCGCTTTGAACAAAATAAGCTTCAGATGAATAAAATACCTAATGGCATCTGATACGTGAGCCACTCTATCTTTTCCAGTGCAGATTTGAGTTCTTTCATCAGGAACATGAACACATCTCACAAGTTTTGGGAAAGAGCCCCCCTCACTCCCGAGGATTCCTGTGCTGTCAGCGAAGCACAGCTGGGCTGGGAAGGCCCCTTGGCTCCTGAGACCAGGTGCTGCTTCCCCTCCAGGGGATCTTTTCAAGGATGCAAACCCAAGTGAGCAGGGGTGCAGTAGCCGGATGCCCATTCCCCAGGGAGCTGAACCAGGCAAGCAAAAAGGCCGGTAATGGGTCAGAAACTCAGCTTCAGAGGTGGCTTCTCAGGAACCTTTGTTCACCACACCTTTCCCCCAAGTCCACAGACTAAGGCAGCCTGGTGCCCAATCCCCTTCTCTTGTCAATCATCTGGGCCGTCCCCAGCTACTTCTGTGGCCTCACTAACTTCCCCCAACTTCTACACCCACCCTTCACCCCCAGGGGTTTGGCTTCTCTCTCTGGTTTAGGCTGAAGGTTCCCACTGATTGACAAATCTCTCCTATATGGGTGTCTGGGGCGCACCTCTAAAACAAAACACCCCAAACCAAACTCATGCTCCCTAAGCCGTGCTACCTCCCTTCCTTGGCTCCGGCTGGACCTCAGGCATCTCCTGACCTCAGGACCATTCCCTCTCCAGGAGTCAACTCCCCGGTACTTCAACTCCTGCACTGAAGACAGGAGAAGCTCTCACCTGACCCCTCTGCCTCCTCTCAACCTCACTTCTCAAATCCAAATTAGCAGCCAGAACACATCACCTCACACCTCTGGAAAATCTGGAGAATATATTCTCTGGCACGGCTTCATCGGTGTCCTCTTAACCTTCCACTCTTTTCTTTCATCCCCCAGCTTGAGGCCACTAGATTACTCACCCAGACATCCCCAACACTTTCTTTCTCTTGCTTATACTACTCCTTCATGTAACAGCGTTTCTCCCTGCCATTCTCTGTTCTCATTCATCCTTCCAAGCCTAGTCTTCAAAGCCCCCTCCTCCAGGAAGCCTCCCTGAATTCTTCTCTGGCCTCTCCCGCCCTCTGCCTCTGCTTCATGGCAGAGGCCATCTGCTTGGCTTGCCCTCGTGCAGCAATTCTGGAAGTGCAGGCAGGGTCCACAGTGTCAGAACTGCCTCGATAATAACACTAAGACAGCTCCTATCTGGGTGTCTGGGGTGTACCTCTAAAACAAAACACCCCAAACCAAACTCATGCACCCTAAAACATCAGCTGGTTTCTTCATCCTCATTTTGGGCGTGTAAAAATCTTTTCTACATTTTTTTGTTTTGGAAAAAAGTTTTTTTTTTTTTCATAAAAATGTTATTTATGTAAAAATAGAATATGTTTATGTTATTTTAAGATGGATTAATAAATAATAGATTAATAAATAAAAATTTTAAGTTTTAATTTCAAATAGGTAGATGATGATAGATATAATCTACTTGAAATAAGCCTATCTGGGCTACACAATAATTTTAAAAATTTGCACACCACTGCCCTGGTAGATCCCCCACTGATCTGCTGTGTTCATCTCTGCCTCCCCTGGAGTTTTCAGGATAAGGATTTGCAGAATACAGTTACTAGAAAAGTCCTGATGAAACAGTCTTTCCCATCCACTAAGCCAATTAACTGGAGGTTTTTTTCAGTATCCCACTCAGGAATCTAGTCAATTAGGTGGCTATCATTTTCTTGAAGAAAATCCAATTAAAAAAAAAAAAAAGCCAAGGACTTTAACTATTTATCTATCTATTTATTAATTTCTATGTGACGCTGAGAATCGAACCCAGTGCCTCACGCATGCCAGGCAAGTGCTCTGCCACTGAGCCACGACTCCAGGCCTCCAAATTTGTTTTCATCAGGTCACGTCCTGCCTCAGTTCAGATGCCTTCCAGAGCTCCTCTTGTCTCTCAGAGTAAAAGTCCCCAGTTCTTTCTGGGAACCACAAATCCTATAGAACCTGGTTGCTGCTATTCCCACCCTTGATATGAGGCTGCATTCCCGGCTCCCTGCAGGACTTTGTACTTACCCTCCACCTTAGTGCTTTCCTCCAGCTACCTCCACTCTCTGCTCAAATGCTGCCTATTCAAGGGAACTTCTGTGATGCCAGGTAGAAAGAGCAGCCGCCCCCCCCCACATGCCCTTGGCACCACTGCTTTATTTTTGCCATCAACCTTATCGTCCTTTGACATATTGCCCACTGGCTTGTCCACTGTCCCTCACCAGGGCTAAATCCTCGAATCCCCAGGGACTCTCGGGATGCCTGGCACACAGCAGGTCTCAGTGACAATCTGCTGAGTGGATGTCCTGCTCTCCAGACTCTCTTCCCACAGCTCCATCCAAGCAGAGCCAGCTGCAGTTCCGAAGGCATAAGGCCCTGCCTCACCTCCGGCACTTGGTCAGACTATATCTTCTGCCAAGTGGCCTCCTGAACCCTTGTGCTCCACTATGCTTCTTATTCACTGTGCCACCCCTTCCCATAATTCAAGCTCTAGCTCAGACATTAGTTCCTCTGAGACATGGCTTCCTCTGACTCCCCAGACTAGTTTAGTCCCTACCTCTCTCTCTGGATTCCCATAGGGCTGGTACATGCTGCTATGTCAGCACCTTTTGATGACTTCAGAGTCACCTACTTGTTCAACAACACCCTGAGCTCCTAGAACGTAGACACTCATAGTCTTTTCTGTACACCCTGCACTTAATATGCTTCCATCTCAAAATATGTCTGCAGGGCACTTACCAAACCACTTGAAGGGAAAACTGAAATGCCCTTTGGTTCAGAGCTCTATGGGGGAGGTCTGCTCTCCGAAGCCCCACCACCCCAACAGGGCCCACCACTCTCCTACCCTGGGCAATCTCAAGCTGCCGTTTTGCGTCGCCCAGTGCAGAGAACAGGTCCAGTTTGATTCTTGTCTCTGCGCTGAGGCTGTTCTCCAGGTGCTGTGTCTTATCTTGCATGGCGGAGAGGGCTGACATTAGCACCTCGGTGTCCTTCTCATTTTCCTTATACTTCCGAAGCTCCTATCAATATCATCAAAACAGCAATGCTACATGGTAGTTTTGGCATCGATGTCTAAAAATTAGCCTGAAATCACAAATTAAATCCCACTATTCTTGACCTGGCCAATAGAACACAGAAATCTGGTACTTTCATGGTATTCTCACTAGTTACAAGCATATGGCAAATGTATTTATATGGTGACATGTATACACAAAAACATTTAATGGATAATCATTTGACTATATGAGGCACAATCTAGCTAAAAATGGCCTCTGCCTTCAAAGCAAACTCTTTCTTGCAAGCCTACTTCGGAACCATGGAGAACTTTTCCCTGCTGACTACTTGCAAATGCTGGTGTAATGCTGCTGTCAAATTTGCCAAAACTCTTCTCTAAACTTGCACTAAAAATTGCAGAAATATTCGTTATTTTGACAGGACAAACTGTAAAATAAGCCCACTTAAAATAGTTGGGAATATAGCCAATAAAAATATATTTGAACTTTTTCTTTTAAGAGAGAAATCCAAACCTATTATGGAGACTTTAAAAATACAGAAGAGTTCAAAGAAAATGCAAATTACCCATAATTACACCACTGCAAAATGTGATATATTTTCTTTGAGCCTTTTTAATGTTTATGTGTATCTTTTAGCATAACTGAAATAATACATATATAATTTGTATAGCCTTTAAAAACTTGTCCTCTCAAATATTCTTCCAAAATAAAATTGTTAATAATATATATAATACTCCTATATGTATATATATAATAATTTGAATGAATCTTCCATTGTTAAGTTTCCTTTTTTTTTACATTTATATACCACTACACAAAACATCTTTGAGATATCAATCATTGGTAATATTTTTCAATATTTGCCTTAGGGCTGAATTCCTAAAAAGGTAAACACTTAAAAAATACCTGATTTTTTCCAGAAGTTTTATTTCCATCCACCAGCAATGCATGAAGCTATTTTGTAGCATCTTCACCAAGACTGATACTATCACTTAAAAATTCTTTGCCAGTTTCACAGAAGACAAATTATTTCTAATTTTAATCTGCATGTCTTTGATGATTAATATATTCTTACATTTTTTCAGTCATTAGTATTTCTTCTGTGAATTATCTGTTCATATTTTTGTTTATTTCTTTATATTTGAACTTTTCTTAGTTATTTTATGAGCTATTTACATGTTGAGGATATTCAGTAATTATTTATACTTGCTGCAATATGTATACCTTCCCCAGCTGATTTTATTTTACTCTGATTTCTTCCATTGCTTTTAGGTTTAGAAAGTATCCCTGTTTCAAGATGAAGTCTACTATGTTTTTACCTAGCTATTTTGCATGCAACCCTTTATCTAGAATTTCTTTTTGTGTGCTGTGAGATGAGCTTCTAATTTTATTTTTTTCATCACTTATCCAGTTCCAAAGCCTGTTACTGACTCCTGCTCACCTCTCCTGGCTGCATTACCTTTACTATATACTTGAGGCTTTGTCTCCAGGTCATCTATTCTACCCCACTGACTTGCCAGTAATTCTTACCATTTGCTCATGATGTAAATTACTGTAACTTTACCATATATGACATTAATGAAGAGCTGATGGTAAGTACCTGTTTAAGGTACACATGGCCCCCTAAACTGGCTACACCCTGTCCTGGCATCTTTCCTCACCCTGCACTGCTCAAGACTACAGACTCTAAGGTTCAGAGTCATCCAGCAGGATCTGTTCCCTGGCAATGGACAGACAGACAGTTAGGCTCAGGAAAGATGTTAGGTCCCAAAGGACACTAATCTGGCCTATAACCTGAAAATGTTAAAAGGATCTACAGAACGTCAAATCCTGGTGTAAAACATGTTCAGGGATTGCCAACACTTCTGGCTTGTATCAGAATCTGGCTATAATATGAAATGAGCTAGACAAAATTAAGAGTTCAATCTTTTTACCACCTATGAATTTTTAGAGCCATGGGATTTGGTCTGTATCAAAAGGCACTGTTTCCACCTTGCGGCACAGCACACAAAAATCTAGACTGAAAAAGGAGTTCCAGGTCAAGAGGAGACTTTTGTTTCCTCCTTACCTGAACTTTCAATTCTAGTTCCCTGATCTGGTCTTCTTTCACCTTCATGTCCATTGTGAGCTTCTTGCCTTCTGCTTCTAGTTCTCTGATCCGATTCCGTAAGGTTTCAGTGCACTCTCCCCTTTTGAAAAATAAGAGAAGGAAATAAATGAATTTCAAAGCCTACAGGTTTACAGTTTTCCCTCTGTATCCATGGGGGATTGGTTCCAAGATTCCACGAATACCAAAATCCATGTATGCTCAACTTCTGTATATAAAATAGCTTAGCGCTAGCATATAACCTCTGCACATTCTCCCATATTTTAAAACTATCTCTAGATTACTTATAATACGTAAAGAAATGTAAATGTATGTACTTGTTATATTACATTGTTCAGGGAATAATGATAAAAATAAAAAGTCTGTACATGTTCAATAAAGATCCAGTTTATTTTTTTCAAATATTAACTATCTTGAGATGGCTGAATCTGCCGATGCTGATGGAGCCTACAGCTGTGGAGGGCTGACAGTACTTATATTATAGGACTGAGGTTTTTTCTTATACTCAAGGGTCTGTAAGTTTTTAACTTTTGGCTCAATATGTGCAATAACTGTCATCAACTGAGTGTCTCTACAAGCTAGGTACTTTACCCAAACTCCCTTTAGTACATTATCCCATTTTCCAGATAAGAAAGCCGAGGTAACACAGATAAAGTAGTCTCCTAGTGTGTAGGTCACAGAATTGAGATAAGAACAGGATTTCTTGCTTCCCAGTCCAGCATTCTTCCCACCAGGCCACAGTGACTTACTACACACAGAGCAGAGCTGGGTAGAACTGAACATGTACTATCTCTAGTAAGGCTCAATAAACACACAAAAATCCCTTGTTTTTCCACTTTTGGGGGATTATGCACTGTAAATTTCACCTTTGGTTAGTCACAAAGTTGCTGCAGCCTGGAATAAACAGAAAAACAAAAGAGCAACATTAGGCTGCTTCTCAGGGCTAAGGATGAGCTAAAGGGGATGAGGCAGTCCAGAGCTGCTGAACTACTAAGTGTTGAGGTTCCAGGCCTGAGAAGTAGGTGTCCTCTGATTACCAAAGGAAGATCCAGGGAGAGACTTGCTCAAGAGTAAAAGCCATTCCACCTAAGAGACGGCAAACAAGAGCCCTCCAAGGACAAGACCCAAACAAATAAGCTTAACTGGAAGCAAAAGCGATTTAGAGTAGACCCTGAAACCAACTGACTGATGACTCTCAGGCATGGGAGACACTAACGATGTGGTTAAGGTACTGCTGTATTGTGGCTCAGCGGTAGAGCGCTCACCTAGCACATGCGAGGCCCTGGGTTCGATCCTCAGCACCACGTATTAATAAATAAATAATAAAGGTATTATGTCCAACTACAATTAGAAAAAAAATATTTAAAAAAAAAAAAGTACTGCTATATCCTACTACGTAGAAGGTTTTAGAAAAGGTAGATGCTAGATAAGTTAAGGAAAACACAGGCCATTCTGGATGAATATTCAAGTAAATATCCTGCAAGTGCAAGTGTATGGGAAATGCTAACACACACCTTGACACAAACAACCCATATCAGCAGCAGGCAGTCAGGGGTCTGTCTAGATCAGAATCTGAGTCTGTCTAGATCAGATGGCCCCCAGTCCCCCAGTCTCAACCACCCGCAGTCTACAGTCTGTAGGGGGCGGCACACTGGGAAGAAACATTCTCACTATTCACTGCTATTTCCTGAAAGGTGACAAGATGATTCACCAATTATTCTGCAAATGCCAGAACCCTAAAGAAGGTTATTAACATGCCAAAGGTTGGCAACTAAATTACTTGTTTAATGCAATAAAGTAAAACTCAAGAAAGAATTGTGGTTGAATTATACCACATAGATACAAATTAGGACAAAAATTCAGCATGAAATAAAAAATTTACCCTCATTCTGTATCTGCAAGCCCATAACTGACCCCAATCATGCAGATGGAATTCAGGAGTCAAAAAACAAACAAAAAGAAGGTGAAGCAGAAACAAAGGAGTGGGGGGGAGACTGAACAATCTTCCTTCTTTACTGGAATTCATATGGCAGTTACATATCAGTTTTTGAAATATCTGCATGCAGGGGTACTTCTCAATGGTATGAGAAGTAGTTCCCAGTTTTCATCACCCCACACAATCTACACAAATATTTCTTTCTTGCTTTTCCTTCTTTTTCCTTTCCTCCCTCCCTTCCTTGAGTACTTTACACCACTGACCTACATCCCAGCCCTTATTAAAGTTGCTTAGGGCCTTAGGCTGGCTTCAAACTTGCAGATCCTTCTGCCTCAGCCTCCAGAGCATCTAGGATTATAGTCACTGCCATCATGCCTGGCTCAGCACTCCACAAATCTAATAGAAACTTGTATTTCACCTTTTTTTTTTTTTCATCTATTTGATAGTTTGCTGATATCCAACAAAGCCAGGAGCAGTTAGTACACAGTGCCTGGGTAACCAAGATTCTATCATTCTTCCATTTTAAGATAAAAACTCAGAAACACCCACACTTAAGAGCCTTATAAAGGGAATAAAATTCCAGATGGGATCTCTCAACACATTTAGTAATCAGTTTTTCTGAAAGTAACTAGAGGCATTCTATAAGCAGCAGTTGGTGCAGGGATGCTAAGTCCACTTTATAAGTGAGGTCATTAAGGAATGAATTTGTTACAAGACACACAGCCCTTAAAAGCAACCTATCCATGCAAGATTGTGGTCTGTCCAATCCTACCCTTGGCAGCAAATTCCCACATATGTCTTGGGACAAGGAAAGCCAACCTGGATTATACACTCCGGTGACATGAACTTACCTAGATGCAGCAGCAAATGCAACAGCCCGTGCAGCAGTGGCTTCTTCTAACTTCTTCCTTTTTTTTTCCTCCATTAACTGTTTTTCTACAAAACTCCGTGCTTCCTGCTCAGCTTTTAGCTTTTTCTCCAACTGGCTGATGTTCTGCTTGTCTTTTTGCTTCATTTGCACAGCATTATGTAACCTATATGAAAACAATTGTCATACAAAGTCTTCATAATAAGAAACAGGCTTCTTTTTTCTCATTTTAAGGTCAAGTAAAATGTATGAACAGCAAACCTTAAGTACCAACTTCCTGTGTGCCTGGGAAAACACAGCGTCATAACAATGCCTAAACACTAACAAACAGGCTGCTTACAAGACCCAGAATCAGTCCTACCCTCTGTTTTGTTAAGGTAAGTGATCTACAGCAGGTAGTCTAGAGTATAGGATATAAGAAGCTTCTAACTGAGGGGACAATCATTGTAGAACTAATTCCAGTGTCCTGCAGCACCTTAAAAGAATTTTTGTCTGGGTAAAAAAAAAAAAAAACACTGCTGGAACCAGCCCCACCAAAAAGAAAATAAGGCTAGAAGGGAGGAGTCTTTCTTATCCTGAATACAATCATGATGGGACCTACTGCAGACTTTTCTTACCAGCTGTAAGACATTTTCTTAATGTCCCTGAATCAGTTTCTTTGGAGTCACCCATAGCTTTACATATCAAAGTGAGGAGGTAACATTCCTCCTTATCAATGCTAAAACCACCACAAATGTTGGTCAAAAGCAATAGAGAGAGTTTTTGCCTGTAATGCTCAAATTCTGAAGTTACATTTAAAAAAATGCAAGACTCCTCTTCCAACAGGAAAAGCCCAGAGTCTATAATTGTAATCACTATGATGGGCATATATTGCTTAGATATTTAAAAAAAAAGACAGCTCTACATTGAGTCAAGTAATTCCAGAATGAATTAATGGAAAGCTTAAAAGAATTCACCCAGATCTGGCTTTTTGATTGCCTCTTCAAGAAAATCAAAGTTTAATGTCATTTTTTAATTCTATAAGTCAAAGTAGATATAATCTGCCCCTCTGGAAATTGTCACTCAGAGGAACAAGATTTTCCAACTGTGACTACTCCTAACAACTTTACTTATCATGGAAACTATTTTAAATTATTAAATGAAAAGGACAAAATATGAATAAACCTTTGTTGCAATGAAGTAAGTTTTTATAGATCTTGAACATCTGGTAGTACATTAAATATTTTAAACATTTTACTTAGAAACTTCTCTGCCAGGTCCCTTTGTCACCAGGAGGCTTGTGCTCCCACCCCTGGGAACATATAAAAACACTGATGGTCATTTTATATGGGGAACTGGGGAGGGTGCGTCCGGCCACCAGAGACCCGCCAGGTGCGCGTACTTGTTCTGCAGCAGCTCGTTCTCCTGCCGGAGCTGGCCCATTTCTGAGCGGATCCCTCGTTCGGTGCTGGAGAGGGAGCTGATCTGACTGCGGAGCTCCTGTTCCACTTGCCTGCTGGCCTGCAGGTCAGCCTTTAACTTTTTAATGTCTTGTTCCAGCCTAGGAGAAGGAGAAATGTAGCATTTTCATCTGGGAAGGGACATACCCAGGGCTGGGTGAAGGACACTGCCTGTAGTCCTGAACTGCTGGGTGGGTGGCAAACTGTCCCACTGGACTTTCGTATGAAATCTGCTTAGTTTTATCGCAGGATACCACCTAAGTCCCTACCCTTTCCTACTAAGGGTAATTTGATTTGCCCCAAATGTTTGCGACACTGATGGGTAAAGATGGTACTTGTGCATATGCTAATAAAGGATAAGAGAAGGCAGAAAGTGTGGCTGCAGGACACGGTGGCCTCCCTGTGGATGACTTTTCCATGCCCCTCAGCAAGGGGAGTATGTTAAAACAACCAGCTCATGACCCACCCCTTACAGTTCTGAGATACTCTGATAGCTCAGCCTCTAGGGTCTGAAATTCCCTCCCACCATGGCTGAGAAGGAAACAATGTTCACATCAACATCCTGACATGTTAGCTCCTTGCTAAAAATGTTTGTGCTAGTGGAGACTGTGGAAAAGAATGAAAAAAGGAACAACTGACATGCTCTAAAAAGGAGGCTATGATAAAATTCATGCTAGAAGGAATAAAAAACAGCAGCTGCTGTTTCATAAGGACGGAGAGACCAGACCCTATCCTACGGGTTTAGTGCTGTGCACTCATTTTATCTCCATACTGGTAAAGTGCAATAAGGATTCCCATTTTTCTAGATGAAGAAATCCAGGCCAGGAAAACCTAGCAGCCCAAGATCCCTGAGGCAGCAGCCCCAGAGTTCCATGCTCTTTTCCACAAGGCCAAACGCAGTTGCATCATCCATAGCACAAGACAAGTGCTACCTGAGCTCTGTGGAGACAAGGCTGGGACAGGCTTTGCCAAGAGAATGAGAATTGAGTTGGCCCTGTAGGCTGCACAGGATTCGGAAAAGCAGGGGGGAGGCCGGACATTCTAAACTGGGGAGAGTGGTACATAGTCAAAAACTCAGAGCCAGGAACAGCCATAGATATCTGGGGGCAAGCACTAGGTGTGGCCTCTTAGGAAGGCTTGTACTGAAATCAGAGAGGGAAAGGATGTGGTAGATGGGACTGTGGTGCTGACGGTCAGGGTAAGAACATGCCATGTGAGACTGAAAAGACACTTTCTACCAGGATACAAACTCACAGGTAGACAAAGGTCACTTTGTTCTATTTATTTATTTATGTATTCATCTTTAGGTGCTGAAGATCAAATCCAGGGCTTTTTGCATGCAACACACACACTCTACCCCTAGGCCACATTCCCAGCCTCTGATTAAAACCTTGAACACGGGAGTGGGGGTGGGGGTGAGGGTGGGGGGTGAGGGTGGGGGGTGGGGGGACACGACATAGCTCAGTTGCTAGAGTGTCTGACTCGCATGCACAAGGCCCTGGGTTCAATCTCTGGCACTACCACCAAGAAAGAAAAGAAAAGAAAAGAAAAACTTGAACATGTCACTAATTTAAGAGAACCAAGATTTCTGCAAAGCATTGGTGTTCTCTCGAGAACTATGCACTCCACAGACGTTAGACATGTTTTACTAAGCAGTAAATCTCTGGGGACTACCACAGTGACCCACACTTACTTAATAATGACCTCCCTTAGAAAGCCAAAGGGCAGCTTTACTCCCCTATCTACCATTGAACAGCTTGAAAATTCTCAAGTACCCCAAATCATGAAACACTGATGGTCATTTTATAGGTGCAAGCCCTAAGTGTCCCTGTCCAGTGCTTGGGAGCATGGCCAAGAAACACGGCCTGGGAACCTTGTGTTCCAGAAGCACTGCTAGGTCTCCTGACACAGCTCACTCCCACAGGAGGGGTCACCAGTTGACGTCATGCTACACTTTCCCTATTGCCAGGGTTATTCCAGTTCAGAGTACTCTTGGACTACTTTGAACAAGTACAGATTAGCATTTATACCATTGCCACATCACCCCTCATTCACCTGAAGCAACCCAAGGGACATATTCCAAAACAATTCAATGCTGTCAGGTTATCCCCATTAAGAACTTCAGTTGAAAATAAGTTAGATAATCACTTTCCTTAATTTCAATGTCGACTGCAGTTAAAGGATTGCAGTTTTTGGTAGAAAAGGTAAATTTTCAGTTGAGAAAGGAACTTGGAAGGATTTGAGATCAGGGTTCTGGACTTGGCTCTGGTGCCAACTTTGTGACCCTGGGCAAGGCTGTCACCTTCCAGGCCTGTTTCCTCATTTGAGTCTGGCACTCTCTAAAGTTCTTCCCGGGCTGGTCTAGGATTTCCAAAGCTGACATGTTAACAGATGCCTGCTAATTTGCTGCTTCAGATTAGCAAACTAAACTGTGTTCTATGCAGATGCACAGGAATCAAGTTCCACAGCCCAGCCCACTGAGGCAAAGTCTGTGCCACAGCTGGGAATGACAGCAAAACTAAATCTGCAGAGGCTACAGTCAATTGTTTTGTAGTTACTGCTTTCTTTCATTTTTAAATCCTGAAAAGCCATTTTTCTACCATAAACTAAGAACAACAATATTTATTCTGCAGCAAATTTCAGAGTTCCTAGAAAACTGCAAAATCCAAAAAGCTAAGGCAGTTAGTTATAAGATCAACAAGTGCAACACATAGCTTCTGAAACCCACCAAACACTCAACAATGTATTTTTAAAATGTGGAACTTCTATGAAAATTTTGTCAAAGACAAACAGCACACTATCAATAAAAGACAGAGTATGATCACTTTGTGAAAATTCATAAATTTTACATGTAAAGTTTGTGCAGAGCTGTGTATGTGTGCTACACTGCAAAAGAAAGGGTTTTACTTATTTGTTTATTTGTTTGTTTGTTTATTTATACTGGGGATTGAACTCAGGGGCGTTAACCACTGAACCACATCCCAGCCATTTTTCGTATTTTATTAAGAGGCACAGGGCCTCTATAAGTTGCTGAGGCTGGTTTTGAACTCGTGATCCTCCTACCTCAGCTGGGATTACAGGCGTGCACCATCACGCCCAGCAGAAAAGTTTTTCTTTGGTTATTTTTTGTTTTTGTTCTTAATAAAATATACTTTCACAAGATGTACAAGTAAAATACTTCATGATTTTTTTAACTGCTATCATTCACTTCATAAAATTATGAATTACTGTTTTCTAAACTGTTGAAGTAAACCTCTGAGTTAACATCAGCTTTCCGATTTAAGAAATAGTGAACTATAGGAACACTGACTAATGACATATAAAATAACTTACAGTGCTTAGTAGCAAAACTCTCAGGAACTTTTAAAATTATGATGAGCAATTTTTCACTGCCTCTCTACAGAAAGCATTAATTTAACCTTGAAGCTTCACTACCTATTTCAAATCTTTACTGAGGTAGGCAGTAAAACGATATACAACCTCATATCAAATTTGTTTTTTATTGCAAGAATAATACCAAGTCAGAGCAGGGCAGAGTGCTGCTTGCCTGTAATCCCAGCAGCTCAGGAAGCTGAAACAGGAGGATGGAAAGCTCAAAGCCAGCCTCAGCAACAGCAAGGTGCTAAGCAATTCAGTGAGACCTGTCTCTAATAAAATACAAAACAGGGCTGGGAATATGGCTGTGGTTTAGGGTCCCTAAATTCAATCCCTGGTACCCACCTCCCTCAAAAAAAGAATGATACCAAGTCAGTATAAAAAACAGAATACAATAGGAAAGCGTCGAGTATAAAAATGTAAATAACTCACAATCCATTCATCCAGACAGAACCATTCACTGTTCGTATTCGGTATACTTCTGTATGTCTTTTAAGTTTTTTCCATACATGTAAATATATTTCATATCGGTAAATGAGTACCACATATACAACTTATATATCCTAAGTATCTCTCACACTATTAGAAAATTTTCATATAACTAATTGCTGTATAGTGTTCCACTGTACGGATACACTCTACAATTCTATTTTCTAAGATATGGTTCAAACTTTGCATTTTCTCAGTAGATATGTGCCACGAGTTTTAAAAGAACTGCGTGAATTAATAAATTGAACCAAATAAAGCCACTCAAGTGCTGGGGCATTTATTGAACAGATAACTCCTATTTCTCTTAATGGTGTACTTAGTTCCTAGGTGGTGAAGGTCAATACTTCCCAGGTAAAATACAGATATAGAATTAGTATTAAGTACTAAGCAGTTCTGATTAAATAGAGTTAAGAGGTTAGTGCAAAATCTTCAAATGTTATTTTTGAGATTTTATTAAACTGTGAATAGCTACAACCTAAATTAGAAGCAGGTGGTCATAAAGAAAATGAGCTAGAAGGAAGAGTTTATAACACTTGAAACTAATTTCAGTAAATAAAGAATTGAGGAAAAATATTCACCTATAAGTTTGGAACCTTCTTATCAGAGCCAAGTCCTATTCTCTTCCCTACCCTATGGAACCTGAAAGGATAAAAGAGAACTTTCTCCAGAAGAGTTACAATCTCATCCTCCACCCATCCCCCCAAAATATTGGGCCAGGCACTTAATCAAACTTCAGTAAGACTTAACCAGGAAGCATGCACTTCCTGTTTGCCCAGCTCCTACAAAACCAGTTTTCACCCTCACAAAGGCCTGCTGAGTGTCATCACCACTTTGAATACAAAGAGGGCCCATGGCAAAGGTGTAGTCTACCTGTACCAAACTATGTTCATTTTTGCCCATAGATTCTAAACTTTTATATATTATATATTAGGTCCAGGTAAGCTTTCTAGCTATCTTATTGATAATTTAAAAGAATATTTTTTATTGATAATTTATAAGGATGTTTTGAGGTTACCTCTGAATCCTGGCGTATTACTAATAAAGGCAGGACCATCTACAACAGTGCTTCCTCAGGTCCCCAAGTCAGATGACAAGGTTGACTTCAAAGCAGATTTATCAAATTGAGGCTTCCTCTTACCCACTCTAACTCATAACTATATTTCAGCTTCTTCCCAATGCAAGCCATATTTTGTAACTGATAATTAATTTAACTATAAAAGGAAAATATTTACATTTTAATAAGGAATAATCTCCTAACTGACCAAGAGAAGAAAGTCGAATATTAGCCTTAGACAGGCTAAATAGCAAAAACATCTTTTGAGTATCTGGAAGGACAGCAGGTAGAAAAACAAAGTACAGTATACAAGTGTCCACTTTTATTTGAAAAGGGTATTTAAGTATCTGAAAAGGTAGAGAGATACTGAGTCTAAATGTTTGTAATTCTTATCTTTGATAAATGACTTCAATTACAGCCCACAACAAATACTGTAACTTCTTTGAAGTTTAAAGTCTCCAGTGTGCCCTGACAGTAAGTTCCTGCTTTTGAAGAAATTGGGAGCACAGGAGAAGCTGAAGGCGCAAAGGCAGAAAATTTACACGTGAAGCCAATTCTGTAAAAAAGAGGCAGAGCTACTCTACATAGGCTTTCACCTAGGATGACAGGCTCTCTGTGCACTCTAACAGTCACGCCCACATGCATTCCAGAAAACCACAGGCTTGGTTGCTGGCTGGACCCCGTGAGCCCACGGGAGGATGAGCCTCAGCTTGGCTTTACCTCTGTGCACTAAAGACTGGCAACAGGGATGCACTCAATCAATCCTGCTGCTAGCTCTGAGGGAAAAGGAGCTTTCAGAAAGCCCTCTCCAAGTTATACAGCCCAGGGACCGAGGCAGGTTTCCTTCTGAACCGCACACACCAACCCAAATGACCCACTCCTTGTTTTCAGACAATGAGTGCCTTCTGCCTTAATGATGTCACCCCATGAGAAGAAAGAGCTCCATTTTTCACTCTTACCCATTCTTTAAGGCCTAGTTATAAAACAACCACAAAAACTAATTTGCATGAGGTACCCCAGGTTCGTTCTTGTGGAGCCCTAAAGCCCTCACTGCTAGAACTTCATGTCATTCTGGTGTTTAATCTTTTCCTGTGTTAGGTATCTTATTTCTAAGAAGACTGTAAGTTCTTTGGAGCCAGAAATTGACTGTGCTGTAAAATTAGAAGCAGGAACTGTATTTTCTTAAGTTTCTCTAATTCTTACAGATTAATCCTCAAGCTGTGCCCGTCTCTTCAATGCTCAGAACAGAACACGGGTGGTGTTATGACATAGGAGGCTCTGGAAGTTATCTACAGCAGACCATCAAGTTTTTAACTTAAATAGCAACTGAAGGAGACAGGGTGAGATCTGCTTATGAAGAAAGTAGGTGAACAAGAAAGGAACAAATGAGCCAGCATGTTGCTGTACACCTGTAATACCAGTGACTCCAGAGGCTGCGGCAGGAAGATTGCAAGTTCAAAGCCAGCCTCAGCAACTTAGCAAGGCCCTAAGCAACGTAGCCTCAAAATAAAAAACGGCTGGGGATATAGCTCAGTCGGTAGAGTGCTTGCCTCACATGCACAAGGCCCTGGGTTCAATCCCAGCGCCACTAAATAAATAAATTTTTAAAAATAAAATAAAAAGAGCTGGGGATACAGTTCAGTGGTTAAGCGCTTCTGGGTTCAACCCCTGGTACCAAAAAAATTAAAGGAATGAATAAAGAACAACTGCTTCATTTGGATAAGTACCTAATTCCATAGGAATCCCTGGTATACACTGATCACAAAGACAAGACTTGAGGAAACGCACAGCTGAAAATTGAGCTCACAAATCAAAACTCTGTCCCCAGAAGAAATACCAAATATCCTGTGTCCCAAATGCTCCTCTGGCCTCTGGGTCATTCACACAGATGGAAAGTGGAAAGGACAGCATATGGGTCATTCACTTCTGTGAATGATCAAGTATGTGCCAAGCATATGGTGACACAGCCCATCCACAGTGAGGATCACACTAACTTGAAGCAATGCTGTAGTACATTCTATAAATCACAACTTTGGAAACACCAAAATGAAGCTGCCTCGGGTCTCACTGTGGTGACTACAATGCTTACCAGGCACAATCATCCAGAAATAGTCAACAGCCTGATGACCTCATTACTAGGTGAAATCATATTACAAAGTACCTTATGTCTCTGCTCCACAAAAGGAAACACATTAATTTTCCTTAAAGAATGGAAACAGAGACAGAAAAAGAATTCTAGAAAAAGAGACAAAAAAAGAATTCTTTCACACAACTGGTCATTCAGGATAATACGGTGCAGACTTCTTGAAGCTCTTCAGGAACAAAGCTACTAGTGTCAAGAACGAGCGGTTTTTAATAAGGTCCTTAAAGGAATGTGCTCAGATTTGATGATTTGTATCAAATGTCTAAAATGCTCACAGTTGTGGCAAGCCAAGAGGCACAGGAAGATTTGTGTAAAAGCATGTTTGTTGTAAAACCAAACATGCTGAATATACAATAACTTAACAGAAGAACTTAAATATTTAACAAACAAAAACAGAAGAACTTAAATATTTAACAGAAAACCAGCTAAATAAGTTATTGTATATTCATGTATCTGAATGCCATTAAAAACCTAAGTCACTGAAAAATCATTGAGGCTTTCACATAACTTTTCATCTCAGCAACTTGGGAGGCTGAGGCAGGAGGATCACAAATTTGAGCCCAGCCTTGGTAACTTAGGGAGACCCTGGCTCAAAATTAAATAAAAAAGGGTTGGGGATATAGCTCAGTGATGAAGCAATCCTGAGTTCAATCCTGAGTACTACAAAAGAGGGGGAAAAAAGAAAGAAAAGTCACTAAAGATAATTTGATATATACATGATAAAGTCAGTGAAAAACAAGTTATAAGACATTTAAATATAATGTTTGTATATATAACACACACACACACACACATATATATATATATCACAACATACATAATGGTTTAGGTTTTTGTTTTGTTTTGTGGTGCTGGGGATTGAACCCAGGGCTCTGTACACGAGAGGCAAGCACTCTACCAACTGAGCTATATCCCCAACCCTGGGTTTAGTTTTGTAAAAAGATGCTGGGAGGAGCTATATTAAATAGTAGTATCTCTTCACCTTCAGAATCAGAGATAATAAATATGCTATAACATATTTTTAACATTTTAATCATTATTTTTGTAATTGGAAGAAAAATGGTTTTAAAAGAGGACACTGCTTGTCTGCTTGTTGTGGCTCTCCAGCGTTCCCCATTATGCTTAGGCTTGCCTTGTCAGGTCAGTTTCAGAATAACCTGAAAGATTTAGTTTGGAAAACCCAAATCCTTTACTTCATAATCTTTTAACATCATTCCAAAGAAGGGGAACTTACCTTTCTGAAACAGAGACTGCCTCAGTTCCTAAATCTACACCAACTACTTGTTATTTATCAGTTCCCATCAAAAGAATGTCTTTTCTAAATCTGTAGACTGCAGAGCTATTGCATCTCATCCGGTTATGGCTTTCTATGGAAAGATCTCTTACAACACCGGACACAGGAGGCAGCCGTTGCCCCAGCAGTGGACTCAGCATTACCACATATTACATTTACCAGGGCACTGCTGAGAGGTCCAGATTCTAAACCAGTGAGCCTGTGAAGTCTGTGAATAACCAGGCCCACATCCTGAGTTTTTTGTTGTTGTTATTTTTAATATTTTTAGTTATACGTGGACACAATACCTTTATTTTGTTTATTTAGTTTTTTTATGTGGTGCTAGGGATTGAACCCAGTACCTCATGCATGCTAGGTACGCACTCTACCACTGAGCCACAACCCCAGCCCACAACCTGAGTTATGCTAGGTTTATGCTTCAAAAACACAATAGAAAAACATTTTGACATGGAAGAAGCCACAGGTGATCTAGCAGCTCTCTGCACTGGTTGAGGAATGCTGCCAGATGGCCCCAAACTACCCTGCTTATCCCAAGGTTATTGCTTCTCCTTCTCAATTGTCTTAAAGTTTACACTTAAGTATAGGGATTCCATAGTAGGAAGTGGTCTTTCACTCTGGAGAGGTGCTATTAATACGTTGCTTGCTTTTCAGGAAAGCAAAAAGGTCCCATTAAGCATGGCAGATTAGTTTACACAAAACCAGATACTTCCTGATAGAAAAGCCCAAAGCACTTGCTATAGGAGAATCAAATTTTGATTGGCCAGAGAGTAGGAGGGAACAACATACAAGCATAAGAAGGGTAGGGAGCAGAGTTTGCAAACTGGTGAAACAATCTGGCTCATAAAACATGTTTTATTTAGCCCTTTCCAACATGATGCTCAAAGAAAAAGGAAAAAAAAAAGTTTTTAAACTAAAAGTTTTCACAAAAATAGATATCTATTTTGGCATCTCCAAAATATTAGAAGATTTGGCAACACTGGACCTATAATCTCCCATGGCAACAGCTGGCTGAACCCTTTGGAAGGGTTTATGCTCCAAAACTCCTTCTCAAACTCCTGGGTGTGAAGGATGCAGTATTGAATGATGATGGCGACACAGACCCCAGAGCACTCCCCCTCCTACTGCACTCACTCCTGGGCCTATTTTCCACTCTGGCAGGAGTGTGAATCTGCCCTAGAGCCTCTGTGTATGTGGGCGTTGGGGGGGGTGTCAATGGAAGCGCTCCTTTCCAGTTCATTGTTTAGTTTCTGTTTTGAATCTATTCCAACATTAACAAGAAAGATGAAATGTATTTTGTGATGAAGGAGAGGAGCTGTTCTTCCTTAAAAAAGAAAGAAAAAACAATTAATCCTAAGAGTCTCAACAGACTAGACAATAAAGCCTCAAGACGATAAGGTCCTCAAGAGATTTTTTCAAATACTGAAATATGCCCACACTGGCGGGCAAAGTATCCAAAGGTCCAGTTTCTAAACAGCATGAGCAATATTTTAAAAACATGGTTCCTCTTCCTTGAGGTTACCTCCTCTTGAGGGATCTCCCCCTAATTCCCTTAGCTGGAAATTTCAATTCATTATGTGCCAGCAGAGGCCCTGACTCTGTATTGAACACAAAGCCTTTCCAAAACCAAAAGTTTTGCAGTAGTTCCTTCTCAATTCTAATCAGGAAACTTTCAGAAATCACTGCTTTGATAGAATATACACCCAGGACTCAACTGTACAATGTTTCTTTTGTGGACTCCTCCAAATAATTTGTGGGTTATTTCATAATCTACACAACATAATCTCCTTCCTGTTTTGACTCCTTGGATAAGGAGACGTTAGGTAATCTGCTTGCTTAAATTCATTTATACCTGGTTTCTAAGATGCTGTATGGTTTTCAAGTCAAAAAGCTGTATTTAAGTAAAAAATCATATTTACATCACAGAATATTATGGGTTTTAAAGTCCTGGGCTGGGATTGTGGCTCAGCAGTAGAGTGCTCACCTACCATGTGCGAGGCCCTGGGTCTGATCCTCAGCACCACATAAAAATAAATAAATAAAATAAAGTATTGCGTCCAACTACAATTAAAAAATATTTAAAAATAAATAAATAAAGTTCTGCAATGGTTAAAATAAACTCCAACTCTATTATAAATTAATATAAATAGGGTTAACTAAATAAAACTATGGAAACTAAAATATTACGAACATAGCAGTAAATAAATCAGGTCTGCCAATGTATATCTGCACAGGCACAATGACAAACTAAATCAAACACGTTCCAATAAAGATGAAATATACATTAAACTTTCTAAATACATATACAGCTTTTCAACATTTTTTCTACTTAATAATTTCTAAATTATTTAGTAGCATCTCACTAAATAACTAGACAAACACTCTACTCCTGAACTACATCACTAGCTCCTTATAGTCCTTATTCTAAAATTTCATACATTTTTCCTCTCAATTAGAAATGATGCCATTACAAATCATTACTCTATGCCTATAGAAGCAGAGGCCCATTTCAGTAGCCATCACTCGCAGGAGCCATCACCCCAGCAGCTGTAGAGCAGGTGGTGAGTGCAAGAGCAGCAGCCAGGGGAAAGCCCCTGAAGCCCAAATCACTGCCTCCCAAGATCAAATGTTCTTTCTCAAACTATTCTGACACACAGGCAAAATATATTCAAATGCATAAGAGAACAAACAAATGCACAGTTCTCTTTCCAGCACTGGAGGTAATATATGAGCAGACAAACACATTTCCTCACCTGGGAGATTTCCTTGGAGAGAAAGGTGGAACAGAAATGTGGAATCTGAACTCTCTTCAGCTGCCACAAAGAGAGGATGGTTCTGAGCTGACAGATAGACAGAGAACCAGACCCACTCCCAGGACAGAGGCATGGGACAAGGCAAACGGAGGTTTCCTGCATGTTCTTGGCTGAGAGCATAACCAACCCACTGCCAGAGAAAATGGCCTGTGGCCTGCTTGATAGCAGTCTCTCAGGATTTCACTCCCCTTGTCACATGTAATTTATAGAATTTCTTACACCTTCTGCAAAGCCTTGAGAAAAAGTACTGACAGACTAACAAACTCTACAACTTCCTGGAAAATACCATGGAAAGGTGTGTGAAGCAGAAGGCCTTTCTTCTTCTTCTTTTTTTTTTTTTTTTGTAGTAGTAGATAGACAGAATGCCTTTATTTTATTTAATTTTTTAATGTGGTGCTAAGGATCAAACCCAGTGTCTCACACATGCTAGGCAAGAGCTCTGCCCCTGCCCCAGCCCTCAAGCCTTCTATTTTTAAAAAAATAAAATCAATAATGACCTTCTCAAAAACTACAAATCATTTGACACTGGATGTTGGTCCTCAGTAATATTTACATTTCCTAATGTCAAAAAGCCTTTGAGTTGCACTGTGATGAAATTACTGAGCCCCAGCTACCTCCTCTCCACTATTTTCCCTACACAAAGGAAATATTCATTCATTCAACAGATATTAACCAAGCACCTATTCTATGACAAGGTCCATGTATACTATAATGGTCAAGAGGAAAGGAAGTCTCTGCCCTCACTGAGTTGACATTCTATTAAGTCTCTGCCCTCACTGAGTTGACATTCTATTATGGACATAATAAGCCGGTTGTAAAAATTCAAACTATCCAGAAAGAAATGATACAGGAAGTAAACATCCCCTAAAACTACAACTGAGCATCTGGTACATTTTAAGTAATTTTTGTGTACCTTAAAAACACATCTACCCATATTTTGTAACGAGTTCACACTATATAATCTGTTTTTCGACTCCCCGACTTCCCTTTGACAATCAACCCTAGGTTTTTTTCCATTTCATTACCTTCTTCTTTTTTTTTTTTTTTTTTGGGGGGGGGGGTACTGGGATTGAACTCAGAGGTACTTAGCCACTGAGCCACATCCCCAGCACCCCCAGTTTGGGGTTTTTTTTTTTGGTATTTAGAGACAGAGTCTCACTGAGTTTCTTAGGGCCTCACTAAGTTGCTGAAGCTGGCTTTGAACTCATGATCCTCCTGCCTCAGTCTCCCCAGTCTCTGGAATCACAGGCCTGTACCACTGCACCAGCTCATTGCCTTCTTTTAAGACAGGTTTCCACTGTTCAAGAGAATCTGTTAACTTTCTTCCTTAAGTGCTGATTCCCCACTTTGGACTATTCGAAGTCAAAAATAAGGCTCAAAAATAAGGCCCCCTCCTCCTAATTCTCAGTCCAGGGACTGCTCAGAGCTTCTAGCTCCTGAACTACCTGCTCTGCCAGCTTCCTCCGAGTCACATCTTAGCTTTAGATTCTACTCTTGCTTTGTCTCTGAATGTTCTTCCACACTTTCTGTAGCAACTTGGCACTTTCTGTAGCAACTTCCTCACTTTCTGTGGCAACTTGTAGCACCATTCTTGCTCCCCGCCCCTGGGGCTAGGAGCCATTCCCATCTACTGTTTTTTTTTTTTTTTTTTTCATTGAAAATATTTATTATATTTTTATCTCTGTTGTTTTCCTGACTTTCTACTTGCTCTGACAATTGCCTAGAATATCTTTCTTGATCAAAATTTCATATCCTCTCTTCTTGGGTAATTCTTGCTAATATGTCTGAATTAAGTCAGACTCCTATTACAAAGATTTTCCTGATCCCCTTAAATTAGATTAAGGCATGATACAGATCTTTTTTTAAATATCTTTATTTTTTATTTTTAATGTGGTGTTGAGGATCGAACCCAACACTCCGCGCATGCCAGACGAGTGTGCTACCGTTTGAGCCACATCCCCAGCCCCCGATACAGATCTTTATATACCTCTTTTCCTTTTTTTAATACCAGTTATCTTACAGACAAAAAGAACATTTTTTACCTACAATCTGTAAACTACAACAATATCTTATGTCACTTTTTTAAACATTTTGATTAGAATTAATATAGTAACAGATTAAGGATTTTATACATTACAAACCTCAATCTTCACAAAGGCAAGAATTGTGTATATCTTTCCCAACATCATATTCTTTTTTAAATTTTATTTATTCTAATTTGTTATATGTGACAGCAGAATGCAATTCAATTCATATTACGCAAACAGAGCACAATTTTTCATGTCATTGGTTGTATATCCCATCTACTCTTAACCCTGATCCATCCCAGGGTTAAGAGTAGATGGGATATACAAAAAAAGGGATAGGAAAGATAGAAAGACAGATAACAGTAAGAAGAATTAGGAACTTTCTGTTCTTCCAGCAAAGAACATTAGCTCTCAATATTCCTTTTTGCTTTGAAATACTTCTCAAAGATCACAAAATAGGGCCTCCCTAGAGTATTCCTTCATTTTGCTCTGTTTCATAGTTATTCTCACCAAATTATACTGAATCTACTAACAATTAAAAATCAGCATCTAAAACTATGCCTCTTTCAGCTGGACATGGTGGCACACGCCTGTAACCCCAGTGACCTGGGAGGCTGAGGCAGAAGGATTTCAAATTTGAGGTTAGTCTCCGCAACTTAGCAAGACCCTATTTCAAAATAAAAAATAAAGGGCTGGGGATGTGGCTCAAGTGGTAGCGCGCTCGCCTGGCATGCGTGCGGCCCAGGTTCGATCCTCAGCACCACATACAAACAAAGATGTTGTGTCCGCCGAGAACTAATAAATAAATATTAAAAAATTCTCTCTCTCTTTCTCTTTAAAAAAAAATATTAAAAAAATAAATAAAAAGAGCTGGGGATATAGCCCAGTGGTAGAGTGCTCTGGGTTCAACACCCCATATCTATCTATCTACCCATATATCAATCAATAAATAAAATAATGCTCCTTCTTTTCAGTGGATATATCATTTTAAATTGTATGCAGACATCTTACATAATGTGGGCAAACTGAAAACAGGAAACACTATAAAGTGTGCAAACACCACAAGCACACACACCAAGGAGCCTTCTAACAGTAAGGTTACACAGAGATCTTAAATCTTCGTATCAAGAAGACAATTAGACAGTTAGATTCAGAAATACGAAAGTCTGTGAACTATCAGTCAAATCTTCACATCTGAACAATCTGTGCCAACCACAAGTTAGGGGGAAAGCTGACTATTTTTTGGTTTTTGCTGTCTTTGTTGCCTTTCTAAAGAGAAACTTAAAATCATAAAATATAAACACAGGTTTATGAGGGCCAGAAGGCCAATATTTTGCTCAACAGCTTAAACAAGAAATACACATAACAAAGACTACTAAGTATATCATAGAATATTAAAACAAATACTAATCAACATAACTCATTGATGAATTAGAACATTATATTGTAAATTATATTTTTAATCTATAAACTCTAAAAGCATTTCTTTAAGATCTGGATCTGATAATGTTCCTGGATATGCATGTAAGTTAAATATCCTCAGTGCAGATGAATAAATTGAAATCTCTGTAAGCATTTCCCTATTTTCCTCCTCAGAGGCAGGACATCACTTGTTAAAGATTTCAGGAAAAATCCTGGGAAAAGTTTTCTCCACTCTCCCTACCCCACCCCCACTCTGGGCTTTCAAGTCAACAAACAGAATTAATTGTAGGAGCAAACCAAGCTTTAGTAATAACATTATGGTGTGCCTAAAACAACCGCAGGAATTTTAGGAAGAAATAAGAGTTGAGTGTTCAGTATGTTACAACTTCACCCAGATTTCCATTTTCCCCTTAAGAAAAGGAACTTCCCTCTTCCACAGCTCACAATTTTAGGAACTTACCATCACAGCAGTGCCCACACCTGAGGAACCCAGGCCTCCTAAGCAGAAAGAGGAATCTGGTCAATAGGGGCCTTTCTGCAGGTAAGCTAATGCTTTCACCCCTGGTCTTTCCATTCAGGTTCTTAGGTCTGCTGTTGCCAAGCTAAAACTATTCAAGCAATTAATGGCAAATCCTATGCTGGGTTGCTCTAGGTTGTGTGGACCAGACTGATTCCTAAACTACGCCTAATATGAGCTTTTGAGAACACAAGTAGCAGGCCACTGTAATTTATTACAGGTAAGTATATCCTTGTGTCTTTGGCAAGAGCAAAAAATTTTAAAACACTTAGGACGTCACCCTTCTAGCAGAAAGGAAAGTAAAGAAAGTCTAAAGTTCCAAACATTTCTTCCATAGATTTCAGCATTGAGATCATAAAATTGAACTCTGGTGCCAATCCTTGAGCCAATGTTGGTTGTATGTACATTTAAAATAAAACCACAAAAACATGAAGCAGAAAAACAAAGGAGGTTGATAAACTTTTTAAATGCAGGATGTATAACTGAAAGTGTAGAAGTCAAGAAACTTCAGTACGGTCCTGGCACTACCACTCGAGCTGGGCTCCCTGCACTAGCTACTTAATCTTCTACAACTCCTTTACTTCACAGATAGAAAGCAGTGGGGTCAGGGAAAACTGGTCTAGATATCTTCCAGTTGCAAAAAAAAAAGATAAGCCCAAACAAAACAAAACATAAAAACCTGTTCTTAATTCTGCTTAGTTTTGTTTGTGATATTTTGCCAAGTGAACTCTGGATACTTCTTTTTTAATGACTCTTCACACCCGATACAATACAACCACTTTAATAAATTGATATCATATTAAAAACAACATTAAAAAAAAGAGAATCTTCCGTTTTGGATACAAAAAGCAATAGAATGGAAATCAATTTAGAAGAGACTTTGCTTCAACATTTCTACAGAATAAGGATCACTTTACATTTTGTTAACCTGGAGTTTTGAATTCTCTCCCTTACCCAGAAAACTAAAACAAGTAACCATTACCAGAAAGTAGCCTCACTGTCTTGGGTAGTACTTAAGAGGAGGGAGCTTTGTGCCAAATGCAAATCAAACTGCTGATCCTCTGCCTGCAGGCCTCCCAACCCCAGGTAGCAGGTTCAGATGTCCTACCTGATCTGCCCATCTTAGACAGCAGCTGCAGATGGCCACACAGAACTGTCTTGGAATATTCCACACCACAAGAAAATGAGGTCAAGTTGGGAAAATGATTTTGATACAATTTAAGTGAAAAATTAAGGACACAAAAACTACGCATACAACTTTAATGAAAGGAGGCATGAAAGAAAGAACTAGAAAGCTGGATTGTCACATATTTATAGCAGTTTTTCATAATTTCCAAAACTTAAAAGTAATAAAGATGTTCTTCAGTAGATGAATACATAAATAAACTATGATACTTCCAGACAACGGGTCATTCAGTCCTAAAAAGGAATGAGCTATCAAACCATGAAAAGACATGGAGGAATCCCCCACTCCCACGCCACCCAAGGCTGGGAATTAACCTCAGCAGTGTTTGACCACTGATATATATACCCAGCTCTGTTTTTTTTAAGTTTTGAGGCAGGGCCTTGCTAAGTTGCCCAAGCTGGCTTCGAACTTTTCAATTCTCCTACTTAAGCTTCCTAAGTACCTGGGATTACAGGTGTGTGCCAATCTAAAATGTATGTTACTAAGTGAAAGAAGACAGTCTAAATGGGCTATATACTATATGATTCAAATAATATGACATTCTGGAAAAGGCAAAGCATTAGTAAAATAGCACTGCTTGACAGGGATTAGAAGGAAGAGAGGAATGAATAGGCTTGAGAAGGACTTTTAGGGAAACTACTCTGGATGCATCATGATGGTGCATAACTGTTGTAAATTTGTCCAAACTCACCTAATGTTTACCACTGAGAGTGAATCTTAAGGCAAACTATGAACTTCAGGTGATAATGATGTGTGTCAAAGTAGGTTCATCAATTATAACAAATGTTCCACTCTGGCAGGGAATGTTGTTAATAATGTCGAGACGGGGACCAACGGGAAATCTCTGTACCTTCCACTTGATTTTTCTATGAACTTTAAACTGCTCTAAAAAATAAAACCTTAAAAAAACAAAACAAACAAACAAATAAAAAACCCTACACAAATACCAAATACTATGGCAACAAGTAGCAGAATTAGCTGATTAAAAAAACACAACACAACAAGGGCTGAGGCTGTGGCTCAGTGGCAGAGCACTTGCCTAGCACGTGTGAGGCACTGGCTTTGATCCTTAGCACCACATAAAAATAAAATAAAGGTACTGTGTCCAGCTACAACTAAAATACATATATTTTATACATATTGGGTTGGGTTGTGGCTCAGTGGTGGGGCGCTTGCCTGGCACAGCGAGGCACTGGGTTTGATCCTCAGCACCACATAAAAATTAAAAAATAAAATGAAGTTACTATATCCAACTACAACCAAAATAAATATTTTTTAAAAATAATATATATATATATATATATACATATATAGATATTTTTTAAATACAACACAATTTTAACAGTGATTTGTGTTATAGTGGTGGGACTATTCCCCCCCCCCATTTTATTAGGAACTTTTTTCACAGCTGGGCCTTGTGGTACACACCTGTAATCCCAGCTACTCAGAAAGTGGAGGTAGTACAATTTCAAGTTTGACGCCAGCCTCAGCAACTTAGTGACACCTTGTCTCAAAATAAAAGATAAGGGGGAAGGGCAGTGTAGTGCAGTGGTTGAGCCCTTGCCTAACATGTGCTAGGCTCTGGATTTTTAGCCCCAGCACAGGAAAAAGAAAAAAAAGTACTAAAACAAAAGGGAGAGGGGGCACTGGGGATATAGCTCAGTGACAGAATGCTCTGGGTTTGATCCCCAGAATTAAAAAACAAAACATAACTTTAAAAAATTTTTTTGCAGGGGCTGGGGATGTGGCTCAAGCGGTAGCGCGCTCGCCTGGCATGGGTGCGGCCCCGGGTTCGATCCTCGGCACCACATACAAAGATGTTGTGTCTGCCGAAAACTAAAATGTAAATTAAAAATTTAAAAAAAAAATTACAGATCAGGGCTGAGAATATAGTTTAGTCAGTTGAGTGCTTATTTAAAAAAAAAAAAAAAGTTTACAGTATTGAGGAGACTTGAAATATATTTTAATTGACCACTGGAAAATTTTAAAATCTTATTCTAATTTACAATATTCTTTCAAACATTGCACTTAGTTAAAATGACTGATTTTCATTACTTTGTCTACTTTTGGCTAGAATTTTTCCGATAAAATTAAAAGTCTGTTTTTAAATACCTTGGGTAAAGAATTCATTAATTAAACTAGGAAAAAGAGTCATTTCGTAAGGTATGTATTTCCCCAAACAAAAGAGGACTTTGGACAGGCTTCGGTAAGTTCTCAGAGTTTTCCAGGGCAGAATATAGGTAACACTTATTATTCCCAAGCTCCCCACATTCTCTCTTATTCCTTTCCTTTAGCAATCTGCTTCTCTTTTTTTTTTTTTTTTTTTTGAGGGGGGAAGGTGGTTACCCGGGATTGAAATTGAACTCTGGGGTACTTGACCACTGAACCACAGCCCCTGCCCTGTTTTTTTTTAGAGATAGGGTCTCACTTAGTTGCTTAGTGCCTCATGGTTGCTGAGGCTGGCTTTGAACTCACGATTCTCCTATCTCAGCCTCCCAAGCTGCTGGGATTTCTGCTTCTTTGTAGACTAAAGCCTTCTGCCTTGGCTCAGTTCCTTGCCCTCATGTTATTCATTTATTCAACAAATATTCACTAAGAACATTAATTTTGTTTTGTTTTGCATACTGTACTAGGGATTGGACCCAGGGGCAAGGAGGAACTGAGTTACATTCCTGGCCCTGTTTTATTTTGAGACAGGGTCTCACTAAGTTGCCCAGGCTGGCCTCGAACTTGCAATCCTCCTGCCTCAGCATTCTGAGTAGATTATTAAGAACTTTATATTTACAGAGAAATAAAAAAACAAAAGAGGCCTTGGTTCTGTCCTCTAGAGCTCATTGTCTAATAAAGGGGAAAGATCCTCCAAACAAATAACTACTGTACAATGGAGGTCATATAACTTTTTCTGTACAGTGCCAGAAAGTATTTTTGGCTTTGCAGGTCATACAGTCTCTGTCACAGCTACTCAACTCTGCCACTGTAGCATGAAAGCAACCACTGGCATTAAGTAAATGAATCTGCATGGTTGTGTTCCAACAAGATTTATATTTACAAAAACAGGCAGTGGGCCAGATTTGGCTTGGGTGCTACTGTGTCTGCCAACCTGTGGTATACAGCATCCTAAGGAACATCCTTGAAGCCTGGAGAGTCTGAGAAAAGACCCGCAGGACTGCAGGCCTCTTACAGTGAATGCCATCGCATCTTATTTGGACAGACACAACAATCCACAAAAAATTCTCCTTGGAAGTGGTGAACCAGGGGCCAGGCATGGTGGCTCACACCTGTAAATCCCAGCCTTGGGAAGTTGAGGTAGGAGGATTTCAAGTTTGAGGCCAGCCTGGGCGACTTAACAAGACCCTGTTAGAAAGAAAGGTCAGGGAAGGGAGGGAGGGAAGGAAGAAAAAAAGAGAAGGAAGGAGAGAAAGAAAGAAAGGAGGGAGAGAAAAAAAGAGGGAAAGGGAAGGAGGAAGGGTGGAAGGGATGGAGAAAGATGAAATAGGGAAAGAGGGCGAGAGGGAGGTAAAAAAGAGAAAAAGAGGTGGACTAGCAATTAGTTTTCTACTCAAAGTCACTGAATTGGTCCCTCAAAAATAGCAGCTCTTAACCTGGTGTTAAGACAAACGGGTATAGAATGTGTTGCAATTAATTTATTATTGTAGTAGAGTTAATGATTAAAATAATAAATATTAGTTTTCAAAATTTTTCTTAAACATTTGAAAGAGGACAGAAAGCATCTCTGTGGAAGTTATAGCCCCTGGTGTGCCTGCAGAAGCAAAGGGCATGTGTATTCAGTGTCGGCCCAGGTGTGTTCGTGGCAGAAGGAGCCCTAGAGACCACTGAGTCTAGCCTTCTCCATCTGAAGATAACAAACACCCCCTAGCTAGCAACTCAAACATGGCAGATTTAGATCCATCAGTCTAATTACCATTCTTGAAAACATATGAAGTCAAACTGGAGGAGACAGGCAAGTATGGAAGGAAGTGAGATAAGGCCTCTCCAGGCCAGCTGCATAATATGCTGATAAGTACCTTTCCTTCAAACTCTTTCACTGTTGTTCCTCATGGAAAAATTTTAAAACGTGGGAAAGTAAGAATAAAAAATAAATGTCCAGTATTGTCATGGGCAATAACTTGTAACACTTTGGTTCTTTTCCTTTCCAATTCTTTTTCTGTGTATATAAGAAAAAAATTATTTTTAATTAAAATGTTTTTTCCTTTGTTATGAAACATACCATGTATATTCTCATATATTCTTTAATAAGGCTCAAAAAATTTGTAATGTATTAAAAGTCCACCAAGTGAATGGGCCATATTTATTTAAATACTTTGCACTATTGGATATTTAGGTTATCTCTTTATTTTTATACTGCATTAAAAGTTGAAAATAAGCCAGGTGTGGTGGCACCCATCTGTCGTCCCCAGCGATTTAGGAGCTGAGGCAGGAGGATCACAAGTTCAAGGCCAGACTTGGTAATTTAGCAAGACCCTCTCTCAAAATAAAAATAAATAAATAAAAAGAGCTAGGGAAGTAGCTCAGTGCCCACGGGTTCAATTCCCCAGTACCCCCCCCAAAAAAATAAATAGCAAGTTGAAAATAATCCCATGGAAGCTTACAAAACTACTTAAATGTAACATTTTATATTTATTTGATAGCAAGTAGTTCTCTAAAACAGATTAATGCCCTGGGGCCCTGTAGGTCAAGGCATAGTACACAATGGTGACCACAGGAGGAGGCATACCTCCCAGGAGCAGACAGGGGGGCACAAAAAACACAGCATCCTTTCTAGTTTACTGGCCAATTAGCCATTTGGGCCCTCAATATTCTCTACTAAAGATATATGAGATAGCAAAACCATTAACCTCACCACCAGGATCCAAGTATCACAAGGCTTGAGGTTTTTTTTGTTTGTTTTTGTTTTGGTTTTGGTACCAGGGATTGAACTCAGGGGCACTCAACTACTGAGCCACATCCCAGCCCTATGCGTCTCAAGCACCTCGCCTTTGCTGAGGCTGGCTTTGAACTCGTGATCCTCCTGTCTCAGGCTCCCAAGCTAATGGGACTACAGGTGTGTGCCACCGCACCCCACAAGACTGAGTTTTAACCACTCTCAGCAAAAACCAACAGAGGAAAACTCTTTGGCTTGACTACTATTATTAAAATCATATAGAAGAAAGGGATGTGTAATAGCTTGTGGCAGGGCTGGGGTTGTGGCACAGTGGTAGAGCACTTGCCTCACATGTGTGAGGCCCTGGGTTGGATCCTTAGCACCACATAAAAATAAATACATAAAAGTAAAAGACATTGTGTCCCTCTACAACTAAAAATACATATATTTTTTAAAAAGCTTGTGACAGATTTTTATCTATAGCATCTAGTAGATTTGTAGGAAATTCCTTTTGAAATAGAAGGTCCACTAACAGGTCTTTCTCCCAAGGAGAGGAGAGGGTTCTCTGCTTAGCATTTTCTCTGTAGGGCATGATGGGGGGCAGAACCTCATATAAACTTGTGAGGATGCCCAACCCAGCATCAGCCATGTGGGCTTGCAAAAGTAGCATGGAACTATGAAACTTCTAGAGCCTATACCAGTAGAAACTAAATATATTTCCCTTAATCCAGTTGCCAATCAGAAAATTAAAACAAATTAATAATCTGGTTAACAAAATTTAAAATACTAGAAACCCTCCCTCCTAGAATAAATTATACTTGGCCTTTAAGTAAGCCACCGGAAGTGAAATATAATTTATGGATGAGTAGAGTTATAATTGCCTGCTTGAGTTAGCAATAACAAGAAAAGCTCCAGTTCAGATATCAGTTTCCAGATAAAGATTTTAGGTAAAAGCAACATATTTGTGTTTGCCTAACAGTCTGAACCAGGCGGGGTCATATAACAATGGTATTCTTCTAATTAAAGATGAGAAAACAAACACTTCTGATTAAAATCCCCATCTAAACTTGTATTTGTCTATGGACATTTTACAAAGAGATTACTTTTCAAACCTAATTTTACCAGAGTTATCTAGGAATAATTCACATTCTATGTGCAGAAAAACAAACAAAATAAATAAATCAAGCCCAAGGTGGTAAAGAACTTTCTGACCCCACCCCTACTATCTATATCTGTTTGACAAATAAAGAAATTTGCATGAACAGGGCAAAAACTCTTGTTTTTGCCAAAACAACTTTGGATATACAAACATAAAAGGACATGGATTATTTTGATACCTATGAGAATGGTTACATGTAAATTTGTCAAGTATGGAAGTAATCACCATCATCGCTTTTTTAGAGCACATGAAAAAGTTAAGTCAATGCTGCAAGACAATGGCATCAGGTGGTTAACAAACCTATGCAAAACAAACACCAAATATCACCATTCACCTATTCACAATATCTGATCACCAATAGTTCCTACAGGCCCATAGGGGAGACTGTTTTTCAAGAATATATCAAGTTCATTGGAAAGTGATGGCAGGGACACAGCACACACACTTACCTTACCAGTGCATCTGGTTTGCTTAGCTGGTTATTAGGAATACAGTTTTCCATTAAGTCCTTGTGTGAACTTGGGCTCTTGCTAGTGCACTTTTGCTTCTTTTCGTTTTTACTAGATGACGAAGGAATGCTCCCATTTGTGGCGCTGTGACTTCGAGGTGAGGAGTTCACAACTCCACTGGCATTTTTGTAATTTTTGGAGGAAGCAGTGCATGAGTCCTCTTTCAAGAGATTTTCTGTACTTCCCACAAGATCATTATTTAATCTTTTACTATTGATATGGTTTTCCATATACTCAATTTCTTGTATTTTAGAGTCTACGGGTTGTAGTATATTGTTGTTATTTATTCCAAGGTTGTGTTTTTTGGCATCCTTGTCCTTTTCTTTCCCTTTTTCTCGATATTCTATCTCTGGCAAAGTTGTGGACAGTTTTTTGTTGGCGGGGATGCCTCCATTGTGGTGTATAAGGATCGAGGAATCCATATCAGGTAATCCTTTGGCTGCTACAATACCAAAAACAAACCAACAGAAAAAAAAAAACCATACCGGAATATTTAGTTTTTTAAAAACATATACTGTACTGATTCAACAAATTGTATTAGTTTATGGTTAGAAATTCACCATATAAATATGCAAACTCATTTAGAAGCAAGAGTCACAGCACACTGTGTTGAATTCAAGAAGCCAATCTAAACACATTGGAGAAGTTGCAAAATTTGAAAATCATCATCATTTATCAAACACCATCACATATGAAGTCATTTATGGTTGGGCCTTAAAGTAGGATAAGAAATTTTATATTCAAGTCATACTTCATATATCAGTCAAATCAAACTTGTCTGTCATGGGGTTAAGAAAATAAAGGCAGATTTTCTCCTAAGAGGCCCTATTTAAAAGATGCCTATTGAATAAATTTCTAGCAACTTCACAGACATGTTTACAGAAACACAGAAATTAAATAAAATAAAAGAGGATGTATGATTTTAAGATGCAGAACATATATCCTTTTTCTTAAGTCCAGTGCTGAGGTAATAGTCTTATTATTTATTAGATCACTAGTAAAGAATACTCTGTATCAGCTCTATACATTCCAAGTTGTTGAAGGTCTATATAAGAGATTTCTGTACCACAAAGAAAAAGATTTTGACATATATTAATTAACAAAAAACATGACCTCAAACTTCCAACTCCTAAACTGAGAAAACTAGTATTACTGTGAATTCATCTATCTCTGTTGGTTAAATGCCCACAAGACAAGTTCCATTAGATATGGTCCAATTTAAAATCCACATTATCCTGGGCGTGGTGGCACATGCTTGTAATCCCAGTGGCTCAGGAGGATTGTGAGTTCAAAGCCAGCCTCAGCAAAACCAAGTGCAAAGCAACTCAGTGAGACCCTGTCTCTAAATAAAATAAAATTTAAAAATAGGGCTGGGGATGTGGCTCAATACCCAGAGTTCAATCCCCAGTACAAAAGGAAAACAAAAAATAATAATAATAATAAATCCACATTACATTGCAAGAAACTCAAGAATAGAACCTATCAGTCTTGGCTCTACATTGAAGACTTCTGACATATAAAACTCAATTTCCTATGTCCACATCTCTATCTTGCTTATACTTTGGTTCTTGGCTTGTTTTTTTTTTTTTTTGGACATAATACCTTTATTTCACTTATTTATTTTTTTACGTGGTGCTGAGGATCGAACCCAGGGCCTCGCATGTGAGAGGCGAGCACTCTACCACTGAGCTACAACCCCAACCCTCTTGGCTTGTTTTAATTACAAATTTACAGTTATGTATTTTGTTTCCGAGAATAAGTGTTTAAAAAAATTTATGACATAAAATAAGAAACTAAAAATAAAAATTATGAAATAAGCATAGTTATAATTATAAGCTGATGGCCTTCAGAGAATAGATAAAAAATTTCATCAAGGGCTGGGGTTGTGCCTCAGTGGTAGAGTGCTCACCTAGTATGCATGAGGCACTGGGTTCGATCCTCTGAACCACATAAAATAAAGATAGTGTCCACCTAAAACTAAAAAAAAAAAAAGTCATCTACAATCCTTATTTTACAATCAAACAATGGCCCTGAGAAGGAACACCAGAAAGTAGAAAAATCTAAAATTCTAGCTATTTTTCCTTAAAAGATAATTCTACTGAGAGTCAAAAACCACAACTAGCCTTTTAGTCAACAGCTTTAGGGTAAAGACCTACCTTCCTCTGCCTCTTTTTCTTGCTTCTGTAGCATCTGCTGCTCTGGAGGGAGGGCCTGCTGAAGAAGCTGCATGTAAAATTCGTTCTCCTTTTGTACTTCCTTCTGCTTCCTTAACCGCATTTTGTAGCTCACATAACTTTTGAAGCCAAAGCCCAGAGTCACCACAGGGTACCCAATACTAGAAAACAGATAAACAAACTTTAAAATAAACAACACATGCATCAAGCACATGTGGCTATTCATGATTTAAATGAGAAAATAAATTCCTAGAATCAAAAAATAAATTTTAGTTGATGATGGTAGTTGAAGAAGTATTCAATAAACACACAATTGTCATGTCTACATTTATTAAATGTCTGTGGAAATCTGAGGTAGCTGCACGGAAAACAAGCCCCCAAAGGATCAACAGAACTCCTAGACCAAAAGAAAACCCTTCCCATCAGACTCTGGTGAACTACTCAAGGAGTCACCACCACAGCTGACTCTCAGATGCCAAGCTAATGCCTTGAAGAAACACTGACCTGCCTTATGCATTGAAACTGAGACATCTGTATATTTTTAAAAATTGAAAGGGTAGAGAATTTATGGGTGGCCACAAGTAAACATTCTATGTATTAAAAATTCAAGGGGCTGGAGTTATGGCTCAGTGGCAGAATGCTTGCCTAGCATGTGTGAGGCACTGGGTTCAAATCTCAGCACCACATATAAATAAATAGATAAAAATTCAAAAAGACGTCATTTGGGTTTTAATACTAGAAAGCAGGGTCAAATTTAGGTAACTACTTTGACACAGTCTTGCTATCTCAGGGGTAATGACACCATATATTCCTGGAAAATTAGTCCACAAACACTGTCACACATAAATTCCAGAATAATTTAAATAAGTATCTAATATGAGAGCTAACATTTGGGTTGTGCCACCAAATTAAACCAAGCGTACCAACAACTTTAATTTCTGGAATAGAAAGTTGAAATATTTAATTCAGCTCATCACCTGCCTAATACTGTTTCAAAAACTCTTCAAATATTGTGGAACATACATTAAGCTTCATTAACATTAAACCTTACCAATTTGTAATTAGTCTAAATGTGGTCTCACTACAAATTTAAAGTGACAAGTTTTAATGACCAGGTTATTTAATTCACTTGTTAGTGAGAAGACTAAAAATATTGGAAACAATTATTTATTTTTTTAGTTGATTCCTGTTTATTTTAGGTTTTCCATAAATATTAGCAAATAAAAAATGGTGTGTTTAAGAGAAACATACATTTAGTGGTGATTTCCATAATAAATGCAAACAAAAATCATAATAAATGCAAAAAAAGTTTCTGGAAATAAGAAGTCTCTGGGGCTGGGGTTACGGCTCAGTGGCAGAGCACTTGCCTCACACATGTGAGGTACTGTGTTCGATCTTCAGCACCACATGAAAATAAGTAAACAAAATAAAGATGTTGTGTCCATGTATAATTAAACAAATATTAAAAAAAAAGAAGCTTCTGATCAAGCCTAAATGAAAAATGACTTGATATTCATTTATATTTCGTAAGAAGAAATAATATTCCTTGAAGAATTATTAGTAATATTCTCTTACTCTATAAATAAGGAAATTCTAAGTTCTTTTAAGCTTCATAAAATAGCCGTGTATTTCTCATGAAGACTTTTTGGAATCATATCAGATTATAATAAAAATAGTTAACATTTATCAGACTTCAATGTACTTGGCATTAAGTTAAATAGTTTGCGTGTATCACCTCATTTACTCTTTCCTGTGACCCCAGGAGACACAGGTAAGAAAGTTGAAGCTTAGAGCTGTTGGAACAGGAACTGGGATTCCAGCACTCATCTGCCTGAAAAGAGGGTCCACGCTATTTACCACCAGTGCTGTTCTGCTCCTGGACTCACAATAAGAAAAAATTCACAGCTAAACTTACCATTCCACTAAGAAGTGAATTATAGATTGAGTATAGATAATACTTACCAGTGAGCAGCAAATGGACGACAAAGGTCTACGTGAAAATTTTTGAGATCTTTAAATCTAATTGCTGCTTCAATATAAACAAAGAGTATCCAGAGGGACACTGTAGGCAAACACACTCCCCTTTCTGTGGGAAAGCAGCAGAGAAACAAGCATCAATGAAACATTAACTAACACAACAGATGGGTTATTTGGGACACTGATTCAACTACAATAACTTTCATTGAGACTTTCCACTAAACTAAAAAGCAATCTGATGCAAATTAAAAGCTCTTATATGACAAACATTTTCATAGAATCACTGATAAAATAAAAGGCAATCGTTCTGGCAGAAAATACATAAAACAAAATATTCATAGTCCTAACATACAACAAGCTCCTATAAATCAATTTAAAAAAGGTACTGAAGACAGTGGGGGTGGGGGGTGCCCACATCTGTAGTCCCAGCCACTCTGGACACTGAGGGGGAAGGATCACTTGAACCCAGAAGTTCTCAGCCAGCCTGGGCAACACAGTAAGACCTCATCCCAAAACAAAAACGAGTGTGTGGATGTCAGGGAACTGTAATTGAACAGCATAAAATGTGCCTAGTATGTACAAGGCCCACTGGGTTCAATCTTCAGCATTGTCGCCACCCCCACCAAAAAACAAAAACAAAACAAAAGGAACTGAGGAAAATTTACAAGTCACAAAACATAGATGACTAGAAGAAAATATGAAAAAGTACAATTTAGGGAAATACGAAATTAAAAATAATTACATTCATTTTTTTTTTAACCCACTAGAGAAAAAATTTTAAAGTCTAATAAAAGTACAAGAAAGGTGTGAGGAAAGGTTTAGCCTCGTACTTGACAATAATCAAAATTGTGGCAACTTGTACTTCTTTGGTTTAACTTGTACTTTTTTTCTTTTGGGTACCTAGGATTGAACTCAGGGGCACTCAACCACTGAGTCACATCCCCAGCCATATTTTGTATTTTATTTAGAGACAGGGTCTCACTGAGTTGCTTAGCACCTTGTCATTGCTGAGGCTGGCTTTGAAACCCCAATCCTCTTATCTCAGCCTCCTGAGCCACTGGAATTACAGGTATGTGCCACAGCACCCAGTTTAACTTGTACTTTTATTCCAGAAATTCTACTTCTAGGACTCTACCCTACAGAAATATAAGAGCCCTGAGATAAATGTTTAAGAATATTAATCATAGTATTATTTGCAATAATAAAAACTTTATTTTAATTTAAATGTCTATCAATAGGCAGCTATTTAATTGTGATAAATTTATATATTTAAATAGATTGCAGATTATCTGAAGAATGGAAAAGATCTGTATTCTCATGGAATGATGAGTTTTTTTTTTCTTAAAGTATTTTTTTTTTTATTTTTTAGTTGTAGTTGGACATATACCTTTATTTTGTTTATTTATTTTTATGTGGTGCTAAGGATCGAACCCAGCGCCTCGCAAATGCTAGGCAAGTGCTCTACTGCTGAGCCACAACCCCACCCAGAATGTTTTAAAAAATAAAATTCTTAAGTATGAATCAGCTGTAACAGTAAAACAATATAGTGTTTTTTGGACATTTAAGTACTATTTGAAAATGTGTTTTTCTTAACCACAGCTCATACTCATTTTGTAATTAAAAACAATTTCCAAGGGAGGAAAATCAACCTGCAACAGAATAAACAAGATGTAAATATTGGGAAATGACTTGGACTCAAAACCTGCAGACTAGATTCATTTACATTAGGACATGATTAACAACGGGATAATTATAAATGTGGACTACATAGGCATAAGGGGGAAAAATTAGGGACCTAAAGGCTTTCTGCTATGGATTTTTGAGATGAAAAAAATCATAGGGGGCTAGGGATGTGGCTCAAGCGGAGCGCTCGCCTGGCATGCGTGCGGCCCGGGTTCGATCCTCAGCACCACATACAAACAAAGATGTTGTGTCCGCCGAAAACTAAAAAATAAATATTAAAAAAAAAAAAATCATAGGATCTTGAAACTAGGAAGATCATTATGCCTAACTTCCTCATCATGTTGAGGAGAAAAGTAAAGGCCAGAACTTAAGCAAAATTTGGTTCAGGTTCACAGAGATAGTATTGAGTCTGCTTTTAAGAAAAACCAAAATCCTCTTAAGCCTGGTCCCTAAGTTAAATCAATAAGGGAAACTCTGTGAAGGTGATTATTGACTTCAAACATTCTTATGGACTTAACACAGCAAAAATAGGTACTTTCAGAATATAGAAAGAAAAATAGCAACCTTTAATATAAATTTTTAGAATCATTTCAAAAATTTATATTCCCTATTTCCTGTATGAATGTATTAAGTTATTATAAACATAATAAACAGATTACAGAAAAAAGACAAATGTTCATATTTCTACATCTACTCAGTAAATAAAGCTACATTGGAAGCATTTTTTAATAAGAGTAATAATTCTATTATAAATTCAGTTTTGTATCTTGGCCTTTTTTTCTCTTAATAGCAAGGAAAAAGGTTACAACAGTGTATTATCATTATTTTGTGGCCATATATAATTTGTATATTCCTAACATTCTTTTTTTTGAGAGAGAATTTTAATATTAATTTTTTTAAGAGAGAGAGAGAGAGTTTTTAAAATTTATTTTTTAGTTTTTGGCGGACATAATATCTTTGTTTGTATGTGGTGCTGAGGATCGAACCCGGGCCGCTCGCATGCCAGGTGAGCGCTCCGCTTGAACCACATCCCCAGCCCCTATATTCCTAACATTCTTAGGAAAGAATTTAAAATTTTAAGAACTAGAGAAAAAATTAGCCCCAAGTTATACAAATTGTACTCATTTGTCAGGCCCAATAAAACTACAAGTTTTCATTTTATTTTGCTTGTTTTTTTCAGTACTAATTATTCCAATTTAAAACATATTTCACAATTTAGTCATTCTAATGAACTGAGGCCAAGGGCTGAAGAGAGCCAAGTATCATTTCATGATGTAACTACCTGCTATCTGGTGGGTCACTCACTCAACTACAGTTCCTGAAAGGTTCTACTAAGAGTTATATGCTTAGTTTCCTCTCTCTTACTAAAATATTATTGAAGAAATTTAGAGAATCACCATAGTTCCTCAAAGTCCCAAAATATTTGCACTGGAAGGGTCTCTCTTTTACATTATCTAGATTATTCCACCTCCATATGACAAGACATGAAACTGAGACCTAGAGAGAGGAGCTAGTGTAAATGGCAACTCACTCACAATTATGCCTAACCTCCTCATCTTGTCGATGAGAAAAGTAAAGGCCAGAACTTGGTTTAGGTTCACAGAGATAGTATTGAGTCTGCTTTTTAAGAAAAACCTAAGTCCGGGCTGGGGATGTGGCTCAAGCGGTAGCGTGCTCATATGGCATGCGTGCGGCACCACACACAAACAAAGATGTTGTGTCCGCCGAAAACTAAAAAATTCTCTCTCTCTCTCTCAAAAAAAAAAAAAAACAACAAAACCCAAGTCCAGGCCAAGGACACATAAGTAAAAACTGGTGCAAAGAAAAATCACTCTAATTAGAGGACAGCAGACTACAGACAGCTCATGGTAGCTTATAAATCAAGTCAAATACAAAAGAGTGCTCAAGATGGAGAAAATCAAGCATACAGTGGATAGTGGATACTTTGAATAACAGGGCTCAATTGTGTCTTCTAATCAGGCTCACATCATCCTCTTAGGAGCTTTTGGAAGAGTATGAATGCTGCTCCAGAGAGCTTTTATTATTTGGCACTCTCTCAGTGGTCAAAACCCTACAGGTTACAGCTGAGCCTAAGAATTAAGTTTCATGTAACTTTGTACACAAGTGTGACTCTGAGAACCAATCCTCAAATCCCACTGCATGCCACTTTCCAGCTAACACAGTGGGCTGGAACTGTCAAAATATCTCATCTTTCTTGGTTTGAACTAACAGTGTAGCTCTAAGAAGGCAGCAGGTAGCTGTGAGCTCAACTCTAGTTAGAACATACCTGAAATATAATACACAGAACCTATAAAAACTGGAGAGATCAGGTTAGTGACGTGTGCTTGAAATGCCACACAGGGAAAAACTGATGAAACCAGGCATTTTCGCCAACAGAAAAGACTTAAAAGGATATGACAGGAACTTCAGATCTCTAAAGAAATGTTAACTGGGAAGGGAGATTACACCCATTAAGGTGGGAGAGGTTTAGTTTTGGCTTGAGGGGATGGTCTATAGACCCCTTGAAATGTTAAGGCAAAGGTTTTCACAGACCCATATATTTTTCTGGTGAAAACCCTTTCAGATCCTCTAAGAATCAGTGAGCTTCCAAATAGCTGAGACATGTTGGGTTAAAAATAAAAGGAGGATGAGTTTGGTTCACTATGAAGAAGAACTTCCTATCACAGCAGCCCCAAAATGGGTAATAGAGTACCAGGAATGACAGTTAAATTCTTTATCACTGTAGGTTTTCAATCAGAGTTAAAACCCTCATGTGCCAAGGCTACTGTGAGGATTCTTTTGTCAAATTATGGGTTCACCTATTCTAGGAACCTTTTTTAAAATTTGGCACACAGCTGTCTTCAATTGTTTTTAAACAAAAACCACTTCAACTTTTTTTAAAAAAAGGATATCTTCATAATAAGAGTTGGTGATTAAAATGTCTATTATAGAGATATCAAATCATAAAGGCTTAGACTTTTGATTTAAATAATACAAAAAAAATTTTGTAAAAGTATATTATAATCTATTAAGAAAAGGCAACTTTAAAACATCCACATAAAATCAATTGTAAATAATTTTTTCAAAGAAATGACCATATTTTAAAAACTTGAACCTAAAATTTCTATCCATCTAAGAAATCATTAACACTTACCTGTGTGCCATACGTACTGAACCCATACATATGTGCTAGCAGCAAAAAAAAGCCATTGTATGGGAATGAAGAGCAGACATATTATATTGGATGTGAATGCTACACAAACAAAAAATACTGAGAAGGCCTACGGGAGAAAAGAAATCACATCTTAGAACTTATTATTTTCAAACACTGGTTTTTAAAAGCTTATTGAACAAAATTAATGAAAACAGCAAATTAATAACAGATCATTTTAAAACATTTAAAATCCATATAAAAAAGTAGTGGTTAACTCAACATTAAAGAGTTAGTGCCATTTATGGTCTTTCAATCATGAAGAACTAGACCAGAACAAACTGAGGCTAGACCACAATGAGCTATGGGAGGGTTACCTGAAAGAATAAGAATTTTAACCCAGAAAAGCCTCTCTCCTCACAAACCACTCCTAGATAGTCTCATTTCTGTTTTCAGTGCTGGTGACTGAAGGCAGGGCTTAGGTATGCTGGGCAAGCACTCCACCAGCAAGCCACACCCCAGCTAAAAGCCTTTTTATTTGGGAAGGGTGGGCACTGCGGATTGAACCCAGGGGTAATTTACCACTGAGCTACATCCTCAGCTCTTTTTATTTTTTTAATTTTTAGACAGAGTCTTACTAAATTGCCTAGGGCTTTGCTAACTTGCTGCAGCTGGCCTTGAACTTGCAGTTCAGGGATTACAGGTATGTACCACAACACCCAACAAGAGTCTTATTCTTAAAGGATAGGCTTGTTGGAACACAGGTGAACCATAATATTAGTAAGACATAAGCTGATGTTACTAATCTTAATAATGTAGCCTTCCTCTGGTTACCATCCTCTGGTTACCACTATCTATTACCAGCTGGACATGAGCTTGACACCATCTTTTTAAAGCATGGATTTGCTCTGACCAAAGCACCAGGCCTGGTTGGAGATTTACTGATTTAAGGTGTGGTTATGAAACAACAATGGAACCAACACACAAACCCAAAGAACAAGCCCTGGCCTGTGCCCTTGCTAACCCAGTAGTTCTAAAAATTCGGTCTGGGGATTTCTGGAGGGTCTCAGATCCTTCCAGATGGTTTTGAAGTGAAAACTGCTTTTGTAATAATACTAAGATATAATCTGACTTTTTCACACTCATGTGTATAGTAGAAATTTCTAAAAGTTACATGACATTTGGTATTGCAATAGATTGAGTTCAGAAACATATATGAAAATCTAGCTGTCTTCTATCAAGCCAGACATTACAGAGATTTGCAAAAATGAAGCCATTCTTCTATTTTTTAATATATTTTTTAATTTTTTTGTTTGTTTGTTTAAAAACATAATTTGTGGGCTGGGGTTGTGGCTCAGCAATAGAGTGCTGTGCAAGGCCCTGGGTACGATCCTCAGAACCACATAAAAATAAATAAATAAAATAAAGGTATTGTGTCCAACTACAACTAAAAAAATAAATATTTAAAAAAACATAATTTATATTAACATGTAATGGGCTTACTACTGTTATTTTCAGTAAGTTAATATGCATTTTAATTTTTGTTTTAATTTATAATATTAAAAATATGGATAGATATGATCCACATGAATACTTCTCTTTGAAGTACTCAATAATTTTTAAGAGTGTAAAGGGGTCTTGAGTCAAAAATTTGAGAATCACTTTTCTAACTCCAATTCCATTACTACCAGGGATTTCAGAAGCACTTCTGTGTAGAACTGAACAATTTAGTGCTTCCTCCAGGACTATCTCCTTACTTAAGTGTCTATCCAATCTCTTCCTTCTACTTGAATGGCTAGAAGGAAAAGATATGAATACCTGGGGTTAGATAAAATAGCCCAAGAGGCCAGTTTTCAGTCCATAGACCCTATTAGCTCATTCCAGTACAGCAGTCTCCTAAACATTGCTTATAAAATCTACTGTAAATAGGTCACCATCAGATATTGAAGATTTTCTGAGAAGGGTCATTAAATCCCTCAGTGTTGGAGAGCATATATTAGTAAACATACCAGTCCCTGGTATCTGAAGGAATCATAGACGCTTCTGATGAAAAGCCAGAATGGCCACAGGTATTCAAATCTGAACTCCAGGACAAAATCTGCAAGGAGGACAAGTGCCCACACTACCAGGAATTTCAGGTATAAAAATGTACTGCAAAATATAAAAATAAAGAATTAATTCAAGGTCATTTGTGAAGAACTAGAAACAGAAAATGCACTGTTTTGGTTTAAAAGACACAAACAAAATAACTTTTTTACCATGAGCGCAATAGAGATAAAGCACAAATAGAGATGCTGCCATTGGCCTATCCAAATTTTAAAAAGCACTAGTGTTCATTCTGAGACTCATAACTATTGAGATAAGATGATGACCAAAATTGCTTAATCCCATTTAAGATGGAAAAAAAAAATTTAAATCTCAACACTATTTTAAAAATGTGCTAAGTGTCTGACTTTAAAATACTGCAACACTCTCAAAATTATAGCTTTCAAGCTGTTCTTCATTAGCAGAAAATGTCATGGTTGAAAGACTTCAAATGTGCTGCTTCTCCACCCCTCTACATCTGTTTGAGAGTCTTTGAAATTGTTGATGCAAACCCCTATATGCTTGAAGAATTCTGTCTTTTTTCCCCCTTCTCCTGCCTCTCCATATAGTTTACATCTGCATTAACCAAACAAAAACCAAATGACTTCCCAAAATAGAAACTAACTGAGGGAGCAGATGCCAATCACTACCAAAGGACTGTGAGGGTGCAAAAATACATGTTGAAGAAAAAACTCCTTAAGTATCCAGGCCTTGTTCTAGCTGAGAAGTAAATGTATGTGTTCCTAGTTCCCTTAGGATTTATGTTAAACAGAACAACTTTGACAAGCCAGTCAGGATACAACTAACCACTGCACTAAGCTCAAAAAGAGGTAAGGACATGGATAAAAAAATTACTATTTTTTTCATGAAATCTGAAAGTCCATTTTCCAGTCCATTAGTTGTACAATGGATAATACAGGTCTTTAAATTGTACCTATTAATAAACTTTTATTTATATGTTCCCAATCCTGATGATTCTAGAGCAGATCAAACTGAGGTATTAAAAAAGGTTCTAGGGCGGGGCACAACACCTGTAATCCCAGCAGCTCGGGAGACTAAGACAGGAGGATCACAAGTTCAAAGCCAGCCTCAGAAAAAAATGAAGCTCTAAACAACTCAGTGAGACCCTGTCTCTAAATAAAATACAAAAAAATAGGGCTGGGGATGTGGCTTAGTGGTCGATTACCTCTCAGTTCAATCCCTGGTACCCGCCCCCCAAAAAAAGGTTCTAGGGCTAGGGACATAGCTCAGTTGGTAGAGTGCTTGCTTCTCATGCACAAGGCTCTGGGTTAAATCCCCAGCATACACCCCCCCTCCCAAAAAAAAGGTTTCAAAATAAACAGATTGAAAGTACCTAAAATTCACTTTGACTTGGGCTAGAAACTTGCATGGCATCTTGCAGTGCAAACATTCCAATACTGAAATGGTCAAATTAGTTATTTGAATAAATATCAACAAAATCAAAAATTTGTTGTTGTTTTTGTTTGGGTGCTAGGAATTGAGTCTAGAGCCTTATGTATATTAAAATATGTCCTACTACTGAGCTATACCACCAGCTCAAATCAAGATTTTTAATAAATAATTTTGAAGGATATTTCAATAAGATACAAAAAGAGTTACATGGGAGTGGGGGGCAAGATCCAGCACTGAGGATTTTTTCTGCGCCCTTTGAAGCCATTAGGGTAAAAGATATCAAGAACAGACACCCTTGCCCTTCATGATATAATATTCATAATGAGGCATATTTTGTCATCTAGGATTTATTTCTAATGTTAATTCTTGAACTTCCATAGAGACTTGCCTAAAATCAAGAAACCCTGAGCAAACCCGAAGAACACATTCTTGAATTCTAAGAATTCTTTTAGCTTCACTCACTACAGTTCTACCACCCTGTTGAAGACAGAGCCCTCAATCTCATTCTCTCATTAAGTTCAAAAGTGACCCAATAGAGAGCAAAGCACATTTTATTAGAAGGAACATCTGAGTCAGGCAGGTATTAGGGATCACAAATCTAGGTTTGAAACTAGATTTCCAAGCTACATGACTTTAAAACTAAAAGGAATTTTCCTTGTGTCTAGAACTGTTTCTACCTTAAACAAGGTATAATAGCCTCTTGGTCATCTTTTTAAAGCATTTAAAAAATAGCATAGGGCTGGTTATAGCTCAATGGTAGAGCATTTGCTTAGAATGTGGTAAGGCCCTGTGTACTATCCCCAACACTACAAAATTAATTAATTAATTAAAAGGGGTATGAAAATGTATTAATTTTCTGGTTAATCCTTTTTCCCATGGAGCTGTCTCTGGAATGTTGCTGAATGAGACATGTGTACCTCATGGTACCATTCCCCAGCTAGAAAAGGAACAGTGATACCAAATGCTCTCTGCCCAAAATTCCCCCAAGGCATGGCAGAATCCCAGTCTAGCTGGCAATACTCCATTTCACTGTTTAGAAAGCATTATCCAAAAGAATAGCAGCCTGCTCTGAATACTTTTAGCAACTGGATCATTTAAAACTAAGGCAATACAAAAACAATCATCCTTGTTGGTGACTATTCTTTTTCAATTTTGTAACTTCAAGGTGAGGGGTTTCTTATACATTTAATTGCTCAAGCAACTGCTTTTATACCTTTGATGTTCTAGACTCCTAGTTCTTAATGAGTCTTAGTTTAGAAGTAAAAATATCTAATAAGGAAACCTGATCATTTACAAACATATGCCACACCCTCAGCTTTCCCCAGGCTCCCCTTTCAGGTGGGCCTACTTCTAAAATCAAAAGACAACCTAATTAACAAAGCTGATTTTCTCAAGAAATAATCTTAAATTCTATTGAACCATTTCAATCTTAAAAAGAGTTTTAGAAAATTTAAGAAAGCTGCCTGATTCAGTATTCATTTAGCTTTTTACATCAGAAAATCATGTTTATCCTTCTGTAGGTACATATAAAAAGTTAAAAGATAGTAATCTAAAATGACTGCTCATCAGTGTAGAAACCCTGACTAATCCTTCTCCATCCAAATTCTGAAGGTTCTAAGATTTTTGCCAAATCCAAAGCGATGATATTCCACAGGGAAATTTAAACCATTATGGGATTCCAAAATATTTCTTTTAAGCCATGAAGAAGATATAATTAAATATACTTTTATATGGGTCATATGACTTATGGCTAACTTGATATTATTTTGAGTCTCCAAATCCAAGTAAATTTGCTAATAATGATAAAATAGTAAAGCCTAACCGCAAAAAAAAAATTATTCTTCAAAATTATATATTGAAACAGGGCAGGCCAGTAATATCTTTTGATGGTTTGTTAACTATTCTGAATGCCAATGAAATAAAGAAAAGGCAAATGCAATTATTAGGCTTATGGTGTCAAGTCTTCAAAGTGGATATTTTCTATAAATTTTTTTATTCTATTCCTATTGTGCTACTTACAACCATTTTTTTTGCCTGAATTCATTTAGTAATACTCTCCATCTACAGATTAATAATCTATGATTAATATGAAGTGGTAATGAACATTCTTCTTTTTCCAAGTAAAGTGCACCTTCTCTTCAGTATCTCTAGCTGCTTGTCACCTACCTCATTTTCTGGAGACCACATAATTACCATAAGAAGGCCATCAATCCTCAGTACCTGACCTTTTCCCTACACAGACTAATGGCGATTTAGTTCACTTGGTCCTCACCACAGAAATAAGCCTGTGGAATATTTCACTGACTGTACTAGTAGCCATCTATCTCAATCCTAGCTTTCCTGACCTCTTGGTAATGGCAACTGTAAATCACCTTTAGCATTCAGTATATGGCAAGATACTTCCTACACCCAGCTGCTTTGTCTTATCTCTTATCCAATACCTCTTCCTACTGGACATCATCTCTAGAATATTTATCCAGCCCCTTATATGCCTTATACTCATGCTAAAGTTTCACGTGGGCTGATGTAATTACACACAGTCTTGCTACTCAAAGTATGGTTCATGACCCAGCATCATCATCATGTATAAACTGTTTAGAAAAGCAGAATTTCAGGGCCCAATCCAAGCCTATTTAATCTAAGCCTGTATTTTAACCAGACCTCTAGGCCATTTATGCATACATTAAAATTTGAGAAAAACACAAGTTCCATGCCATAGTTTGAAAATCTCTCTGAAATTCATGTTGAGATTTAATCCTTAAATTCACATACCAGATGCTATTTGGAAGTGGAGCCTTTGGAAAGTATTTGGGATTAGATAAACTCATCAGGATGGGAACCCTATGATAGGACTGATGCCTTTATGACAAGAGGAAGAGCCAGGATTAGTGGCTCTTGCCTGTAATCCCAGCTACTTGGGAGGCTCAGGCAGGAGGATTACAAATTCAAGGCCAGCCTGGACAACAAAGTGAGACTGTGTGAAGGAAGAGGAGAAGGAGGAAGAAAGTGAGAGAGGGGAGAAAGGAAGAGGAAGAAGAGGAGGGGAGAGGAGGAGAAAAGAGAGATTTGAGCAGTTATGATACAGCAAGAAGGCCCTTACCAGATGCCAAACAGATGCTAGAACTATGTTCCACAACCATAAGAAATAAATTTCTGTTTTTAAATAAATTACTCAGTATCAAGTATTCAGTTAGAGCAAAAGGAAATGGATTCAGGCAACTTCAAGCTGTCATGGAACTTCCATTAAATTCCATGTCTCAGAAAGAAGACAATCAGTACAGATAATCAGTACTTATCTCCAAACTGTTAACCATCCTTCCCTCAACCAGAAAATGTTCAGGGTCAGTTCTTCCATTTTTCTACAATTCTTTCTGAATCACAGAGAAGATCCCATCTAAGTACAAATAAATATAAAAGAATAACTTCCATTGCTGCTCATCCTTCAGCACACAGCATGAGTATCATATCACTTCCTCAAAAAAGCATTACTGGCCCCCAAATAAATACTGGGACCCCATTAAATGCTCACAGAGCATCCTGTACTATAAAAGTATTTAACCAACTAAAATTAAATACTATTTTGTATAATTAGCTGTTTAGATGTAAAGTCTACACAAACAAAATGATCTGGCCATTGTGTTCCCCACTTCATACCCTCAGTGCCCAGCACAGCAGCTAGCACACTACATTACAGGAACTTGAACTTCTTTCCCCCAACAATTCTTGTTGAATGAATGACCTGCAATGTAGAAGAGTTTAGGACCAACAGGGCTTTTATCAATGTGCACAGTTAAAATGAAAATAGAAGAGATGATGCACAGGTGACTAAGAGGGTGTCTGATCAAAACAATAAATACAGCAACAAAGATATCAATACAGCATCTGCCTGAAGGATTACCATGCACCTGCTTCCAATCTGTTCTGCCTGTTCCTCACTAGAAAGAAACAAATGTAATCAGCCTTATTCTGGATGCCAGACTATCATCCCATTTGGCCTACCTGCTACTGGGTCTGACTCCAGCAATGGTTCTCAAAGTATCCTTTAGTAAGCCAGAAATTTAAGAGGTACAGAAAAATATAAAATCACACTTCTTTTCTAATGGGTTCATCATTGTGATTTTTAAATGAACTAATAAATGTTTTCAATCTTTGTCATTTTAATTTCTAATACAATAAATATCGATAGATTAAAAACCAAAGCTCTTTGAGGTTCTCGATCTTTTTTGGGTAGTCCTGGAGACTGAACCCAAAGGTGCTCTACCACTAAGCTACATCACCAGTCCATTTTATTTTTTATTCCGAGACAGGGTCTCACGAAGTTGCTGGGGCTTGCCTTGAACTTATAATCTTCCTGCCTCAGCTTTCTGAGTCCCTGGGATATAAGTCTGTGCCACCGTGCCCAGCTTGGCTTCAGTTGTGTTTGTTTGTTTGGTTTTTAATACATTTTTTTTTAGATGTAGATAAACACAGTATCTTTATTTTTATTTATCCATTTTTATGTGGTGCTGACGATTGAACCCAGAGCCTCACACATGCGAGACAAGTGCTCCACCACTGACCTACAACCCCAGCCCAGCTTCAGTTATTTTTAAGAGCATTAAGTAAGGTCCTAAAACAAAAACAAAAAAAAATTTCTGAGAAATCTGAATTATGGATAATTGTGTGCAAGCCTCTAAATAAAAATGAGGAGAACAGGGCTGGGGTTGTGGCTCAGTGGCAGAGCGCTTGCCTTGCACATGTGAGGCCCTGGGTTCCATCCTTAGCACCACAAAAAATAAATAAACAAAATAAAGATATTAAAAAAAAAAATTTAGAACCACTGCTGTAGTCTGAAAGCATATCCTGGTGTACAATCCAGAAAAGGGGAGCAGGCTGAGATGATCCAAGCTATTCTATATATCTTTTTTCTATTTTAAGCCTCCTATAAAGGAAGCCTTTCTAGAGTCAAACACACACAAACACAAATACAGACACATGCCTGCACACACAGACACAAATACCTAAACAGCCACTGCAACGACTAATATAACAATGTGAAACAAAAGAAAAAAGTTACCCAGAATGGGAATAAATTTTAAAAGTTTATAAGAATTTTGTGATATAGTATTTTTATAAAGGACTATATATACTACAGAGATACCAAGTATAGCAATGTATTATAACCTAATCTATGGGCTGGGGATGTGGCTCAAGCGGTAGCGTGCTCACCTGGCAGGCGTGCGGGCCCGGGTTCGATCCTCAGCACCACATACAAACAAAGATGTTGTGTCCACCGAAAACTAAAAAATAAATATTAAAATTCTCTCTCTCTCTCTCCCCCTCCCTCTGTCTTAAAAAGTAAATAAATAAAAAATAACAACCTAATCTAAGTGGAAAGTTTGGAATTTTAGAATTTCTGCTTCAAAAATACTTTCTTCTTCTTCTTGTTTTTTTTTTATACTGAAGATTGAATCCACTGAGCCACAATCCCATCCCTTTTTATTTTTTATTTTGAGACAGTCTCACTAAGTTGCTTAGGTCCTCACTAAATTGCTCAAGCTGACCTTGAACTTGCAATCCTCTGGCCTCAGTTTCCCAAATCATTGGGGTCACAGGAGTGTAACCAACCCACCCAGCCAAAAATACTTTTAACAGTGTGAAGTCTATGGGGCTTAGGATGGGGAGAGATAAAGAAACAAAATAGAAAAATAAAAATAAAAGCAATGCTCAGGCCCTAAAAGAGCAGTGTCAACATTGTATAAATATTTGAAATTCACTTCAAAAGTGAATTAAATATTACTATCATTGATAATGATAATCTACTTAACAATACCTTACATTTTTAATCACACTTGTAATCTTTCCCAAATGCTTTTTTATTAATTATCTCATTTTATCTCCACAACTGTGAAGTAGGCAAGACAGTTATTGTTATTTTATAGGAAAAAATCTGAGGAACAGGGAACTCTAACAGGCTACAGGAAACTGTTGAAAAAGCACAGAAAGACAAGTTAGGAGACCGACCACAAAGAACTGTGTTCATTCTGCATGGAAACCTGTGATGTTTTTATGGTGAATCCCTATATAAAGAAGTGAACATGTAAAATAGAAGCCTATTTTTGTCAAGTAAGAAATATACATTTGTTTATATAGAGAAAAAACCCTATATTTATAAGTCATACAACAGCAACTATGCGAAGACAGAACTACTAAGGGCTTTCACATTATTATTCTGTATCATCATACTGCTTTTACTTGTTTTTTATCAAGCATATGATACTTCTTTTCAACTTTTCATTCTGAAATAACTTTGGGACTAACACAAAGAATTCCCTTATACATTTCACCCAGATTCCACAAATGGTAAGACATTCAAATTTGTTAACATTCTCTCCCTATATATGTTTACATATGTTTCCTGAATTATTTGAAAATAAATTGTAGATGTAATGCTACTTTATCCCTAAATTTCTCTAAAACAAGAGCATTCTCCAATGGGACCACAATTATCAAAACCAAGAAATTGGGGATGGGGTTTTGGCTCAGTGTTTGCATAGTATGCTTGAGGCACGGAGTTCCATCCTCAGCACCACATAGATGTAAAATAATGATACTGTGTCCACTTAAAACTAAAAAATAAATATAAGAAAAAAGAATCCTTGTTAAAAAAAAAAAAAATTAACATTAATATAGTACTATTTATTATCTGATCTATATCTGACCTTATTCAAATTTCAGTAATTACCTCACTAATTTCTTTTATAGTGAAAGATAAATTAATCCTGGTCCAGGATCATATTTTGCATTGAGCTGCCATGTCTACTTTTTAAAATCTTAATAGAGAGAGATCCTCTTTTTGAGAAGGAAAAAAGATTAATGGCCTTGGGCAAGCTACTCCTGATACCTACCTATTGTTTCACATGGAAAATGAACATTATGACACTTGCCCTGTGTGTAGAAGGAGTTTGAGAGGATCATATAAATTATGACACATAAGCACCACTTAGAAAGGATGAAGGGACACAAAGCAACGAAACAAAAAGAGGATAGACTTTGGAATGAGGAGATATATGTCTCTAGCAAGAAACTAAACCTCTGGCAACCTCAGTTTCCTCACCTGAGAAACTGAAGCTAATGCCTTTAATGAGACTAAATAAGATAACAAAGATAAAGGCAGTATGACAAGTATTTTTTTTTATTTTTAAATTTTATATATTCTAATTAGTTATATATGACAGCAGAACGCAATTCAATTCACATTATACATATAGAGCACAATTTTTCATGTCTCTGGTTGAACACAAAGAAGATACACCATTCGTGATTTCATACATGTACTTAGGTTAATGATGTCTGTCTCATTCCTACCCATATGCCCCCTCCTTTCCCCTCCCTCCCCTTTGCCCTATCTAAAGTTCCTCTCTTCCTCCCTTTCTTCCCCTATCCCCATATGAATCAGCATCCTTCCATCAGAGAAGACATTCCGCGTTTGTTTTTATTGGGACTGGCTAACTTTACTTAGCATTATATTCTCCAACTTCATCCATGTACCTGCAAATGCCATGATTTTATTCTCTTTTAATGCTGAGTAATATTTCATTGTGTATATATACACCATATTTTCTTTATTCATCTAATGAAGGGCATCTAAGTTGGTTACACAATTTAGCTATTGTGAATTATGCTGCTATCAACATTTATGTGGCTGTGTCCCTGTAGTATGCTGTTTATAAGTGGGATAGCTGTATCAAATGGTGATTCTATTCCCAGTTTTCCAAGGAATCTCCATACTTATGCCAAGTATTTTATGTGACCTTTCTCAATTACAGTATTCCCCCCATATCTTCTAGGTATACTTTCCAAGATCTCCGTAGATGCCTGAAGCCTTGGATAGTACTTAACTCTATGCATACTATGTTTTTTCATATACACCCATGATAAAGATTAATTTATAAATTAGGCACCATAAGAAAGTAACAATAACTAATTATAAAAACAATGTTAACTTATGAATAACTTAAAAACTGGTTATTTATGGAATTTTTCATTAAACATCTTCCAATTTTGGGTATCTATGGGTAATAATCAGAGGAAAGTAAGCCAGGCGTGGGAGGCTGAGATAGGAGAATCACAAGTTTAAAGCCAGCCTCAGCAAAAGTGAGGTCTCTCTAAGCAACTCAGTAAGACCCTGTCCCTAAATAAAATACAAAATAGGGCTGGGGATGTGGCTCAGTGGCCAAGTGCCCCTGAGTTCAATCCCTGGTACCCCCTCAAAAAAAAAAAAAAAAAAAACAGAGGAAAGTAGTCTCGCAGTGGCACAAGCCTATAATCTCAGCGGCTTGAGAGGCTGACGCAGGAAGATCATGAATTCAAAGTCAGTCTCAGAAACTTAGTGAGGCCCTAAGCAACTCAGACCTGTCTCTAAAAAAAAAGAACATAAAAAAGGGGTGGAGATGTGGCTCATAGTTAAGTGATGACAGGTTCAATCCCCATACCAAAAACAGAGAAAAATCTGAGGAAAGTAAAACCACAGAAAGGAAGGACTACTATAGCTTTATAACTACCCTATAAAAACAGGTATTACAAATGAGAAAACTTAAAGTTAAAATAGGTAAATGACTGGCTCAAGCTCACACAACACAACTGGAAGCAGAGGTATTATCTGAACCCACATCCTTAAGACTTCAAAGCCTGTGTGTTTATCTACCATATTCAACTTTCTTATCCTAGTAAATGCTTTCTTCTTTATATAAATATTTTCTTCTTTATATGCCTTCACATATATATGCATATATATATATATATATATATATATATATACACATATTCAAATCATATAATTCCTTAATCCTCCAAGAGAACCAAGCCTTTAAAAAGTGAGAATATGTACATTATGAGAATAAACACTCAATATCTTAATTCATAAATTTCCAATTTGTAAACTTAATGTAAATATACTATGACACTGCAGAAAAAATTTCAGGGCTGGGGATGTGGATCAAGCGGTAGCGCGCTCGCCTGGCATGCGTGTGGCCCAGGATCGATCCTCAGCACCACATACAAACAAAGATGTTGTGTCTGCCAAAAACTAAAAAATAAATATTAAAAAAAAATTTTCAAATTGAACACTTTATAGAAATAACATTTCCAGCTGGGCATGGAAATGGGGTGGGGCACAGCTATAATCCCAGCTGCTCTAGAGGATCAAGAGTTCAAAGCCAACCTCGGCAAAGGGGAGGCGCTAAGCAACTCAGTGAGACCCTGTCTCTAAATACAATACAAAATAGGGCTGGGGATATGGCTCAGTGGTCGAGTAGTCCTGAGTTCAATCCCTAGTACCAAAAAATAATAATAATAATAAAATAAAACAATACAGAATCTCTCTCTAATGTCAGGTTCAACACTGCTGAAGGTAAAGCCTACCATGATTACTGAAATGCTTTTAGGCTGTGAGACTGCAACACTGGTATCTGGGATTCTCGCTGAGGAACACGTGTACAATCAAGGCAGGCAGCCTCTGGTGACTTTAATAACCATAGCCCAAAGGAGTCTAAAACCAGGCTTAAAAAAAAAAAAAAGCATCATTAAAGAAACAGGAAAAGCAGTCAAGTGAAATCTCTAAAGACCAGACTATTTAGACAAGGGTCTAGAAAAGGAAAAGTGGGAAGTTGAGGAGGATGCAAATGTGATCATTTAAAAATTTTTTTTAATATATATATTTTTTAATATTTATTTTTCAGTTTTCGGCAGACACAACATCTTTGTTTGTATGTGGTGCTGAGAATCGAACCCGGGCCACATGCATGCCAGGCAAGCGCGCTACTACTTGAGCCACATCCCCAGCCCAAATGTGATCATTTTAAAATGTCACTTTTGAAGAGTCCCAAAGATCAGAGAACACTTCTTGAAGTAAAGATGAGGAAAAGTATTATATACACGAGGGCAGTCATAAGTTCCTACAAATAATTTTAAGGCATTAAGCTGTGAAAACATGACTTTCAGGCAACACTACAAGCAGAATCAGCATAGGAAGTAGTCATAAATTTACATGGAAGGTATGCTTCCTTCAACCACCAGTAACAAAGATATAAAATATTTCCTGAAGCTAAACATAGGACTTACTTAAAATTCTTAATATATTTGCTGTGTAAGTAATAATTCTAACTGGAGAGACTCAGAATATACTTTTAATATAAATGTTTCTGTCCCATCTTCTATTTACTACATTTTTATCTCCTTTTCTTCCTATTATAAAGTCAGTAATTCCAGGGGATGAGCAGTGGGGAGAAGTATCAAGAATCCCCTATGGCTTCACTATACAGCAACAGTCCCACCTCGCCTGAAGAACTGCTGCTACAAGAGATGCTGCTGGGGGAGTGGCAGGTGTCTGTGTGTGGAGGTAGACCAGGGCAAAGAATCACAAGGAAATCCAAGGACCTCAGAAGAGTAATAGTTAGGGAGACTTTTCATTATTAATAACTTATTTTCATAATTTTCCAAGTATCTATCCCATTTGAGTTAGAAAATACTCCCACACTTAGTGGCAACTGTCTTACTTCATAAAATAGCACAGGACAAAATATACTTGTTAATGTGTCAGGTTTTAACTACCAAAACAGTAAGCTAAAATGTGGCTTAACAGAAATATTTTACCTGACTGAAACTTAAACTTCTTTGGAACCTCTAAACCACTGTATAAATCTAAAAGAATATTACTACGGGGATTATGAGAGGTAGAAAAGGGATGGCAGAAATGAGTTTGATCAAACTATGTTATGCACATTTACAAATACAGCATAATGTATCCCACGATTATGTATGATTATAAGGCACTAACTTTTTTTTTTTTTAAAGAGGGTATTACTATGGCCAAGTAGAAAGTAAACTCCTTGAAGACAAGGAACTATGTCTTATCCTATAGCTTCCACAACTCACTGAACAATTAGTTTTTAATGAATGGAACAGATTAGCTTATTTTCATATATTCATTTGCTCACTCAACATTTATTGAACACCAACTGCCTACTCTATGATTGAACCTGTGTTGGTTCAGACTTTTAAAAAACTACACTGAATTTCAGCCCTTAGCAATATGAAAAAAAAAAAAAATCACCAAAAGATCTTATTCTTGATTATTAACTGGAATAACATTTCTAAAGCATGCTTGAATTTTCAAATGACAGGCATACATACAAATGCAGATAGCACTAATATAATATCTAATATTAATTTTTTTTATATCTTTCCCCTGAAAGAGAATTCCAACACAGCCATAATACTGACAGTAAATATCATTTGACAATCGCTTCAGTAACAGTTGCTGGACTAAAGACCATGATTAAAAAAAGTGTCTCAGCAACAGGATTTTTAAAAAGTAAAACCAAGCAGTAACTGGCTTCTTGTTTTGACTACTCAATTTTTTGTTTATAGTTGTACCGAATTTTAGTTTCCCCTGCCTTTTTAAAAGAATAAGCCAGGGGCTGGGGTTGTGGCTCAGTGGTAGAGCACTTGCCTAGCATGTGTGCAGCACTGTGTTCCAATCTCAGCACCACATATAAATAAATTAATTAAATAAAGATCTATCAACAACTAAAAAAAATTAAAAAAAAAAAAAAAAGAAGCCATACATGTTAAACTGTGATTGCAACAACATGGCAAATAATATTTGCACAGCACACTAGAATTTATAAAGAGTTTCACAAACTAGAGACATCTTTTTTAGTCCTTAAAACTTATTTAACTGATGGGAAAAATGAGGCTCAAAGTAGTGGATGCTGCGTGTCCAAAGCTGGGATTTTGAGTCTGAATCTGGGTTTCCTGAAGCCTGTAGCCCAGTGCTGTCCTCAGCCAGCTGCTCCCTTCCAGGCTCAGAAAGTTGTACAGACTGAGAACATGGAATAAGCTATGAAAGGTTAGGCTATGCCACAGTAGACAGTGGTTATCAAAACTGTCAACACAGCCTCAGCATGGGGGGGGGGGCAGTGGGGGCGGGGATAAACTCTGTTTAATGAACACTAAAATTGAGATTGTTTTGTTGAGAAACAAAATCGGCAATAGATGGTATGAAAACAATTCAGTAGTATTAAATTTGATCATGAACAGAAATTTGATATTCATGAATTCTCAAACATCCTAATTTATATCTAGCCCACTTGTTTGGCTTGCTTTGGAAATAACTGGAAATTTTCCAAATCTCTCTTTAAAAACAATTGGAAAAAAATGTAATCTTGTTCTTCAGTTCAATATTTTTTAATGTAAACTAGAAATCAAGTGAATTGAAATACTCTTTTGATATATGATGCCCCAATCAGGAAAGAGGACGAAATATATTTAGGTTCTTTTATCAACATTTAACTTTAATACCAAACAGAAAAGAGCAGACTGATTTGAGAGCTGAGGTATGGCTGGTTTTTAAAAATTTTACAAATGAAACTGAGTAACTTGCATAGAGTATTACCATTAACCTTTATAGTAATAAAGTTCAACTTCCAAAAGCCATCAGTAAAATAATAGGTCCTCATTAAACAATGAATTCACTTCTTCAATATTAATTCACACTGAGTGGCTACAATGGTGTAGGTAGTAAACTGGGTATATTTGTTTAAATACAACAAGAAGCTGAAATACAGCAAAAAACATGTGAATAATACAGGGCTTTCAATCTTCTTGCTATAAATGGAGGTACATCATCTTATGTTACTGTAAATAGCAGCCATTCAAATGCCACAGATGTCCTAAGTCTACCAACTATGTTTAATACACTTTTTCTATTCTAGTAATGTGAAGTTGTTCAAGTCTTTTTCAACCACTAAAGAAAAAAAAGTCTTCCTTTATTCAAGAATATATACTACATGTAACTTGAAGAGATCTTTCTCCGAACCCATTAAATCTATAGAAGAAATCGTTTTTGCTTTACCATTAAAATAGTCAGGTCTGATAGATTTTAGCATGTATTTTGTTTTACCTACTGCTGTATCCTGGCTGCCTAGAACACTGCTTGCTCACTCAACATTTATTGTTGAATGAATGAATTATTCCTACGAGTTATGGTTCATTACATAAGGGTATATCCAAGAACTTTTTGATTTCTTAATGCTTCTAAACTTGAAGAAAACCCCCAATGTTTATTTACATCAGTCAGCTGCCTGTGGAAAGCAATCATTCCAAATGTGTAAACAACAGCATGTGCAAGGTGTACAGTTATGTTAAGACAACTTGGGTGTCATCAGCTACTTCCCACGTTTCTCTAAGTCCCAGTTAGAAGAGTTAAATTGTAAAGCACCATGAGGACTCAATTAAGCCTATATCTACATGCTGAGAATTTTCCTTGACGAACTCATTGCTTCTCCACTGAAATCGTTTCTTTTTCAAGGCAAGTACCATTGAGAATGAACATTCTGAAAAGAACCAGAAAATAACAGACGTACACAAATCCGGCTTGGGGACACTATGATAGTCCCTGAGTTGCCCCATGAACCTGTTGTCCTCTCCAGAGGTCTGAATTCAATTTCTATTTAAAGGAACACTGCTTTCCTTTAAAAGAGGGTAGAGGGAAATCTCAGATTGGAGAAAACCTCTTTTAAAAAGGTTCGAGGAAAAATATCTGCTTGGCATTGTCAAAAATAATGTTTGCTGACAAAACTGACATCAGCCCCAGTTTGGAGCGGGGCCACAGGGCATGATTTGGGGGTATCAGCTTCGGTTCCTGATGCCAAGTTTGGGATCCCATAAGGGGAGCAGAAGGCAAAGAGCTGCAGGCGCGGCCCGGCCCAGGGTGTCCGCAGCCCCCGGAGGCCGGGGCCGCTGTCAGCTCCCAACTTTGTCAGTCCCCCTCCCCCGGGCACAGGGGCCACGCGCCTCGCGCTCCCACCCGCAAACTCCCTAGCCACAGCGGGTCCCCGGCCAGCTGAGGTCCGTCGGGGCCCGGAGTGACTGCCGGGCGCCGCGGGCTGGGCCGGGGGCGCCAGGCGAGGAGGGGGCGCGCCTCCCCTCCCCCCGGCGGGTCCGGGCGCAGCCAACGGCGGCAGGCGGCGGCGGCAGGCGGCTGCTCCAGCCCGCGCCCGCCGCGCCCTCCCGCCCGGCCCGCTGGCCTCGCCACGCCCCGAGCCCCGGGGCGGACCCCCGGCGGGCCGACCGGCGGCTCCCGGGCCGCGCTCCTCAGGAGAGCCCCCGGCGCGGGCGTGCGGCCTAGTCGGGGTTACATAACGGGGACCGGCCCCTCCGGAGCCGGCCGGGGGCCGCGGGGCCGCGCCCGGCGGAAGGGGCGCCGCCGCTCACCTGCCGTAGATGCCCTCGGTGATCCGGTTCCGCTTTAGGGGGCGGCGAAGCTTACTGCAGTCGGCGTTCCGCCGCTTCATCCTCCCGTTGGGGGGCCGGTGCCCGCGCCGCCACCGCCGCCTCTCACCTCAGTCGCCGCCGCCGCCGGCCCGCCCCGCGTCGGGCCTGGACTCTACCCCTGGGGCCGGTCACACAGACATGGAGCCAGCACCCGGGGGGAGGGGGTGGCACGGGGAGGGGGGGCTCAGAGCCTCCTCCGCCTTCGGAAACAAAGAAATGACAATTCCGGGGCCCGCCCGCCCCGCACCAGCCAGCCGCCTGCCCCGCCTCCTTGGTCCCGACGGACGGCCCGCGGGGCCAATCGAAGGCGCCGCTGCGCCGCTGACGGCCAATAGTAGGGCCCGCTGAGGCAAAACGGACTCTTGAACCCGCCTCTTTGAAGGACAGAAGAATGCGCCAATCATTATGGTGTCTGGACCCATGGCTGGGCCTATCAGAAAAGATTTAAATAGAGGCTTATAAATAGGCCCTATAAATATAACATCCTATATTATGCCTTGTTGCGAAGGTACGCCTCATGATTATTGGATTGCGCTTCGCTGCGTGGCAATCCGTACCAGAGCGCACCGTGCTGTGTGGCACTGTAGGCTCTCGTCTAGCAATGTATGAATCGGTTTTCCGCATGTGGGGTTTCTGCGCGGACATGTGCTTCAGTCAGCGCGTCATTATGTAAGGAAGCGTACCGGGAGCAGCGCCGGGGTCCCTTCTGCAGACGCTGAAGCGCACGGTCAAGCCGGCCGCGTCAGCGCGCGACGGGGGTACGAATGACAAAGCAAACCCCACACACATACACACACACACACACACACCCTGCCAGCTTCCCGCGACGTGGTGACAGCGCGGCAGCCAATCGGAGGCCGCGATGGGAGGGGCCTGCGCGGTCCCGCCCCCGGGTTTGCGTCACGGGGGCGGGGCCGTGGGGCGCGCGACGTCGCGCAAGGCTGCCGGGGTGTGTGGGGCGGCGCGCCCCGGGCTCCACGTCCGCAGACCCGGCGGGGCGCTGCGCTTCGCTGGCGCGGAGTCTGTCCGACACGCGAGGGCGCGGCCGCCGAGCGTCGGCCCCGGGGGCGTGTGTGCCGGGGGCGGGAGGTGCGTGGCGGGCTCAGGCCCGGTGCCTCCGAATTGGGGACGCCTAGCTAGCGACCCTGCGCACGCTCCGGGAGCGCGGATGTGGTGCCGGGCATGGTGCCGGGCAAGGTGCTGGGCAAGTTGCGCCTGTTGGCTCATTTACTCCTCTAACTCCTCTGCCACGTAGTATGTATGCCAAACAACAACTAGGAAGGACAACGAGGATTTCTTTTTAAGTGGAAAAAGAAAAGCAGAATGTAAGTCATTTGGCAGAACTGGGGAAAACGAAGAAAAATGGCTGGAAGAGGGGAAACCACCGCTGTTGGCATCGTATTTTATTTTTATTTTTTCTCCCAATTTTCTTCCATAGTTGACATTTTTAATCTATTATTAAATAGAATAGTGCTCATATTAGAAATTTAATTGTGTCTTTTTTAACATAAGCATTTTACACATTATTATGCATCCTTTATAAATGTTTCTGGTGGTTGCAGAACATCCTACCAAGTGGCTTCACTATCTTAACTTCTCAACAACATCGGAGCAGTTGGCCTTGGAGCACATTTTTAAAACTTCCAGAAAGAAGGTGCCCTGTTGTTTTGTCCTGGGACACAGCAGACTTCTCCCTGCCCTATGATCACCCGTTGATCAGCACCCACCAATGCTTTGTCCTCCATTGCTGCTCTCTGTTAACTTCCTCCTGCTCACAAACCTTCAAAGGTTCCCAGTGCCTGGAACAGAAAATCCATTTTCTTTAGTGTGGCATCCAGAGCTGGTCTCCATGGGGAGATACTCTCTTCCATGTCTCCCAGGCCAGCAAGATATCTCTACTGTTCTTCAACCCATGTGCCTTTATATCCCTTCCTTCCGTCTTTGCTTCCACACAGAGCATTTCCATCACTACTGCCTCTGGTGTGTGGTTTCATAGGTGAGGTTTATCCATCCACCTAAACAAAAATCTCCTTGGGCATCAGATCTATACCCTGTGGAGGCAGAAGTTTAGAAAATAGCAAGGGTATCTGCTTTTTCAGACAAGGGTTGAAATTCCAGCTTGGCCACTTACTAGCTTGGGCAAGTTACTGAATCTCTCAGAGCCTCTGATTACATTCAGGTTTGTACTCAGACTGGGAGGATAATGAGCTCAGAACCAGGCATGCAGCAGGTAAAGCAAGTAACTGCTCTTAACAGTACACTTGTTTTTCATCCCTGCCTCTACTCCAACGTGTTGATAGAAGTGACAGAAGTGCACAGTGGCTGGGAGCAATGGGCAGGTGTGGCTGAGGGCTACACAGAAGCAGAGAAAGGTCGGAGAGAATCCCCGGGTGATGGGCTAAGAAGCAGTACAAAGGTCTGGGTTACAGTCTCAATTCAGATGACAACTCACTGGTATCCTTGGCTGAGTCACCTGCCCACCCTGTGCTAGGGTCCCCTCTAGAAATGCTTCCAGCCTATGTTTAAAAGCAGGTCATGATAGCTCCGTTTTACAGAAAAGAAAACTGAGGCTCATAGAAAACAAGATCACATCATTAATATAGTAGAGCAGTTTAGCTCAAGAATAAACTGAGCACGGGTAAGCCTTGAGGCTACAGGCACAGACCCTGGAGCTGTATCTGGCTGTTGATGCTTAGAGGTGATGATCTATCTGGTGGGAAGGCCGGAATAGCCCTCTTGCCAAGAGTACAAGGAGAGGCCAGAGTAAAACTGTCTTCTCCATATTTTTCACTCCTCTCCACCAGCTCTTTCTTCCTGGCCCATCCTCCCTGAAGCCCCTTTGGCTCTAGCCAGATGTACTCTGAACCCTGAGATGGGCCTCTGGAATTCTAAGGGCACAGAGAATGCTAGTGCACCTCCTGCCCCCACAACTCACCGACCGGGGAGCAAAGGAGAACCTCAGTGGCCATTTTATAGACGAGTGAAAAGGGGAAATAGTTTGCTCTCATTCACTTGACCAAGAACCGGGTAGGAATTAGGGCCAGTCTCACTTCCTGGGACTTTTTTTTTTTTTTAATATTTTCTTAGTTGTCCATGGACTTTATTTATTTGTTTGTTTATATGTGGTGCTGAGAATTGAACCCAGTGCCTCACACATGCTAGGCAAGCGCTTTATCACTGAGCCACAACCCCAGCCTTCCTGGGACTTTTTGATGAGCAAGGGATTGGGTCTTGCACTTAGAGCTGAGTTCAGGACAGCCCTGGAGAGAGGTCATGTTTCACAGATAAGGAAAGGACTCCCTGCTTCCTTTAGCAGCTAGAATTCCTTCAGACCCACCTACCTAGAGCTCTGTTCCTGGTCTGCGGGAGTCACAGCAGAGTCCAACAGTGGATGACAAACTCTCATACATGTGTCCATACGGAGGATGTTCACTGCAGTGTTTTGAACAGGGACACTTGGGAGCTAGCTGCGTTGCCACGTGCCTATTATCCCAGCAATTTGGGAGGCTGAGGCAGGGGAATTGATCACAAATTTGAGGCCAGCCTCAGCAACTGAGACCCCTGTTTCTAAAGAAAGAAAAAAAGTGGGGTGCTAGGGCTGTAGCTCAATGGTAAAGCATCCCTGAGTTCAATCGGGACATTTTGGAAACAACCCAGATATTCCACAAAGAGGGCTGGTCAAACAGATTATCGCACATTCCTATCATGGAAGTCGGTGTAGTGTATAGAAAGGTTATATGTAGCACAGTCGCTGCTCCAAATACCATACACATTTTGTTTTAATCCTCACAAACACTCTATGAAATAGAGATTATTATTGGCCACATTACAGATGAGGAAATCATGGCACAGAGGGGTTAATCCACTTGCCTAAGATAAGTGACAGAGTTGAGATTCAAACCCAGGCAGTCTGTTGCCAGAATCTGGGCTCTTAGCCACCAGACTATGGTGTTGTAGGATTTTTTTCTGACTTGGAAACTGCTCATCATATACTGTTCATGAAAAAAGCAAGTTACCAAACAGTTTGTACTATATAACACCATTTTTGTAGGGGGAATAAAAAGGCACAAATCTACATGCATAGAAAAGCTCTGAGTCAGGTGAAGTGGTACATGCATATAATCCCAGTGACTGGGGAGGCTGAGGCAGAAGGATAATAAGTTAGAGGCCAGCCTCAGCAATTTAGGCCCCACTCTGTCTCAAGATAAAAAATAAAAAAGTCTGGGAATGTGGCTTAGTGGTAGAATAACCCTGAGTTCAATCCGCCCTGCCCCCCAAAAAAGGAAAGAAAACATCTGAGTGAATATATACCCAAAATGTAGTGCCAGTTTTTAGAGATATTGAAGTCATAGGTGTTTTATGTGTCTTTATATTTTCAGTTTTCTACAGTAAATATGCCAAGTTTGCATGATAATAATAATTACTAACACTTATGGACCATTTTCTACACACCTCACTATGCAAGACTCTGTTCAATCATCATAACAGATTTTTTTCTACTTTACAGATGAGGAAACAGAGACTGACCACATTGCCCAAGGTCACACAGCTAATAAATTAGAAAAGCAAGAATTTGAACCCAGGTGGCCTGACTCCAGAGCTCATGGTTTTAGAGTGAATGAATGGTGATGCCTTAGCCACTCTAGCCAGGCATGCTGGGAGTGAGGTCACGTCTGATGCAGACAACCTTCCTGTGGGGAGTGGAGGACCTACCTACTTCCTGGATCTTGCCCAGGCTTGCTCAGGTGAGGAGTGTGGGAAGCCATTCTCGCACGTGATTGGGCACCTCCCTGATTGGGTGTGAGGCGTTCTGGCTAAACTGTGTCTGAGCTAATCCCCACCCTCTCTAGGTGTGGGGGTGTGACTGACCATTGACCCTGAGACCAATCACTGACCCTGACCTTGGAATGCTGTCCCCCTCGACCTTCATTGGATGGAATTTTCCCCTGAAATTCTTGTTCCCCAATAAAAGGCCACTCCCTGGTGTGCTCTCTCTCCTGCTAGTCTGTGTAAACATCACTGCCCCACTGGGTGGCTCCAGGCAGGAGCCAGAGGGGAGAGCTGTCTTAGACCTGGTCAAAGAAAAGGGTAAATTGAGTTTTGTGTGTTTATTTTGATCTCACTAGTTAACTTCTATGCTTCGAACCTCTTGTATGAAGCTAGCCTGCTGGTGCTAAGGATGCCACTGCATTCGAAAGTCCCCATTCTCACTTGTGCAGATTCTCATAGGGGAAGGCGATCAACAGATAAATGCACAAGTGAAAGTCCACACTGTGTCAGATGGCCACGAGGGCTGTGGAGAAAGTGAGGGGAGCACAAGGAACATAAGGGGTGGAGTAAGTGCTGCCCTTTGATTTGATTTAATTTTTAAATTTTTGAGGTGGGGTCTCACCATGTTGTCCAGGCTGGCCTTAGACTTCTGGGCTCCAAGGGATCCTCCAGTGTCACCTGCTTCTGCAGCAGCTGGTACCACAGGCACATGCCACCCGTGTGCTGGCTGTGCTGCACTTGGGCATTGGGGGAACCCTCCTGAGAGGGGGCAGGGAGCGCAGGGCTGAGGGACCAGGACCCCAGGACCCTGCCTGCCTGCAAGGGGAGTGAGCCCGCAGGTATCTGCCAGGAGGCACTTGGGGCAGAAGGAACCAAGCTGCCAGGAGTGTTTTCATTCCAGCATTTTATTATGAAAAATGTTAAACATACTATCCTCCTCCCCCGGGCGGGGGGGGGGAGGGACAAACAAAGACTGGAAGAATTTTGCAGTGAGAAACCAAACGCTGCTGCCACGATGTAGAGTGCTCATGTTGCATGCACAAGGCCCTGGGTTCCATCATCAGCACCACCCCCACACACACCAAAAACTGATAGACCCAACCTGATCTTTTCTTAAAATTGGGAGCCATCTTGCCACAAAGTCATGAAAAGATAATTTCGGGTTTACTATAAACTACTGCAAATTCTGAACCTGCTTGGAATGCCTGCCCGTGCCTTGAACTTACCCATGCCTGGCTCTATGACCAGAGAGCAGCCCTCTCTGAAACTTTAGTGACACCTCATAAATATTGGCCTTCCCTGGCCAGACAACGACCCTCTCTGAGGCTCTAATGGTCCTCATAAATTCTGATGTTGGGGCCAGCAAAAAATGTAAACTACCATTAGTGTGATGCTCGTCAGAGTTCTGTTATCTGTACCCCCCCTTTTGTGTAACTTTCTGGGCTCTAAAGCTGGGCTGCAGGAAAGCTACTGCTGCTGTCTTGTTCCCGCCATTTTGGGTGGGAGAGGCAGCCCGGCCGGTCGAAATAATAAGCTTGCTTTAATTTGATTTTAATTGGAGTCAGTGGTCTTTTCTTGCATCCTGGTCTAACAAAACAACCCCAAACGTCTGAACATCTGGAATTGTCATCATAAGACAGGGACCTTCTTCAAGGGTCAGAGGGGAGGGAAGAGCAAAAATTCCACCTGTGACAAGGTCCCTCCTCAAGAAGTGAAGACCTTCTGTTCTGGATGCTGCGTGGCCCTCTGCAGGCTCAGGACTTAAGGGGCCACACAGCTCAGTTTGCCAGCTGGTCAGTGCACCATCAGGGCTCTGGGCACAGGGGCCACAGGGCCTGAAGATCTTTCCGCGATCATCTAACTGACACTCGGTGCCCTTGGCAGGTGGGTCCTTGCTTGCTGGTTCACAGAGCCACTTATCCTGGGCCCAGGCCCGTGAGGGGTCACATTCTTTTATCTCCTGCCCAGAGGGTTTCCTCCTTGGGAAAATCCAGTTTGCATCAGTGCTCAGAGGAAGGCTGGGAATCACAACCAGCGTCACCTGGTGGGAAGTGGAGACCCTTGAGCCCCGGAACCAGAGCCCCGCTCCCTCATTAGCTGTTGGAGTGGCAAAGGGCTTGGGATTCTATGTTCCTAGAATTCTAGAACTGGAGAGACCTAGGAGTCACCTGGACTGGAGTTAAGAGGTTCAGCCTCAGGGTGTCAGGACTACCTAGGTTCATCTCAGCTCCGCGGCTGAAGGGCCCTGTGGCCTCCCGCAGGTCACCTAACCTGGCTCTGCCTGAGTTTCCTCCTTTGTAAAGTGAGACCAACAGCACCACCTCACAAGGGCCAAACCTTGAAAGGTGTTCAAAACAGTGCCTGGCCACGGCTTCCTACATGTTAGCTCTGAAAACACCTAAGACAGGAACATCCTTGGTTCAGTGGTTTGCAGCCACGTCATGGTTTAGATATGAGTGACCCCCAAAAGCTCATGTGTGAGACAAGACAAGAAGATTGAGAGGTGAAATGATTGGGTCATCGGAGCCTTCACCCGGTGAATTTGTGAGAGAGAATCCAGACCTGATTATAAAATTAAATTTTAAGAACATGATGAGAAAACCAATGCTGGGGGCTGGGGGATATAGCTCAGCTGGTGAAGTCCTTGCTTTGCATGTACAAGGCCCTGGGTTCAAACCCCAGCACCACAAAAAAAAAAAAAAAAAAAGGTGTGGGGGGGTTAAAGTTCCACCCCCTGGGCAGCCTTTCTGTGGGGAACCTGATTAACTTTGGTCCCTACCTATTGGATTGTAAGTATCTGTCTCCAGGAGCCTGAGGATGCCCTGTTGATATGTAAACACCCCTGGGCAGGCTCTGCAGGCCTGAATTCAACAGGTGCCTATGAAAAGGGTCTTTTCTTCCTGTTTTGTTTTGTTTTGTTGTTGTTGTTGTAGATGGACACAATATCTTTATTTTATTAATTTATTTTTATGTGCAGCTGAGGATGGAACCCAGGGCCTCACATGTGCCAGCAAGTGCCCTACTCCAGAGCCCCAGCCCTAGCCCCAGCCCTCCTTCTTACTTGAACTCTAGGAAGGTAGCTACATCACTTAATTACTAGGCCAATTAACTGCTGTCTAAACTATAACTTTGTAGTTCGTAAAAATAGAGCTCTTAGGAAGATAAACTCAAGTCATCTTGAGATACTGCCACCTGTGCAAAAGGCCGCTTCATGATCATGGTGTTTTACGGTCTTTGTTCTGCACCTGTGAACTACTTACCATAAAATTTCTGCACATGGTCTTTGGTCATGGAGGCCAAGCACTCAAACCCACCAATGTTGTGATGGTTAAGTTGGGGTGCCAACCCGTGTGACTCAGCTTGGGGCCCAGAACTTCAGAGCACTAGCTTGCCCGGGTCTGCTGCAGGCAGATAATAAATAAGCCAGAGTTCTCCCACCAAATTAATTCCCTCATAGGGATTAACTGGGCAGGAACTGAAGGCACATAAGGTATGGTGTTGTGCCTCTGGGGAATACAAATTGTCCTTGGGTAGTGGAGTCTCTCTCTGCTTCCTGGAGCCATATCCTGAGCCATTCCCCCCCACCCCCAGCCGTGATATTCTGCCTCATCCCTGGCACAGAGGTAATGGCCGTTTATGGACTGAGACCTCTGAAACTGTTGTTGCCCAGAACTCTCCTTATCCCAGATTCCCGACCAATAACGAGGACACAGTCTTGAGAAAAAGGAAAAAGACAGTTTATTGCTTGGCTAGCAAAGGAGAAATACAGGGGACTCCTGTCCCAAAGACTGTGATTCTGCCCTTCAGCAAGAAGAGGGGGCTTTTATAGAGGTGATTCAGAGAAAATGAGATTAGGGAGGAGAGATCAGGAAGGAGAAGATCAGGGAGAAGAAGTTTGGGGGAAAGAAAAAAAAACATGTAATTCAAAGCCACAAAGCCATAATCAAAGCATCAAGTGAATCCGGGTTACACTATAAGCCCCAAATACCTTTTTCTCCTCTAAAATTGTTCTTGTCAGTCTTTTGGTTATAGCAATGAAAAAGCTGACTAAAACCATGCATGTGCTAGCACTGCTTATTATTATCTTATAAAATTGAGAATGTACTATACATACTGTTCAGTAACTTGCTTTTTACCTAAGAGTATATCCTGTGTAGCACTTTTGATAAACTTAAATCTTTTGCTGTGTATGTTCAGAATCGTCATATTGAAGACGAGTTGCGTGCCCTACAGTTCATCTAACCAGTCTCCTTCCATTGGACATTTAGGTTATTCCCATGTTTTCCTTCTCTAAATAAAGTTGCACTGACCAAGAAGTGGCCAGTGCCAGTTGACTATGTGATCTTGGCTATGACCTCTGTGGGTCTTAGTTTCTTCGTGTAAAAGAAAAATAACAGCCAGGTGCGATGGTGCATGCCTGTAATATCAGTGGCTCCAGAGGCTGAGGCAGGAGGATCCCGAGTTCAAAGCGAACCTCAGCAACAGTGAGGCACTAAGCAACTGAGTGAGACCCTGTTTCTAAATAAATTTAAAAAAAAAAAATAGGGCTGGGGATGTGGCTCAGTGCTCCAGAGTTCAATCCCCTCCCAGGTACCCACCCCCAACACACACACACCAAAAAAAAAAAAATGACAGGTGAAAAACCAGCCTCTACCTCAGAGCAAAGCCTGTCCAAGGAAAGGGGCGTGACCCTTGTCCTTAGAAAGATCCACAGAGGGCTGGGGATGTGGCTCAAGTGGTAGCACACTCGCCTGGCATGCGTGCAGCCCAGGTACGATCCTCAGCACCACAAAGATGTTGTGTCCACCAAATACTAAAAAAAAAAATTACAATTCTCTCTCTCTCTCTCCCTCTCTGTTTAAAAAGAAAGAAAGAAAGACCCACAGAGCACTCCTAGGCACACACCCACCCTTCGGAGTTGTTTATCTACAAATAACAGGAGAGATCTGCTGCGCCAGGTGTCCCTGACTCAGGCTAGGTGAGGACCCATAGCAACCCCCTAGCAACCACCAATCAGCATGAGACAGGGAAATACCTGGGATGCCAGATGATCCTCCCAGTAGTTTATGGTGGTTGATAACATGTTGTTCCCGCCAGTGAATGTGCTAATCATGTTTTAGAGTTGTTTTATGATTTTCCCGTGGTGTTTGATGATTTGCTAAGAGATGCTATGATTTATGTGGGGGTCCCTGCCTCCCCCAGAGAGTGTATAAAACTGCTGCAAACCCTGGACTCGGGGCCTCAGCGTCACCAGTTGCTGTGCACGCAGAGGACCTAGCTAGCTTGCAATAAACACCTCTTTGCTGCTAACATCGATCTCAGTCTCTGATGGTCTTTTGGGGGTTCTGAATTCAAGCATAACAACAGGTTCCTCCTGGGTGTTCCAAGACATCTCTGAAAGTAACCCTCAACTTATTCTTTAGTGACAGGGTGCTTGTGACCACACAGCGGTTCTTTTCACTGGACAACAATAATGGTGAATAAAGAATCCACTCGGGTTGGGCCATCATCTGTCAGCTCCTAGCCTAGCTCTACTCTCTGGGGATCCACATATCATCTATACTTAGTGGCTAGTGGCTGGGGACAGTGTAGAAGTAAGGAAAACCCAATCCCCCCCCCCCCCATGCTGACCCTGCACAGGCTTTCTGCACAGCACAAGGTGTGGGCCATGCGGAAGTCAGCTGCAGGGTCAGGGCTAGGTCGGGCCTCCTAAACCCCAGCCAGGGAACTGTCCTCGGCTGTGGGATGGGGATACTGAAGTAGACAGGGGCAAAGGACAGAGAGGGCAGATTACAAATGATCAGTGGGAAAGAGGGGGCTAATTCAAAGAAAAGGAAATGAAATGCTAATACTCTCTGCCCCCACTAAGGTGACTGACGCCTCCAGGGAGCAGCTCTTCCCAGCCCCAGGAGCTGCTAATGAGCACCCTAGGAGCTTCCTTTCTTGCCTTTTCATAGGCAAGAAAAGATGAGGAGGGGGGCTGAGAAGAGAGGAAACCTAAAATCCCTAAAGGGGAGACACCTGGACCCTGGGCAAGAGCTCTTCTGGGTCCCCTCCTCTCCAGAGGAAGAGGAGTTCCCCGCCTTCTTCTGTCTCTTAAATAAAATTTGCTTTCTAGCTTGCCTCCGTGTTTCTCCGGTGTTTGATCTTTTTTTTTTTTTTTTTTGGAAACAGGGATTGAACTCAGGGGCACTTGACCACTGAGCCACATCCCCAGCCCTATTTTGTATTTTATTTAGAGACAGGCTCTCACTCAGTTGCTTAGCCTCTTGCTCTTGCTGAGGCTGGCTTTGAACTCTCCATCCTCCTGCCTCAGCCTCCTGAGTCTCTGGGATTACAGGCGTGTGCCACTGCACTCGGCTTCAGGTGTTTAATCTTCAACAGTGGGAAACAAGGACCCAGTCCTGATGTTCAAGACGGGCATCAGTGTGGCCTTCTTCAAAGGCAGTGTCATGTTTACAGAGTCCTGGGCTCTGTGACAAGGTGACCGGAGGTGGGCAACTCCGGCCTAGGGCTGGACCCCCTTTATTTCACAAGAGCTAAACCCAAGCCTCATTTCTTCTCCCTCACCTTGAAGTGGCACCCCCCCCCCCTCCACAGAAAAGCCCTCTTCATCATGGCTGATTTTAGGACTGTCAGGAGAGAGTCTCTGCAAAAGAGTCCATTGTAGATAAACTTCCTATTTTCGTGTCACCCTGCTTACTTGGCCACTGGCCGAGAGAAGATACCAGCACTCCAGGTGCTGGACACCCCCTTACTAGTTTTCACAAACATATCCAGTATAGTACTTTGAAGAAATGTGCAAACAAGGCCTCTGGCCTTGAGCTGGGCTTCACAGAGATGTCTACATTTTTAAGGTAAGTTACAATGGGGCTCCATGGTAACAGCTGTCAGGGGGAGGAAAGAAAGGGGAGAAGAGTCTCTCCCCTTCTCAGGTGCTGTCCTTGAAGAGTTAACTTGTCCAAAACAGTGAAAGAAAAAGCTGCTTTTATGTGAACTTCTGCAGACTGTGAACTTCTGAGCCCCTCCCCTTACACGCTGGGTATAAAACTCTGAAACTCCCTGAACTCGGGGTTCAGGGGATTGATTGATTACAGCAAAGGCTGTACCCTCTGAACCTAGCTGCAGCCAAATAAAACTGCTTCCTGCTATTGAAGCCAGATTTAAAATTAGGTAGTCAGTGTAGTTACGTAAATCGGGTCTAAAATCGAGTGAAATCTAAAATGGAGGCCGTGTTGAGAATGAATTTCCAGAAAAGTTGAGCAACTCTTGGAATGTTAATGAAGCCCAGGTAACAGCCCCCAACAGATTTGAAGATAGCCCATCCCAAAGAAATGTTAATGAACAGCAAACTTGACTCAGAAGTGCCCAGATTACTTCTTTGGCCCGCCTGTGTCCCAACCCTTCCGACCTTCCCACCTACATTCCATCACCAAAAACTATAAAAAGGTGAACACATTCACCCTTCAACGGATTCCATCTCTTGGGTCCCCTTCTTCCTCCAGGAGAAGTCTTTTCTGCTGTCCTTTAATAAACTTCTAATTTTCCACTCTGACCTTGCCTCGGCAAGCTTCTCTGGTGTTATTCTTCAACATTGGGGAAGCAAGGACTCCTCACCGGTCCACAGTGGTAACACTATCTTTGGTGCCTTGCCTCATTTGTCCCTACAACAACCTAATCTTATAATGCTTAGAAATGAGTAGATTCAAATACAAATTCAAATAGTGGTAACTCTAAGCAGCCAGGACCTGCCTGAACCCTCCCCAGAACTTAGTTTTGGGTTTTGTTTCCATTCATTATGTTCTAGACAAGGACTCACAGGGTGCCCTCTTTGTTAGGAGATGGTTTTATTTTTAATTTTTTTGCATTTCTGGGGCCTGGGCCCCTGGGACCTCATACATGCCAGGCAGGTGCTGTACCCTGAGCTCCACCCCAGCGCATCCCCCCAGCTGCCTCACAGGGATGCAGGCCACGTGAAGGGGAGTAAAGGGGATTGTTTTGCTTGGGGTCTGGTGAATAGAGGGCCCCACTTTAAAATGATCGCAGCAGGAACTTGCCGCAGGAATGACAGGGAGACTTGGATGGATTAATAGTGTCAGGACTGAGATAGGGATTTAGGATAAGGAGAGAGACCTGCAATCTAGAGGCACACACCCTCACACCATTGAAATGCAGAATCCAGCCACCAGAGGCAGGAAACTCCGTCCCAAATCTGGACCCACGCCCTTGGCCTGTGCCCTTGTAAAATGAGGGAAATACACAAGTGCAGGAAAACTGGTAAAATTGTGCAGCTCCTCCCTGACCCACCTCCAGCCCAGCCCCTGATACAGCCCTTCTATAAATATTGGAACCCCTGCCCAAGTCAGGGCTGCTTCTGGCTCTGAGACCACCCGCATTCTCCCTTGAAGGTCTGTCTGCTTCCTAAACCAACCTCTGTCCACGCCTCTGTCTGGCTCCATCACACAGGCCGAGAGCCCCACTGGTCCAGAGTTGGGATCCCCCTCTCTTCCGGGGCTCCTGGGGCTCCATCCCCATCGGGTCCCTCTGCTCTGCCTCGGCTCTGTACACAGGCCAGTGGGATCTGCCTTGCGTCCTGAGATAAGGGCTTTGGCGGGTGTCTCCCCTACCACGCCCTCAAGTGGGTGTGGGGGACCCAGTGAGGGCTGCGCTGGTGGAACCCCTGCCCAGCGCACAGAGACGTGGCAGGATGGGCTCCAGGTACCCGCGGTCGATTCGGAGCTGCCTGCCCCTGTGGGCCCTGCTGCTGGAGGCAGCTCTCCTCCTCCTCGTCTTCTTCACCGCCTATGATGTTCCCTTAATGGACCAGAAAACCTTCATGGAGGCCTATCAAGGTGAGGGCCACACCTCCCCGCTGGGGAGGTGCTCACAGAGGTGAACAGGGCCCCGGGGCGGGAGGTCTGAGGCTCCCCAAGAACAGGACAGCGGTGTTCCTTTCCACCGGAGTCCCAAGGAGAGGAGGTTTCCTCTTCCTCCATGGAGTGCACCAGCTGGCGATGTGAGCAGCGGGCATCACCCCCTCCATGAAGCCCTCCTGGGTTTGTGGGTACAGAGCTTGGGGCCTCCTTTTGGGTGTTCCCCAAATTCCCTGGACCGAGGGGTCTTTGTGATTCTCAGCTTCTTTGCTTCCTTGGCAGCAAGGAATTTCGCGTGGTGGCTGTTGATCTGGGGAGTTTCCTTCCTTTTGGGGGTCCCTCCTGTTCCTTCCGGTACTCTCTTGCCCGCCCTCCCCTGCCTTCTTCTCTCTTAGTGGCTGGAAAGTCTGCATTCTGCCTGCAAAACCAGAGCCAGAAGGCATGACTGAAGGAGCATGTAGGATGGTGGTTATTTTATGTGCAGCTAAAAATATCCAGAGACTGTGATGAGAACAACTATAAACAAGACAGATGTCCACCGCGGTGTGACTTGGGTTTTTTTTTTAAATCTTGAGACATATTTCAAGTCTCTCATTGGGCTGATAGATTGTTAATAGCAGTAGATGGTCTCCTTGCAAGATGTCCTCAAGGTAGCGATGCAGCCCGAGTCCAGATGTGTGCATTTTCTAAGTGATGTCAATGGAATAGAGAATTGGATGTGGAGGGGAGGCACCCAGGGGTCCCCGGCAGAGGCAATGAGAACAGAAGCAATTCAGGGAAGGGACCGCCCACCCACTGAAGCCTGGCTCTCAGCACCCCAGGAGCAAGACCTAGGCATAATTTTACATATATATATATATATATATATTTTTTTTTTTTTTAAAGAGAGAGAGAGAGGGAGAGAATTTTTCAATATTTATTTTTTAGTTTTCGGTGGACACAACATCTTTGTTTGTATGTGGTGCTGAGGATCGAACCCGGGCCGCACGCATGCCAGGCGAGCGCGCTACCGCTTGAGCCACATCCCCAGCCCACTAGGCATAATTTTAGTTCATTAAAAAAAAAAAATTAGTTGTCAATGGACCTTTATTCTATTTATGGATACATGGTGTAAGAATTGAACCCAGTGCCTCACACATGCTAGACAAGCACACTAACACTGAGCCACAACCCCAGCCCTCAATTTATTTATTTTTTAAATCCAGTACGATCGATCTTTATTCCAATTCAATACATCCTCTGTTTGTTTCTCTATTCAATCATGCACATCCAGCTTGGGTTCCAGATACCTGCAGGTTAGAGCTGGTGTTTACTGAGCACCTACTTTGTCGGTACCAGGCAACGCACCATGTGCTTTACATTAAGCCTCACGGCAACACTATGACGTAGGTCCTATTATGGTCTCAGTTTTTCATGAGGAAATTACCCACGTGGACGTTAAGTAATTTGCCCAAGGTTGCCCAGCTAGCCATAGCATAGCAGATCTAAATTTAGGCATCTTGGTTTTAGTTTCTATGCATTGAACCATTGTGTTCTGTACAGGACGGTCACTCATTTGTCACCTAACCAGGAGGTGTAGGAGCCACTCATCCAAACCCACAGGTTGGCACCTGGGACCGCGTTCTCCACCCACTCTGTGCTGCTAACCTGAGTTTAAAGTGTCCTCAGAAACTCGCTTCCTATGGAAGCACAGGGGAGGACCCTGGGCCCGGGCAGGGAAGACAGGGCGACAGGGAGGGCTTCTGAAGGGAGGTGGACTGCCCAGCCAGGTCTCTGGGCTCCATAGGAGTTAACCACGAGGGAAGGGAGGGCAGCCCCCGGAGCCGGGGACCAGGCCAGGGTTCCACATTGTGGTGTTGCTGGAGCAGAAAGGGGGAAGCAGGGAGTGGGGGCCCCAGCGGTTGAGTAGGGAGTTGGCCTCCATCCTGCTGACAGGACGCAGGAGTGTCATGAGCTTGGGTTTGGACCATGGGGAACCCGAGACATGAGACCAGTGAGGCGTCCCAACTGTCCACCTGCAGAGGGCTTCAAACGTCTCATGGTGCTCACCTTTCTTTTTCTTCTTCCCATGATGCTGGGGATGGAACCAGGGCCTCCCACCTGCTAGGCAAGTGCTGCCCACTGACCGCACCCCAACTGTAGGCAGGTGTTTTTGAGCATGTCTGTCGACCCAGCTACTTGGGAGGCTACTTGGGAGGCCGAGGCCAAGAGATCCCGGGCCAGACTGGGAGCACAGCAAGACTCTGCCTGAAGAAAAGCCTATATGTGTATATATATATGCATATCTATAAACTATGCACACATTTAAAATGTTTAAAGAGATCAAAATGAAACACATGATATTCAGCACCTTCTTAATAATTTCAAGTTGTCTTTTTTTAAATATTTATTTTTTTAGTTGTATTTGGACGCAAAACCTTTATTTTACTTATTTATTGTTACATGGTGCTGAGGATCAAACCCAGGGCCTTGCACATGCTGGGCAAGTGCTTTACCGCTGAGCCACAGCCCCAGTCCTCAAGTTGTCTTGGTTAAGTTCCTGTCAGAGCTGACTTTTTTTTTTTTTTTGGTACTGGGGGTTGAACTCAGGGCCACTCAACCACCCCAGCCCTATTTTGTATTTTGTTTAGAGACAGGGTCTCACTGAGTTGCTTAGAGCCTCGCCCTTGCTGAGGCTGGCTTTGAACTTGTGATCCTCCTGTCTCAGCCTCCCGAGCTGCTGGGATTACAGGTGTGTGCCACCGCACCTGGCCAGATCTGACTTTTGATGAACTTTTTTTAGCCTCCGAGTGACTGGAGGGTTGTGCAGGAGGCATCTTGCTCTTCCTTTCTCTTTCTGTCCTCCTGGCTGGCCTCAGCGATTGGCCGGCCATCTGTGTGTCTTTGCAGGTGTCAGTTAAGTCATGAGTCCATTTTGTGTAGGTTAGTTGAGTTAAGCCGAGGTAGCTTGATCTGTCTGTCCACTTAATCTAATCCCGGCCATGTAAACTATAGTAAATATTTAAACCTGCCAAATCGAAAAAGACATTTTGAGTCAATCAGGAAATTTGGATATAACATGAATATTGTATGACATACAAGAAAGATCGCTAATTTTGTTAGGTGTGGTAAAAGCATATGTTTTTGTTATGTTTTAAGATCCTATCTGTTGATAAGCATATTGAAGTGGTGTGGTGTCTGGGGTTTGCCTTATGCAAAAATAAATAAATAAATAGACAGATAAGTAAAAGATAGAGAGGAGTAATTTCATGTGACAGTCATTGAAATTTAGTAATAGGTAAGTGGGATCACCATGCTATATTCTCTCTCTCTCTCTCTCTCTCTCTCTCTCTGTGTGTCTTTGTATGCTTACCATTTTCTGTAATAGTTCAAGAAAAAATTTAAAAGCTCTGCCATTCCTTGCAACGTGATCATGATGAAGAAGCACTTATCGACCTTCCCAGTAGCCCAGTATTCCCTCAGGACAGTTTCGGAGCCCAGGATCGTGGAGACTGACAGGCCAAGCACATTGAGGGGGGTCCTGGTTTGACCTGAATATTAAGTCGTTGCGAAGTTGCAAACCGACTAAGTACTTTTCTGAAGAATAACCTAGACCTGTGGTTCTCAAAGTGTAGTCCCCAAATAAGCTGTCTCAGTATCCATGAGAAATGCAGATTCTCAGGCATACTAAACAGAAATTTTGGGGACGGGGCCCAGCCATCTGTGTTTTTAAGAACCTTCTAGGAGATTCTAATGCACATGAAAGCTGGAGACTACGGAAGCTAGACCAGCTCAAATTTTGCCTCTGCAGCTTATTAACTGTGAGATTTTAGGCAAATGATTCAACCTCTCTCTGCCTCTTTGCAACCTCTGTCACATGATGACAATATTTATTGCATTCAGTTATCAGAAGGATGCCAAAGAATAATTATATAGATTGATAAACAGTATCAGCTTTTACTACTATTATATCATTATATATATATTTTAATTTTTATTATTGGTTGTTCAAAACATTACATAGTTTCATTATATTTTTATCAGCTTTAATTTTTTTTTTAGGTGAAAATGAAACTAGAAATGTTAATGGTTTCTTGCTTCAGCCCTGTGGATGTCTGAGACATCTTCCGAGGTGTGTGTTCCTTGTTCTACTGACCTCTGACTGTAGATGAGGTCAGATGAGGTCAGATGAGCAGCCGAGTTGGATGCAAGAGATGTTTGGGAGATAAGATCAGCTGTACTGGGTGAAAGAGGGAGGAGTCAACCATGTGTCCATGCGTGTGATTGGTGGATGGCTGTGCCATTCCTGAGATGAGAAGTACAAGGACAGGGAACAGATGTGGGGCAAATGCACAACGATGTGTTCCTTGTCGTCTTGAACGGAGGTGCCTGTGTGATACTGAGGAGAAGCAAAGTACACTGATTATCGATGGCACCATAACAACCATCTCCAAACTTAGTGACTTAAAATAGCAACCATTTAATTTGCTTATGACTAGGATTCTGTGACTCAGTAATTGAGTGGGGCTCATCGGATGGACAATTTTTCTGGTGGTTTCGCTGAGGGTCACCCTTGCACCTGTACTGGGGAGGTTTGACTAGGGCGGGATCATCTCTCATGACCTCATCTGCCTGTCAGCAGTAAGAACTGGTGGCAGCTAGGACCTTGACTGTGGTGGCGGGTTCTCCCAGACCCTCATCTGGCACTAGGAGCCCCCCCACAAGTAAGAGAGGGTAAGCCCTGGTGTGGGGTGCTTGGCAAGCCTCTGCCTGTACGAGTCTACCGATGTCCCACTGGCCAAAGCCATGTTTCATTGGGGGCTGCCTCACTGGGAGACCATCCCAATCCTGTGCTGTCGACACCACCCAGTGCCCTGTACTTCTCAGAGGCACAGAGAAGGGCTACAGGAAGACAGGAGGACTTTCCCAGTGACATGGAAATACCCCAAACCCTGGCACCTTCCATAGCTCAGTCTTAGACTGTCCCTCTGGGAAATCTCCTTTCCTCTTCCTGAGCTGCTGCTGGTGGGAGCTGAGTGGGTGTAGAGGCCGTGGAGGAGGGAGGCAGGCAGGCTGTGGAGGTCGTCCCAATCAACGGAGGGGAGCACAGGGTGGGGGTCCATCCCAGAGCCTGGACACAGAAACAGGCCCAGGCTTCAGGGATATTAGTGCTCACTTTTCCATGGGCCAGAGGGAGGGGCCGATGGGCGAGGGCACGTCCAGAAGCACAGGGGCACCCCCGCAGGAGGCCGCTGGCCTTGAGATGCACTCTGAGAGGCGAACTGCATTATCCACAGTTCATTCTTTGCAAGTGAATGACCAGGCCTGGGGAGGGAACAGTCTTGTCCAAAGCCACACAGCTGGTGACTGGCAGGTGCCGGAGTGGGCCCCCCCCCCCAGGCTGGAGGCTGGGCGAAGCGATTTGCAGGGCCAGCGAGCTCAGTGCCCACAAGGCTCCTCTGAGGGTGGCTCATGCCATTGTTTCCTCGCCATTTTACTGGGACACAGGCGGAGCCAGGCCCTGAACCCTGGCACCTGCCATAGATGCCCACAAGCTTCGCCACTGTTCGGTCCACGCTGTGTGGAGAGGCAGGACCACACAGTGGGGAGGACTGTCTGAATTCACACCCTGCCCCCTGCACTGGCTGTGTGGACCGGCCAGGTAAACAGCACCGTGTCTCCCTTGATCCAGATGCAAAAGGGGGTCCTGGGCTGCGGAGGGCGGGGCTGGGAAGCACTTGCCCTGGGGGTAGGCATCCTCAGTCCCTGCTGTTCACAGGGAGGCTAGCCCTGCCTGGTTGGGCCTTCTTTCTCCAGTCATGGGGTTTTCATTAACCTCTCCAGAAGGCCTGACTTCAAATCCATCTCTGGGCCCAGTCCTTGGGGGCCCCGCAGCACACCCTCTTCTTATCACCCCTGAACACCTTGCGTCCATTAGCTTATCAGACCCATGGCTGATGCAGGCGGTTGACACCAATGGAGGTGCCCTGAGTGGGGCCCCAGGGAGTGAGTCAGGAGTTGAGTGGGTCTGGGCCCAAGAGGAAGTGAGAGGGTACAGGGCCCGGGGAGGAGGAGCCTGAGCTGAACATCACCCACCAGCTGCGGTGCGTGGGCCCTGTCAACAGCTCCTGGAAACTGCTGCCCTAATTTCCTCTTCTTGGCAGGGCACGATTCCCCCCTCTAGGACAGTGCGGGGACTTGGGGAAGAAGGCCATGAGCTTTGACACCTGGAATCAAGTTGACATCTACGCCATGAAATCTCCCCTCCCCGGCCCTCTTCTTTGACTTTCTAGCCCCAGGGCCCCACCTCTGCCCTCATCCTGGGGAGTCTTCATATCTCCTCCCTCCCCTAAATGGCTCTTCAGAATATTCTAGAGCTACAAGGACCTGTAGGGCCTGTAGCAATGTGAACTCCAGCTTCCACGTGTTACAGATAGGGAAACCGAGGCCTGGAGGAGGGACCCTGCACCAGGGGTTCAGAGCTGGGATCCACTGGGGTGTGCTGTGCCCACCCGGCCACAGGCCTCCCCATTCCCAGTGGTGCCTTCCATTGGCCGTTGCACCTCCCTGTGCCCCACGGGCTCCTGAAGGGATCCTGCCCACCTGCCCTATTGCCGGGAGGACACAAGCTGGAGATGGACACATTTCCTGCACCGTGTCTGGGGGGGGTACAGAGTCGGATCCTCCTAACCCTGTCCCCACCTACTGTCCAAGCCCCCAAATCCTGGGGTGGTCGTCCTTCCTTGGGGGCCTCCTGAATCCCGGGGTTGTCTGATTGATCTGGAAACGTCAAAACCACCAAAGGTACCCAGATGTGGAGGACCCTGGATGTGTGCCCTCCTCTATGGAAGTGGACTTGAAAGGATTCTGTAGGATTTTCTCACTCTCAAGATAGCGGGTGCTCTCTTTCCCTACAAGTAGCTAATCCTTGGTTTCCTAAATCAATCTCGGCTTGAGCCTTTAAATAAATAAATAGATAGATAGCTGGCCTCCAAGTCCAGGGGCTCTCCAGGTCTGGGAGGGCTCAGTGGTGAGAACTTGCTCAGAGTTATCAGGGCCAGGCCTGGAGACCAGAGGCAGCGAGTTCTTATCCTGCTGATTGTCATAATGATGGTAATGAACAGCTACCGTTTATCAAGCGTTTTCCTTGTGTCCGGCCACACCAAACACTTGAACAGAGTGTTAATTCCTCCAGAGCTGCCAGCCCCCTCCGAGGAGGGAAGAATCGCCCCCATTAAGCTGAAGGAATGTAAGCAGCATTTAAGGCCACAAGGTGGACATGTCAACCAACGTTTTAATAGGTCAAATCTGGCCACCTGTTGGCAGTTTAATAAGGTTTAACCTGATAGGAGATGATGGAGTCAGGACCAAACAGAACCTCTGAACTTGGAGTTCATGCTTTTTTCTCTCCTCCCCCTCCTCCTCCTCCTCCTCCCCCTCCTCCTCCTCCCCCTCCCCCTCCCCTTCCTCCTCCTCCCCCTCTTCCCCCTCCTCCTCCTCCTCCCCCTCCCCCTCCCCCTCCCCCTCCCCCTCCTCCTCCCCTCCTCCTCCCCCTCCTCCTCCTCCCCCCCCCTCCCCTTCCTCCTCCTCCCCCTCCTCCCCCTCCTCCTCCTCCTCCCCCTCCCCCTCCCCCTCCTCCTCCCCTCCTCCTCCCCCTCCTCCCCCTCCTCCTCCTCCTCCTCCTTCCCCCTGTGTGTTCTGCCTCCATGCCGGCTGCAGAAACTTTAAACATGGAAAATAAAAGAAAGTAAAAGTCTCCCAAACCCAGAGACAATATCCATAGAAGGAAAAAAAAGAAAAACCCTTCAGGATCTCTCTCCAGGCATTAATACAGTGCTTATTGACACAGTGGCCTGTGCCCTTCTGAGTCCCTGTGTGTGTTCTACCATGTGATTCTGGCAACCCGGTGACGGAGGATTATTTGTGTCATTCAATAAATGTGAATGGGAAGAGGAGGGAGCAGAGAGCGGAGATGTCAAAGGCAGGGGCTAGGGCCAACTGTAGGCGGGTTACTTACAGCCTCTGCACCCTGGTTTTCACATCTGTAGGAAGGTGATGGTAACCTCCTCAAAGGCTGTTCTGAGGACCAAGGGAGATGGAATATGTAAAGTGTTTAAACACTGTCAGCACATCATATACACTTCATATTCGGAGGCTCAGAGAGGCTGAGTAACTAGCTCAAGACCACACAGCTGGAAAGTGCTCATTTGAACCCAAGTTTGCCTAGTGCTACTGTAAATCTGCTAACCATTTTTCAAAACTAGAATCAAATCAAAGTGCTCGCTCTTCCTTCTATGGGGGCTCTCCCTGCCATCAGGTGGGACTTTTCTACTCCCCTGCCTCAGCAACCCCGACTCAGGCTCTGAGGCCAGGAAAGGTGAGGGACACTGGATGTTTTCTGCTGACCCACCAGGATCCTCGCAGCTGGTGGCAAAGGAGAGAGCTGTTTTCTGGGAAGGTAATTTGGTTCATATCCAAAGGAGCTCTCGGCCTGCCTCTGCCTCCTCCTTCCTGCATGACCTGGGTCGAGTCACCGAGTCACCGCTGTGGCCTCATTTTCTCACGTGCATGACCGGGGTTGTCCCTGATCCCTAGTAATAGCAGCAATCACCTTTACTAAGTGTCACCTATGTGCCAGGCACATATCCCAATGTTCTGCCCTTGTCCGTGTCATTATGCTCATTAATAAAAATAATTGCTACGTTTCCCGAGTGCTCACAGTGGGCCAGGCCCTGCCCGAGGTTCTTAACCAGCATTAGCTCCTCTGTCTCATCTCAACCCTGTGCAGAAATGGGCGATATCCCCATCGTTCAGATGAGAAAACTGAGGCCAGCAGGCAAAGTGATTTGATCAAACACCCTTAAGTGATCCCCAGTGGCCCTCCAGCAGCCTTCAGTGAAACCCATTTCACGCCCACTTCTCTTTGTGTTTTCTTCCTCTTCCTTCCCCACCCTTCTTCTCTGAGCAGTCTTCCAGGAATTTACCATCAGGGCCGTCCTGGGCTTGGGCTTCCTCAACGCGTCTTTGCAGAAACAGGGCTGGAGCAGCGTGGCCTTCAGCCTCTTCATGCTGGTCCTGGCCGTCCAGTGGGCTATCCTGACAGACAGCTTCACCGAGTGGCTCCTCAGTGGGAAGGTGCCCAACAAACTGACCAGGTAACCTTTGGGTCATTGAGGAAATAGGGTCTGAGAGGGAAGGTTCTAGAAGAGTAGGAATGTCTCTTTCTCTTTCTTGCTCTGAGGCCATGCCATGCTAAGGACATACGTATTCTGGAATATTCTTCATTGTTTATCCCAAATGCACAGTTAGCTGGGCATCCTGCATTTTATATGATACCCCTGGTCGGTGGTATCACGGGCCTTCAGATCTGCAGCACTCCTGGGGTCCTTGCTTTTTTTATGATTGATTATGATTTTATGAAGTCACTCAATCAACAAAGGCTCATGGAAAAATTAAGAAAAAGAGAGTAGACAGAAAGAAACAGTCATGTCCCACCTGGAGAGACAGCCTCCTGAAAAGATGCATCTTCAGAGACGGGGCCAAGAAACAACCAAGAGTTTGCTGACCTTAAACTGACTTTGCTGCATTTAGATACACTTGTATTAGACACTAGGAGCCAGCTAAGCTAAAGCGTGGTGCTAGAAGTCCGAATAGTGGACAACAAGTGGTACGGATCAGGGAGGAGCACAGAATAACCCGGGGCCGTACCCGTTCTCGGAGTTAAGGTGGGTTAAACTGGGTGCTCAGCACTTGATAGGAAGAACTAAGTGACATTGTTACCTTAAGAATTTTGTTGTTTTGGGGGGCTGGGGCTGTAGCTCAGTGGCAGAGTGCTTGCCTAGTGTGTGCGAAGCACTGGGTTCGATTCTCAGCACCACATAAAAAATGAACAAGCAAAATAAAGGTATTCTGTCCATCTACAACTAAAAAAAAACTGAGAAAAAAAAAAGATTCTCTGAATGCGCAGCATTCCTTGGGTTCAATCCCCAACACCCCCAACGAAAAAAAATTTAAAAAAAAAAGAATATTATTGTTTTTTTTCCAACTCTGCCGTGTCCATATAATGGTTATACCGTCTTAGGCACCTGGGGCATCTGAAGCCCTCTTGAAGCCACCTCAGCCCCACCTAGACCTTCTGGGCACTGCTGTTGAACAGCTGCCCATGAGCCTTCACAGGTATTTTGTTTAGCCCTTATAGGTCGAGGTCCAACCTTTATATATAAGGTAATGAAGGCTCAGAGAGGGAACAGTCACACAGCTAAGTGGTGGCGGTGGCTTCAGCTTATATAACTATCTGTAGGCTTCCTCACAAACTCCAGAGGGGTTGTGACGTGAAACACAGCCTAGCCAGTTCCCCAGTGGCCCTGGGTGGGTGGGGGGGTCTCCACAGTTTTCATTTTAAAGAGTTGTGGCACTGATTCCCAAGGGACCTGGATCAACCCTGGTATCCACCTGGGAGTAACAAGGGTCCCCTGAGGGACTTCTGACGGCCTGTCTCTGGGCACTCAAGCCCTCAGACTTCTGCACTTGAGCAGGTCAGAGTGGGCGGTGTCTCAGGGCTGCTCCCTTCTGATGTCCCCTGGGACTTCCTGGTCCCTGACTCAATCCTGGAGACAATATGGGGCCACTGGGGACCTGTGCCACCTTGCCCCAGACCACCTGGATTCTCCCGGCTGTGACCCTCACTGGGCTACATTGGGACAATGGGCTCCCTCCTGCCAGTCACCAGAGCTGAGCTGATGGGGGTGCCTGGGCCGTCCTGGGGACAGGGTCCTCTGCCTCTCTTCCTGGGCCTCACTTGAAATCATGCCACCTGCCCTGAGTCTGGCAGGGTGGGGCCATGTGGCGAGCTGCGTCCTTTGTTTCCCTCACATAGTAAAAACTGGGTAGAGGATGATTATCGGGACAGAAAATGAAAACCAAAGGAACCGTATGAGTGATTTTTGTGGGTGGTATTGGGGCTTGAACCAGGGCTCAATGTGTGCCCGGCAAGTGCTCTAGCACCAAGTGACACCCCAACACCATCCCCGGTTTTTGTTTTGTTTTGTGTTTTGATACCAGGGACTGAACCAGGTGTGCTTTAACCACTGAGCCACCTCCCAGCCGTCCTCCCCCTCCCCCCTCCTTTTCCTTCTTTTTTTTTTTAATTAACTGTGAGACAGTGTCTTACTAAGTTTCTGCAAGTCCCTCTAAGTTGCTGAGGCTGGCCTTGAACTTGAGATTCTCCTGCCTCAGCCTCTCCAGCCACATCCTCAGCCCTATTTTGTATTTTATTTAGAGACAGGGTCTCATTGAGTTGCTTAGTGCCTTGCTATTGCTGAGTCTGTCTTTGAACTTGCAATCCTCCTGCCTCAGTGCCCTGAGCCGCTGGGATTATAGGTGTGTGCCACTATGCCCGGCTCTGATTTTTTTTTTAATTTTTAAAATTATTATTATTGTTATTATTTTTATAGTTGTAGATGGATACAATACCTTTATTTTATTTATTTATCTTTATGTGATGTTGAGGATTGAGTCCCGGGCTCACACGTGCTAGGCGAGCGCTCCACCACTGAGCTACAAGCCCAGCCCTCTGAGTGATATTTTTAAGGTTGTATTTTGAAAGTTCCAGAGGACTGGCCCTGGGTGATAATAGCAATGACCACTCTTCTTGTCTCAAAATAAAAAATGAAAAGAGCTAGGGATATGGCTCAGAGATAAAGCAACCCTGAGTTCAACCCCCAGAACAAGAAACAAAACAAACCAAAAACCACAAAGCTCTTGTCGGTGAAAGTCCTCAAAAGGCCCGGCCTGTCTAGGCATGATGGACGTGCAGTCACCCCTCGAGCTAGGTCGCTCCTGGTCCCTTCCCCATTCCCTGTGCCTCTCTGAAGTCCTTGAGCCTGGAGCAGGACATTGTGTCAGCAGTGGGCACCGAGGAGCTGTGTCCAGACTTTGGAGCTCAGGCTTTGGATCCAGGCAGCTGGGTTTGAATGTCACATCTGTCACCACCTGGAGTGCGGCCATTGCCAGGAGTCAGTTCTTCTCGTCCAGGGTCTTCTGCACGATGGGGTCCTGAGTGGTCACTCAGCACGGTCTTACAGAGGTCACCCTGAGGATTAGCTTTTGGTGGTGATGTCGTCACGAGCCTGTTGTATAGCATCGTGATCATAGTTGTGGTGGATGTCACAACAACAGCAAGGACTCCCAGGGTGGAGGGTCCCCAGAGCAAGATGCTCAGGGGAAAGTGGGCTGTGAGGCTCAGTGCTGCCTCCTCCGGGAAGCCCCCTGAGGAGTCCAGTTGGAGCCACCCTCTCCTCCCCAAGACCCCTCTGGCCTCTCCATAGCACAGGCTCTTAGCCCACAGGCTGGGGGGAAAGCCTGCTCCCCAGCTGGGTCATAAGCACCTTGAGGACAGCCAACAGTGGCTTCCCTCCTGCACCCCACACGGAGCAGGTCCATTTGCCAAGAGGAGGAAGGGGTTGGCACAGCCGCCGATGCCAGCCTCTGGCCATGGGCCAGGTCTCCTGCCCGTGGGGGTGCTGGGTGCACTGTTCCTTCCCATCCCCAGGGCACCACCAGGAGTAAGTGTGATCATCATTCTTATTTTGCAGACGGGGAATCAGGCTCAGTGAGATCAAATAGCTACTCAGGGTGCGAGGCTGGGATGGGAGCCAAGCGCGTCCTACATCCACAGCCAACCTCTCCATTGCCAGCAGAAGGAACGCAGAGACAGGGTGGCAGGGACCCATGGCGGGTGGGCCGACAGGCCAAGGGCGCCCTCTATCGAGCGTCTGTGCGTGGTGACGGCGGAAAAGAAGTCCCCAGGCAGAAACCCAGTGGTCAGGCCCCGGGGCTCCTGGCCACCGGCCGCCTTCTTGACTGTGATAGCCTCGGAGCACTGTGGGTAGGATGGGCGCGCAGAGCCGCCTTCGCTCTGCAGGGGACAGGGCAAAAGGTACCACCGCAGCGACAGCCCTCTTGTGGGTGAAGCCTCGTCTCCTTGTCCCCATCTTGCGTCCTCAGTGCCTAGAGCAGGGCCAGGCAGAGAGGTGGCCTTCCCACGTGGTCACGCTGGCCTTTCCTGTGTCCTCCAGTATCTACCCGGCCTCCATGAGCGCTGTCACCGTGCTCATCTCCGCGGGGATGGTCCTGGGGAAGGCCAACTTGGTGCAGCTGACAGTGATGACGCTACTGGAAGTGACAGCCATTGGCATCATGAGGACAGTCGGCTCGACATTCTTCCAGGTGACTCCCGGTGCTGAGGGGGGCTTGGAAAGAGGGGCGAGAAGGCGGGTGGGGGTGGGGAGGGCCTTTAAAAATATAAAGACAGGGCCAACTGGGTCGCAGAAGGGTGGTCTGTGCTCAGTGTTTGAACACACAGAGTATGGCCTCTATTTCCACAATAGGAACCTGTCGGACTGGATATTCACAAGATAATTACAGGATATTTAAAAAGAGAAGGGATTCCCGGGCCCTACCTGCGGAGGGTCCAGCAGGTCGTATGGCCAGTGTCTTCTTTTAAATCAGCCGGTGTGTCCATAGTGACCTCTGTGGTCTTGCTGGGAGAGATAGACATTCATTCGAAGTCTAGGTTTGAGTCGGGTGTGGTGATGCTCTCCTGTAATCCCAGCCATTCAGGAGGCTGCGAAGGAGAATCGTAAAGTCAAGGTCAGCCTCAGCAACTCAGTGAGACCCCGCCTCAAAATAAAAACTAAAAAAGGGCTGGGGCAAAAGCATCCCTGGGTCCAATCCCTAGTATTGAAAAGAAAAATTAAAAATGTAGGTTTGGAGCAATCGGTGAAGGTGATGCCCGTCTAGAGGCCCCTCTCAGCTCCTCTGCCATAATCAGGACCCTGAGTGAAGACCTGGCTGAACTTCCTAGCTTACAGATGAGAAAGATGCCGCCCAGAGGCAGGAAGGGGCTGCCCACAGTCCCACAGCAAGACAGTGGCAGAGCCCACGTGAGAACCCGAGCTCTAGCTTGGTTTAGGAGAGAGAGCACTGGACTTGGGGTCCAAGACTGGGGTTTGTCTCCCAGCTCTGCTACTAATCCTGCAGCCATTGGACCCAGGTTCAAATCTCAGCATCACCAGAGCAGTGAACACCCCCGTGCCTTGGTTTCCCTATCTGTAGATTAGGGTGACATCAATCCCCACACCTGGGGCTGCTGGGAAGAGTCCACAAGTGATGGGGGCGGTGCCTGGTGTGTGGGGGGGCGTTGCCATGGCAATGCTGTTTTCCTCCTCATCACCATCATCCTCAGGCTTGATTGACGGGCATTGTTGATGTGGGGATAAGGAAGGGGGCGGGGCCACAGGGGCTGGGGCTCCATTTGAGATTTTGGAGGTGGCCGTTACTGGTCAGGAGTGACCAGGAGTAGCAAGGCCTGTGTTGTGACTGTGGGTGTGGGTGGCAGAAGTAAAATGTAGGGAAAGGTTTCAGAGCAGAGAGGGTGAAGGAAGAGAGGGGAGGAGCGGGGACCAAGGGGTCCTTGGCAGAGTGACGGGGGGCAGAGGCGGAAGGGCAGGTGCCAACATCTTCCGGGAGGAGGCAGCGTGTCACTGCGGCTGGGAGGGGCAGGTGTGGGCAGGGTCTCCAGGTAGCTGGAGGAGTGGGAGGGGGCAGGGCAGTGGTCTGCAGGGAACCGCAGGAAGTTCTGACTATTCCTTCACTTTAGCTCTCTTCACCAGAATTTTCTCTTTTTCTTTGTTTTTTAGAGGAGGGAAAGCTTGTTTTAGGCTCATGGTCTCAGAGGTTCGGTGGTCAGCGGACTCCTTGGCTCTGGGCCCCAGAGGAGGCAGAGGGTCATGGTGGAGGGTTTGGCTGAGGAAAGCCACTTGGATCAAGGCAGCCAGGAAGTAGAGGGCGGGAGGGAGAGCTCTCTGGACTTTCTTATGACCCTGCAGACCAAGTGTGTGTTTCCTAAACATGTTCTCCTACATAGCCATTGTTCAGTGATGACAATTGAGAAATTGACATTAATATTATTACCTTATTCAGGTGTCACCAATTGTCCTAATAATATCCTGTTATAACAAAAGAAAAAAGTATTTTTTCTGGTCCAGAATCACCCCTTCCACTGAGCGCTCCTGTCTTTTTAAAAGCTTATCTGTCCTTAATCCCTTCATCCTTTTATCCTTTTATCTTTCATGATTTTGATGTGTTTTGAAGTCACAAGCCAGTCATCTCGACAAAATGTGTGCTTGTCTTCCATTTCCTCCTGGTAAGACTGAGTGCGTGCAACTTTTGGCAGAAATCCTACAACAGCAATGTTTCCTTTGTAGCACATTGTTTCAGGAGACATGCTGTTGGTGTGTCCTATTAACTGGACATGTTAGCTTTGATCACTTGTTTAAGGTGGTGGCTGCCAGGATCTTCCGCGGTGAAGTTACTATTTTCCCCTCTGTAATTAATAAACCTATGTTGGGAAATGCTTCCTGTGAATACTCTGTTTCTCATTCGGCTTCCACCAGCTGGATTAGCATGGATTGTGGCCTGAGTCAATCAATACTCTGACAATTACCAATCTCTGTTTTCTAATTCCATGTTCCCTTCTCCGTCTATTATTTATTCATCCATCTATTTATATCACTATGGGCTCATGGACTCACATAGGCACACTCTCATTTCCTGCTTCTTCTGTTTCATATAATAATAGATTACAACTCCTTGGTTCCAAGGGAGAGAATATCATTGGTGCTTTCTTAGGCAGAATGAAAGGAATTTAGAATAAAGATTTCAAAACTGTGTGTGGTGGCACACGTCTGTAATCCTACCTACTCTGGAGGCTGAGGTAAGAAGATTGCAAATTCAATAGCAATTTAGTAAGGCCCTCAGTAACTTAGGAAGACCCTGTCTCAAAATAAATAAATGAATAAAAAGAACTGGGATGTAGCTCAGTCACAGAGCACTCCTGGGTTTAATAGTCAGTTCACACACACACATACACACACACACACACACACACACACACACACACACACCACAAAGAGAAACCCTCCAACCTTCAAGGGCGGAAAATGCAGCTAGACTCAGGAAGGGACTGGACCCACAGGAGGATCGCAAGTTCAAAGCCAGCCTCAGCAACAGCTAGGCACTAAGCAACTCAGTAAGACCCTGTCTCTAATAAAATACAAAATAGGGCTGGGGATGTGGCTCAGTGGACAAGTACCCCTGAGTTCAATCCCTGGTACCCCCCAAAAATATGTATATTATGTGCTCTCTTTTCAGGTTTTTGTGTTACCAGGGATGGAACCCAGGGATGCTCTACCACTAAGCTACATCCTCAGCCCTTTTTATTTTGAGACAGGTTCTCTCTAAGTTGCTGAGGGTCTCACTAAGTTGCTGAGGCTAGCCTTGAACTTGGGATTCTCCTGCCTCAGCCTCCCAAGTCACTAGGATTAGAGGTGTGTGCTTGGCTCTTTGTAGTTCTCATAAGGGAGTTGCATAGACTTGCTTATTTATGTACAACAGAGGGATTCTTACTGTCTTTCATCCATTTCAGGAGCATTTATTTAGTACCTATTATGTACCAGGAACTCTTGTGGCAGTGAAACCATTCAACTCTGCTGGAACTTCATTCCAGAAGGCAGGTCGCAATGAACAAAACATAGCCAAAAGATGTGGTGTGTTCAGTGGTAAAGAATACTATGGGAAGAAATAAAATGAAGAAAGGAAATGCGAAGAGCTGGGGGTGGGGGACAAAGTGTCAGGTTGGGCGGGCAGGGAAGCCTTGCCCAAGCAACTGAGGGCAGTCAGCACAGGGGTGTCTGAGGACAGTGGCACAAGACCCCCGAAAGGCAGGGTTGTAGATTGTGTCTGCCCAGAGGAGTTCAGAAGGTCACACAGGGTGACAATAAGAAACGGACAGAGCCTTGTTTGGCACTGGTGTGGTGTGAAGTTCTCTGGGGATAACGCATCTTACTGCTTGCACCCAGGACAGACCACGGCTTCCACTTGCCCTTCTTCTGCCCCTGCTGGAAGGAGCGTCCAGGCACCTGAATGGCCTAGAGCCGGGGCCTGCTGGAGAGTGAGGAAGGAGCAGGTGGAAGGGGGGGTGCGCAGGAGGTGCCGGAGCAGATGGCGGGGGTCGTCCTGAGGCCCAGCAAGGGTGAGCCTTGAGTGAGGCGGGACCCCCTGCAGGACTCTGGGCAGAGCAGAGAGGAGGTGGGACTCAGGTCAACTTCTGCTGCCTGGAGAACAGTCAGTGGGGTAGGGTGGGAACAGGGGCCTGTGGGAGGTTATTACAGGAATTTGGGGTGACAGAGTGGCTCAAAGCAAGGTGGGGTCCCGGGGAGAGATAATAAAAATTCCGCCAATTCTGGACATTTGAGGAAGGCACAGCTGCAGCCGTTCCCAGCAGCCCCCTAAGTGAGCTATGAAGCCTCACTAACTTAACACCCGAGAGGTGAGACTAGCCTGTGTCCAGCAGGCGCTCAGCGCTGAAGTGTGGCAGGAAGTCTGGCTGCTGCCTATTGCAAAATTTCTATCCCTCGTCCCTCCAGGCAGAGTTGAAATGCAGCTGAAAAGCGGCAAGAAGGGGGTGACGTCCATGTGGCCCTTTGACTCACCGAAATGGACCTTGGAATTCACCCCGCTGCCCCTGGGCACCTCTGAGGGGGAGGCGGCTGGCAGAGGCGGGAGAAGCTCGGAGTGCACCTGGTGACTTCAAGTCGTGCCTCCTCCAGGAGGCTCAGAGGATGGGGACACTCACGACCCCTGGGCTTTCCTTGCAGTTGGACCACCACATGGACACCATGTTCTTCCCCATCTTCGCGGCCTATTTTGGGGTGATTGTGGCCAGGTGCCTCGCAAAGCCTCTTCCCAAGGGAGCGGAGAAGAAGACCCAGATGGCTACGCGCCCCAGTTTGTTTGGCATGCTGGGTAAGGACAAGGTGGCCTGGCGACCCCCTGCCTGGGCCGAGCCTCGAGGGCGCGGAGGTGAAATGTGCGAGGTTAGGGTGACAGCAGATGGCTCAGGGTCCTCCTGGAGGTCGTAGCAAGGGTGAGGCTCCATCCTTCCTCCCAAAGGGCTATGGTGAAAATGGCTCTCTCCCCCCGCTTGCTGGAGGGCCTGAGGCCCTTCCCGGGGACCCATGTTGAGTTCCTACCTTTGAAAGAAGCATTTCCTTCCAAGGGCCCCTCTTCACTAGTACCCGAAGGACAGGGAGGCTCACTACAGTGGAGTTTGGGTTCATCCAGTCCTTTGGTCCTCAGCTGAAAGGAGGGAATCAGACAGGTGAAAAGCTGGGGCCCTGAGTAGGAACAGGGTGGGAAGGAACGGGGAGTAATGCATTCTGAAAAGCTGCAGGGGAGTGACCAGCTTAGGTGGCTGGGAGGGGCTTGGAAGAAATCAGGCAGAAGCCGTGCGCTACTGCGCAGCACGCCAGCAAAATCAGCCGCTCGGGAGGCTGAGGCAGGAGGATCATGAGTTCAAAGCCAGCCTCAGCAGTTTTGCAAGGCCCTAAGCAACTCAATGAGACCCTGTCTCTAAATAAAATATTAAAGAAGGGCTGTGGGGACTGGGGTTGTAGCTCAGTGGTGGAGCGCTTGCCCGCCCCACATGTATGAGGCACTGGGTTCAATCCTCAGCACCACTATAAGTAAATAAATAAGTAAATAATAAAGGCATTGTGTTCAGCTACAAAAAACAAAAACCAAAAAAGGGCTGTGGTTGTGGCTCAGTGATTGAGCACCTCTGGGTTTGATCCCTGGGACTGCCCCACCAAAAAAAGAAAAAAGAAGTCAGGTGGAGGGCCCAGCAGCAGCAGGCATGTGAGTATTGGGCCATGGGACCAAATTGAAGCAGCACTTTGATTTTCAAAAGTGAGCCTTTGGAGGCCGGGGTTGTGGCTCAGTGGTGGAGCACTTGTGAGCGTGTGTGAGGCCCTGGGTTCGGTCCCCAGCGCTGCAAAACTAAAGGAAACTAAGCCCTGGGTTAACACGGACAGGCTCGGGCGGCTGGGGTTACAGATTTCAACTCCTGGACCTTGGTTTCCCTGCCCGTGAAGCGTGTTAGCTGGCTCCTGCCAACTCGTGGGTCCAGGGGAGCCCGGACGTCCCCGAGGTGGTGCAGCTGGACAGGGACCAAGCTGAGGCTCGCCAGCTCTAGGGTCCTCCTCTGAAGTCCCGGAGGCCCAGGACTTTGGAGCCCGAGTGTGGCTCTGGCCAGTGACCCTCTCTGGTCCCCCCCAGGTACTCTCTTCTTGTGGATATTCTGGCCAAGTTTCAACTCTGCTCCGCTGAACCTTCTAGATAACAAGAGGACGGCTCTTCTCAACACCTACTTCGCCCTGGCAGTCAGCGCGGTGACCGCCACCTCAGTGTCAGCTTTGGCTCACCCCCACGGGAAGATCAACTTGGTGAGGAGGGGCCGCCCCTGGGGCAGCATTTGGGTGCATCCGTGCCTGCTCCCACCCCAGAGCCAGCCACACGGAAAGATCATGGCTGACAAAGCCTTCCTGTGGGCAAAACAGGAAGGAGGCCAGGTGGCCACCACTTACTTAGAGGCTGTCAAAGGGTCATAGGCTCTCTGCAGGGAGTAGTCGATTCATCAGTGTTTATACACACAGGCCCCCATTTGAGCCCCATTTCTGCCAGTTACTGAAACCAGCTACCCACCTAAACCCCGGTCAGCCCAACAGACTAGATCAGGGTCAGTCAGCCTCTCCTCTTTTCCCAAGAAGTCTCAAGATGGAATTAGCATCATCAGAAGTAAAAAAAAAAAGGAAAAAAATGTTCCAATAGTCATATGACCTTGGTCAAGCCACTGCAACTCTTTGAGCCTCAGTTTCCCCATCTGTAAAGTGGGAATGAAGAGAGATGCATATAAAGTGCTTAATGTGGAGTGGGTGCTAGGCGGCGTTAGCTGCTGTCATTGACGTAGTGGGGGAGGGCCTGTGTACAAGTTTGGGGAGGACAGATGGGTCACAAGAGAAATCCAGAGGCAAAGCCAGTTCCCATGATGATCGGGCAGAGATCCACCAGCCGGAGGTGTTGGGGAGAAAATGGCGGATGGAGGGCGTGGAGCGGAGGGAGGGAATGTGGCCACCGATGACAATTCATAGCCTAGTTCTAGAGCTGAGGGGAGGTTGACATTGCCACGTGCGCGCTCCATGGTGACAGTCTAGGAGCTCACAGGTGGGGTTGTCTGTGGAGGCAGGACTTGGCATCGGGTCAGGAAAGCTCAGAACCTGTGCCAGGGCCCAGGCTCTGGGGCCGCGTTAAAGTCAAGGGGCCAGATGTGAGCAAGACCAGACTCCAGCTGTGCAGGAGTGAAGGACACCCAGAGATGGGACCCAGGAACAAGGCCTGGCTTATGGAACTGGATCCCGTCCCAAGGAGCGGCGAAACCCTGCTCTTCGAAGTGCCCAAGAACACATCACAAATCAGGGTGGCCAGGGTGCTGGGCAACGTCCCCTGCCCACTGATTCCCTGTGTGCTTCCCAATCAGAAGGACTGCTGGCTCCCAGCCTGAGGGGTGGGACTGGGGCAGGCCCATGGATGAAGGCCATGTCGTCTCCACTGAGGGACAACAGAGCAGGAGGGACATTACAGGGTTGTTCTGCAGCCACTTTCCAGCTCCAGGCAAGGCGGGTCCTCCGGCCTCGCCTCATTCACCCCTGCTGTTTCTTTGCAGGTTCACGTGCACAACGCTGTGCTGGCTGGAGGCGTGGCTTCGAGTGCGCCAGCCTACCTGATTTCCTCCCCTTGGATTGCCATGGTGCTGGGCCTGCTGGCTGGCTTGATCTCCATTGGGGGAGCCAAGTGCCTGGTAAGGAATTGGACAAGGAATACCCTCTGCTTGGGCTTAATCAGCAGACTCCTGAGTCCCCGGTGGGCACTGTGCGGGGCCATGGGCTGTGGTAGGCGTGTGCTGGTCCTTCTTAGGTTGACTTCAAAGCCTGGGAGAGGGACTCACCCTGGTTGGCTGGTGGAACAAGTACTTGGCTCATTCAAGTTTGCTCAGGCGTAAGAAGGATCTATTTTAGGATGCCAGGGTTTCTAGAACCCAAGGACAGGGATGTTTCTGGAAACCCTGGAATGACTGCATTTGAAAAGATGCCAAGAAGTTTCTGCTCTGCTTCTTTCTTTGCTTTTCCTGAATATCTGCTCTAGTCTCACTCTGTGGACCTGCCTCCTCTTCTGCTCCACACAGTAGAATGTGGTCTTTTGCTTCGAGAAAGCAGCCAGGTAGGGCTGGGGATATAGCTCCGTTGGTAGAGTGCGAGTACAGGGCCCCGGGTTTAATCCCCAGCAAAAAAAAAAAGCAGCCAAGTAGAATCTCTTGGTCCCAATTCCAAATTTTCTGGAAAAGGGGCTCCTTGGTTTAACTTGGACTGGGCTTAGGCTGGGGTGGAGGGCTTATGCATGGGCTGCTGCTAACAAACTGTGTGGGAAGGAGGAGCAGCACCCAAAGAGGGAAAACCCAGCTAATAATCCAGGTGCTGTCCACTCTCCTTAGTTTAATTCTTCACAGGGATGGATTTTTCTTCCTTCAGTACTCAGCAGGTAATGATTACACCAGAATCCTGCACACGAGCCAATCGGTTATCAAGTATTTCTAAGAGAAATGTCTAGGGACAACAAATCCTAAAGAGTTTGAAGACTGACACAGAGAAAAAGGACATTTGAAGACTGGATTTGGATAAACGATGGATATTCCAGGAGTCATTTCCAACTCAAAATAAAGAATTGACCAAAGCTTGATTTGACCAAAGATAAGGCCGTCTGCTTTTCATCTCTGCATGTGAACAGATATCTTTTCATGTCCTCTGGCTTTGAAACCCTGAGATGAAAGGAGGATATGAACAACAAAGGGTGCATATCAAGGCTGGGCACGTGGCGCCCTCTGGTAATCTCAGCGACTTGGGAGGCTGAGGCAGGAGGATGCCTCAGCAATTTAGCAAGGCCCTTTCTCAAAATAAGAATAAAAAGGGACCAGGCACAGTGGCACACACCTGTAATCCCAGCAGCTTGGGAAGCTGAGGCAGGAGGATCAAGAGTTCGAGGCCAGCCTCAGCAACTCAGCAAGGTCAACCAGGTGCTACTGGAGTTTAGATGTCTAAGCTGGCCTGGGTCAGGTCAGGAAATGTGTCCTGGAGCAGAAGACATCTGAGGAGACTGGTGACAGGTAAGTCATTGAAGAAGCGAGAAATGTATTTGAGGCAGAAGGCTCAAATACGTAACACCTTGGCACAACTAGACGGGGTGCTACCCGCGTGTAGAATGTGGAAGCCAAGCCAGGCGCACACCTGTAATTCCAGCGGCTTGGGAGGCTGAGGCAGGAGGATCGTGAGTTCAAAGCCAACTTCAGCGAAAGCCAGGCACTCAGCAACTCAGTGAGACCCCGTCTCTAAATAAAACACAAAATAGGGCTGGGGGTGTGGCTCAGTGGTCGAGTGCCCCTGAATTCAATCTCTGGTACCAAAAAAAAAAAAAAAAGAATGTAGAAGCCAGGTTGCTTCTAAACATCCTACAAGGACAGGCGGCCTCTCCCTGCCCCCAGCACGGAATTATCAGCCTCTAATGTGAGTAATGACCACACAAGTCCCTGGCTACTCAGAGTGCGGGCAGCAGCATTGGCACCACCGGGGAGCTTGTCAGAAACTCCAAGTCTTGGCTGGGGCCATGGCTCAGCAACAGAGCACTTGCCCAGTACAGGTGAGGCACTGGGTTCGATCCTCAGCACCATGTAAAACTCAATAAGTAAAATAATAGCAGAAATGACAAATCTCGGGCCCCACTCAGAGCCACTGATTCTTCTCTGCGTTTGAACAAGTGTCTCAGGGGATGTAAGTGCACGTTCAAGTCTGAGAAGGGCTGCTTCTTCTATTTGTTTAAAATTTATTCTAATTTGTTATACATGGTGGCCGAATGCAACTCATTGCATATTACACATATAGAGCACAGTTTTTCAAGTCACTGATTATACACCAAGTATTTTCACACCATTTGTGTCTTATACATGAACTTAGGGTAGTGATGTCTAACTCGTTCCACGTCATTTCTATCCCCTTGCCCCCTCCCTTCCCCTCCCTCCCTTTGCTCTAAGGTTCCTCCATTCCTCCAATGCTCTCCCCCATCACCATTATGAGTCAGCCTCCTCATATCAAAGAAAATATTCTACCTTTGGTTTTGGGGGATTGGCTTGCTTCACTTAGCATTATATTCTCCAACTTCATCCATTTACCTGGAAATGCCATGATTTTATTCTCTTTTAATGCTGAGTAATGTCCATTGTGTGTATATACCAAAGTTTCCCTATCCATTCATCTACTGAAGGGCATCTAGGTTGGTTCCATAAGTTAGCTAGTATGAATTGTGCAGCTTTAAACATTGATGTGGCTGTGTCCCTGTAGTATGCTGTTTTTAAGTTCTTTGGGTAGAGACCAAGGCGAGGCACAGCTGGGTCAAATGATGGTTCCATTCCAAGTTTTCCAAGGAATCTCCATACTGCTTTCCAGATTGGCTGCACCAATTTGCAGCAATGTCTGAGTGTGCCTTTTCCCCACATCCTCGCCAACACTTATTGTTGCTTGTATTCTTGATAACTGCCATTCTGACTGGAGTGAGATGAAATCTTAGTTTTGATTTGCAGTTCTCTAATAGCTGGAGATGTTGAACATTTTTTCAGGTTTGTTGATTGATTGCATATCCTCTTCCAAGAAGTGTCTGTCAGTTCCTTGGCATAGTTATTGATTGGGTTATTTGTTTTTTTGTGAGAAAGGCTTCCTTAGGCCAGTCTCACGTCCATCACCCCTGGTGGCCTGGATACCTAGGATCTGTAAAAAAAGGGTGGGGAGGGAACAGGGGAGTGTCACTTGCAGATATACTTATAATGCTATTTGTCCCCAGGCGAGCTTTAACTACGTGCAGATGACCCAGGACTTCAGTGGTGTGCACTACACCTTCGGCCTGCCGGGCCTGCTCGGGGTGGCCACCTACATCATGCTGCTGCTCTGGACCTCTTCATCCAAGATGTGGGTACCTCAGCTCACTTCCTGGCCCTGTCGCAGTGCACTAGGAAGTGTCCCCAGAGCCCTGGGAGGCGGGTGCATTCGGGCCCAGGCACTTAGTAGGCCTCAGGAAATAAGTTGGTCGATAACTTCTTCCTGTGTGACGGTTGTCACTTCTCCAGGCCACTTCCTCCCTGGGGCAGCTGGGTGCAGGGCCGAGGTGTGGGGCGGAAGGGCCCCCGATCAATCGGCCGAAGCCCACTGGGCCCGTTTCGCAAGCCACAGAGTTCAGGTTGAGGTCAAGAGCCCGCAGGGGCTGGTCTTGAAGTCATTCCCTCCAGTGTCCTGCTGGGATGCCACAGAAACTCTCCCTCCTTGGTTGTCCAAGTGTGACTGGGGACAGTGAGGCTGTCTCTGCTCATGGGTTGTTGGGAGGCTACGGGGTGCCCATGATGTAAGGTTAAGATTTAAGAAGTTGAGGTAGGAAAGTCCTAAGCCAGCCCCAAGGCACAGAGAGAAGGGACTTGGTGGCCTTCTCACTGTGAGGGGGGATCATGGGCTTCTGGACAAGAGGCAGGTTATGTGTCCCCCAGAAAATGGATAGCAATAAGCACTCAACTTATCAGAGCTTTTTTTTTTTTTTTTGGTACCAGGTATTGAACTCAGGGGCACCCGACCACTGAGTCACATCCCCAGACCTATTTTGTATTTTATTTAGAGACAGGGTCTCACTGAGTTTGCTGAGGCTGGCTCTGAACTCATGATCCTCCTTCCTCAGCCTCCTGAGCTGCTGGAATTGCAGGCGTGCGCCACCGTGCGCAGCTTGTGTGAGCTTTTGCTGGATGCGGCTCCTATAAACTGAGACTAACATTTTTACAGATGAACTGATACAGTGTTGATGTGATCACTCATATCGTTTGCTGCCTGCTTTCTAAGTGCTACTCATTGTACTAAAAAAAAAAATATATATATATATATATATATATATATATATATAAAATCTCTTCAGTGATCTGCCCAAGGTCACTTGGCTGGAACCTGACTCTAAGGGTGGCTGAAGTGGGGTTTGAGCTTGTGATTGGAAGCATCTCTGAGAAACTGTGGAGGGGTGGAGTTCTCTTCCACTTCTTGGATCCTGGGGAGCTCCAACAATTGAGGAGGTGACCATAGCCCCAAATTGTAGGAAGCTTCTGGGGTGGGGAGCCGTCCATGATGCAGGAGTACTGAGTGAGGAGGACCGCCCCCCCCGGGAATGGGGAAGGTGGTCTGTGTGGAAAGGCACCTGGGCAACGGGTACCAGTGATGTGTCTGCCACTGTTCTGAGAGCTGTGTTACTCTAGGTAAATTGCTTCCTCTCTCTGGGCTTCAGAACTCCCTTCTGTAAAAGCAGTGTCCCAAACTCAGAAGCCTGAAGGAGCCAGGCAGATCACGTACACAATGAGGCCCACCCAGGGAGGCTGGTGGTCACTCTTTAAGTCTAGGCAACCATTACTGTGCAGGGACCCAGGCTCAGTGTCACCAGGTCCAGTGTTTTCAAGGGAAGCCAGGGTCCACAGCTCGGCACGTGCTCCCCAAACACTGGTGAAAAAACTCAAAACCGGGGCTGGGGATGTGGCTCAAGTGGTAGCGCGGTCGCCTGGCATGCGTGGGGCCCGGGTTCGAGCCTCAGCACCACATGCAAACAAAGATGTTGTGTCCGCCGAACACTAAAAAAAATAAATGTTAAAATTCTCTCTCTCTCTTTAAAAAAAACAAAAATTAAAAAAAAATCATTATGTTTAAAAAAAAAAGAAAAAAGAAAAAACTCAAAATCATGAGTAACATTGGGTGGACCGAATTCTGTTCTGAGTTGCAGACCTTTAACCTGTGGGCCAACCACCTTCAAGTCCCCCAGGTTCTTTGTGGTTCTGTGATTCTCCAGGGTGGTGATTCTCTTCAGCATCACCAGGGAACTTACTAGAAATGCAAATCCTGTGGCCCCACCCAAACCTACTGGGAATAGGACCTAACAATCATCTCCTCCTCCTCCTCCTCCTCCTCCTCCTCCTCCTCCTCCTCCTCCTCCTCCTCCTCCTCCTCCTCCTCCTCCTCCTCCACTGGAGATTGAACCCAGGGCGCTTGATCACTGAGCCACATCCCCAGCCCTTTTTTGGGTTTATTTTGAGACAGGGTCTTGCCACAGTCAGGCCTGCCTGGTTGGAATCCCAAGAGCCCCTGGTTCCAAGCTGCAGAGCTGGGTGCTTGTTCACTTTCCTCACCTGGACTTCTGCTCTGGGAAGCACCCATGTAAAGTCTGGCTCAGAAGACCGCAGACAGGATTGTGTGAAATCTGCAGGCAGAGCCAGGGCCTGGCATGGGGGTGGGGACACACCACTCCCGGGAACTATTAATGCAGTGATGAATTCTCCTTCATCCATTTCTGCTTTCCCGTGGCCTCAGGACAGTCCAAACTGTTATGGGCCAGATGCAGTGGCACACGCCTGTACTTCAAGCAAGTCAGGAGGCTGAGGCAGGAGGATCACGAGTTCAAAGCCAGCCTCGGCAACTTAGGAAGGCCCTGAACAATTCAGCAAGACCATGTCTCTAAATAAAGTGTAATAAAGGGCTGGGGATGTGGCTCAGTGATTAAGTGCCCCTGGGTTCAATCCCCGATACCAAAAAAAAGGAAAAAAAAATCTATAAATAAACAAAAATGTGCATTATGGGTCAGTAGATGCAGTTTAACTTCTATTCTGCCACTTGTTATTTTTTAAAAATCTTTTAATTAGCGCATAATCTACATCCAGAAAAGGAAGGTACCATTTGATGACAAATCCATGTAAACAGCACCCAATTCCTCTCCAAGCCTCATCCAGGGTCACCATTAACCTGGCTTCTTGCAGGCTCCGACAGTTTTGCCTGCTTTTATGCTTTATGTAGGTGCAGCCGCAGAGGCGGCCTGTGCTTTGCGTGCCTGGAGTCTTTTGCTCGGCACTGTGGCGATTCATCCATGTGTTGAGCACTGTTGCAGACTGTTCCTTTTTCACTGAAGTATAGTGTTCCATCGTGCTTGGTCTTAATTCATACAGGTGACGAGTGGCAATGCTAAGGGGGCCAATGTCATTGGAATGAGAATTTAATATTCCGCTGCAAGGAGAGGCCCAGCACCCTAGGCGAGGTCCACACAAAACCATATCACATGCAGGGGCCAGGTGGCAGACAGCGTGGGAAGGTAACTGGCCCAATGTCTTTATGACAATAGTGGCAGGGGCGTAACTGGGTGGGGATGTCCCCTGTTGGGCCGGAAGTGAGGACACATGTGTTGGAGTTCATGAGCTTCCTTGTCTGCAGAGAGCCAAGTTGAAGGAGAATGAGGTAAATAACTCTGGCCGTGAGTTTGGCCCTATGGTCGATGAGTCGCTGGAGGACAAGTGAGGACAACTGTCCTATCGTGTGAAGATGATGTGATTTAGTGTCCGTTATTGATGAGCACGTGGGTAGTTTGAAGTTTGGAGGGAGTATGAATATTGTGGAGTTGCCCCTGTGAATGTTCTAGCACATTTGTTTTGAGAATGCGAATGCACTTCTGTTGAGTTTAGGCCTAGAAGTGGAACTGTTGTTATCATTTGGTGTCCAAATGCGAAGTCTTGGTCAATATCACCGGTTTTCCATGACAGTGCACGCATATCTAATCACCAGTAGTATGGAGGAGTTCCCCTGTTTGTGTTCTCTAACACTTAGTGTTTTCTTTCTTTTTAATTAGCCATTTAGCTACCAACATAATGTTTCAATTTTAATTTCCTCAAAGATTAGTTAAAAGGAGCACTTAGCTGGGCATGGTGGTGCATGCCTATAATCCTGCTACTCAGGAGGCTGAGGTAGGAGGATCACAAATTTGAGGCCAGCCTCAGCAATGTAGTGAGACCCTGTCTCAAAAAATGAGAAGGGACGGGGCTGGGGTTGTGGCTGAGAGGTAGAGGGCTTGCCTACCATGCATAAGGCACTGGGATCGATCCTCAGTACCACGTAAAAATAAAATAAAGATATTGTGTCCACCTATAACTAAAAAATAAATAAACAAATAATAAAATAAAAAGGGGTGGTGTGGTAGCTCACTGAGAGAGCACCCTGGGTTCAATCCCCAGTACTGGGTGGGTGGGGAGAGAACTTTTCATAGGGCACTTTTTGGACATTTGAGTATCTTGTGAAATGTCTGTTCAGGTTCCTAAACCATTTTTCTATTGTGTTGTTCTCTTACTTATTGATTGGTAAGAACTCTCTATATATTCAAAATATGGGTCCTTTGTTATATATATATATATATTTACACACACATATTATAAATATCTTCTCACATTTTGTGAGTTACTTTCACTTTCTTGTGTCTTTTGATAAATAGCAGTTCTTAATTTTAATGCAGTCTAATTTATCACTGTTCCCTTATGTTTAGCTCTTTTACATCTGTTTAAGAATGTCTGCAGGTTCACACACGTGCTGCATTTTTCTCTAAAAGTTGCTGTTAGTGGATCAAGGAATTGGGCAACTTACTTGATTTTTCATTCATTCAACAAACACTTCCCTGAGCTGTTGATGGCCTGAGTTGTGCTGGGTGCTGGGGAGGAGGCCCACTTCTCAAGGTAGACAAAGGAGGTAGAGATGGGGGCCTGGCCTGGCCACCTGGAGGGGCCTTGGCTGCCTTTCCAGCCGGGCTACTTATCCTCCACACCTGCCCTGCACGAGGGTCAGCAAGACCCCCCACCCAATGCCACTGGGTGGGTACTGTCACCCTTCCCCCACTGCACAACGAGTGTCCAGGAAAGCCAGGTTTATTGACTGGCCAAGATGAAACAGAAGTGCAGTGAGGTTCCTCTTTCCTCATTTTCCAAAGGGGGACCTGCCCACTGCCTGCGGAGCTGTGAAATGAGAAACAGAAAAGACTTACAAACTGCGTGTTTTGCAGGACGGTCTGTGGCTGCAGTGGAGGGGAGGGCGAGGCTCGGTGAACCTGGGAAGTCACTCCCAGCTTCCAGGGACCCTGTACTTATTTAATTTTGAAAGCGATGCCCTGGGGGATGGGGTGGTGGCTCAGGGGCCTGTGCGAGGCACTGGGTTGGATTCTCAGCAAGAGAAAGTGATGCCCTGGGGTGACCTTGGGAAGAGAGGGGACCCGGGAATATAGCCCGGAAGTATATTCCAGGAATATGGGGTGATGATAGGGACCAGCTGGGGTGGGGACCGTGGTCTCCTCGTATGGCCCATCCTGGCAGTGGCTGATGCCAACTGTCCTTTCGTCCCTGACGACCTCTGCAGTGGGTGCCTGAGTGACCCTTCGCTTTGTCATCTCTAGGACTGGCAACCAGATGCTCACGATGATGGGGGCTTTCAGCTTCTGCTCGTTGATGAGCCTGGCCTCGGGTCTCCTGACAGGTCGGTATGACGCGGGCCCAGGCTCCATGGGCACCCCGGGCTGGCTCTGTGGGCACCCTCCCCTCCCCCCCCACCAACGGACCCCTCAGCTACAGCTCAAGGAGGCAAAGGGCTCAGACCCTGATTTAAAAAAAAAAATCATAGAATAACTTCAGAGATGGAAAGGCCTTCGGAGGCCGCCTGCAGCTGACGGGCAGCTGGGTGAGGCCATCACACCTGCCCAGAGCTGCCGGCTGCATTTCACAAGCCAAGGCCTCCTGTTGGTTAGGCCCCCGTGGGACGTGCCCTAGGCAGGGGGTAGAAGCCAAACAGAGGCCCAGTGGCACAGAAGACACCATGGGCTGGGTGACACTGGCCTTTCCTCGCTCTGTCTGGGCCTGGTTAGCTTCTCTGCAAATGAAAGGATTGCAGTGATAACCATCGGGCTTCCTGCCCACGGGGAAAGTATATGAAGATGATTCTTGAAGGGACTTGGGTCATTTTAGGGCATGAGATTGGCTCAAGCCTGGCCTTAGCTGTCAATAAAATCTGAGATGGGGGCTGGGGATGTGGCTCAAGCGGTGGCGCGCTCGCCTGGCATGCGTGCGGCCCGGGTTCGATCCTCAGCACCACATACAAACAAAGATGTTGTGTCCCCCGAAAACTAAAAAGTAAATATTAAAAATTCTCTCTCTCTCTCTCACTCTCTCTTTAAAAAAAAAAAAAAATCTGAGATGACTGAGTGGACACGGAGGAGCGCTGGCTCTGTGAGTTGACGCTCTGCTCCTGGTGGCCGCCCAGCTAAGCCCCGCCAGCCAAGCCCAGGCTGGGCTGCTGCATTTAGCAAATGGAAACTCAAGGCACCCACTTTTCAAATTCGGAACTAAACCAGCACCCTATATTCTATCTGGCAACTCTACGTGGGGACTCTCGGTCTCCAGCTGCCGTCATCGCTGGTATTTACAAGGTGACACCGACTTGCACACTGTCTGGTGGGCGCCTGGGAGCCAAAAACAGAACAGTGGGAAGGACACCTGTGCACTCCTGGGAGAGCAAGGCCAACTCTTTAGGGAGCTGGTGCCTAAAACTACTGGGCAGGGCTGGCGGGTGGCTCCGTGGTAGTTAGTGTCCCTGCCTGGCGGGCTCCAGGCCCTGGGTCCCCTCCCCACACCACACACAAACTCTGAAAAAACCTGGACAGTGGGAGGGGCCAAAAGCCTCAAAACAACCAGAAAGCACCTGCTGAACTGCTGAAGCCAGGCCTGGGGCTGGCTAAGGGAGGCCCCACTGAGCCTTGGGGCCGTCTACAATGCTGTCCAGCTGGGCAGGCTTCCCAGTACCGGTAGATTCCAAGCAGCAGATGAGAGGAGGATAGGTTTCTAGGGGTGTCAGACATGGGCAGAAGTTGGAGGTGGAAACACAGAGCCTGGGAGAGGACAAGCAATTGTCAAGAGCCCAGAACAAGAAACGCTTGGGCAGCCAGGCGCAGACCAACAGGCCGGCTGGACACAGGCCTCGAGGCACACGGTGCGTTTCATGGATGGATGTTCCTAACGATGGCTCTGTTTTTTTTTTAAATTTTTTAAAAATATTTATTTCTTAGTTTTTGGTGGACACAACATCTTTGTTTGTATGTGGTGCTGAGGATCGAACCCGGGCCGCACGCATGCCCGGCGAGCGCGCTACCGCTTGAGCCACATCCCCAGCCCTCTGTTGTTTTTTTTTTAAAGTCTCTAAATCTGTCCAGTATCGTCTCTTAAGACAAGAAAATATATTTTAAGCCAGGTGTGGTGGTGCATGCTTGTAATCCCAGTGCTTGGGAGGCTGAGGCAAGAGATTGCAGGTTCAAGTCCAGCCTCAGCAACTTAGCAAGGCCCTAAGCAACTTAGCAAAACCCTGTCTCAAATAAAAAATAAAAAGGCTGGGGATGTGGATCAGTGGTTAGGTGTCCCTGGTTTTAATCCTGTGTCCCCCCCACCCCACAAACACACACACACACACACAAAAAAAAAAACATTTTAGAGAGCTGTTCATCAGTGATAAGGGGAAGCCTTAGTTATCTGGAAAATTCACATAGGCACTAGAGAGGATTTCTGAATAATTTTAGCTATATGATGAGTGCTGTTTACACCCTGCATGCCAATACCAATTAGAGGTATCAATTCACAAAGAAAAATATCAATTCACAAAGCACATGCCTTCTCTTGTTAATCTTATTCAATACACTGGAACCAATCATAATTTAAAATGCCAAGATAGCTGGGTGCTGTGGTGTGTACCTCTAGTCCCAGCTCCTCAGAAGGCTCAGGCAAGAGGATTGTTTGAACCCAGGAATTAGAGGCCAACCTCAGTAATACAATCAGATACTTGTCTGTCTTTTTCTTTGGTATCAGGGATTGAACCCAACCACTGAGCCACATCCCTATTTTGTGTTTTGTTTAGGAACAGTGCTCACTGAGTTGCTTAGAGTCTCACTAAGTTGCTGAGGCTGGCTTTGAACTCATGATCCTCCTGCCTTAGCCTCCCGAGCTGCTGGGATTACAGGCGTGCGCCACCATTCCTAGCTAGACCCTTGTCTTTTAAAAACCTCCCCACATATGTATAGGGATAAACCCAAGAGGAGCATTTTCTGGCTGCAAATAAAAGGTCAGCACTCACTCACGACGTGTTCTGGGAAGTTCACCTGATTGCAGAGTCAAGGGACCCCGAGGGTCAAGCTCTCTGGTAAGAGACTGGACAGGAAAAAGAATAGGAATAAAAGCAAGTGATTATAACTATTCTCTCTACATAAGTGGAGTCTGTTTTAAAAATTATTTTTAGTTGTCAACAGACCTTTATTTTATTTATTTGTAAGTGGTGCTGAGGAGTGCACCCAGGGCCTCACCCATGCCAGGCAGCGCTCCACCACTGAGCCACAGCCCAGCCCCCACAGGGGGCTGAGTTGAAGTCTGGGAGGTGTTGAGGCTGGTGAAGACTGACCGGCCAGGGCGTGTGGGGAGTCTCCGTCCATGGTGGCTCTTGTGTTTTGAACGGGTCAGTTTTTGAGTGAGGCACAGGCTGCCATGGCCCTCCCTTCTGCTCATCTTGGGAAGGGTGTCAGAGCCGGGGGCCGCCGAACCTGCTCGGCATCGTCTGGACCCTTTGGCAAATGCTGCTCTTGCCCGTTCCTTTTAGAAAAAGTCCACAGGATTAGTGAAACGGGTCCAGGAAGGACAGTGCTTCCACTTGCCTGACCCCAAAGGTGGGCCCCACGGGTTTCTGTTGAGACCCCAAAGTCTACGCACAGTATCTTGATTCATCTTGAGATCACAAAGGCTGCGCTCCGAATGTTTTAACACCGAATTATCATTTGTTTAAGGTTTGCTTCTAAGACTCAAAATCTGGAAAGCACCTCATGAGGCTAAATATTTTGAAGATCAAACTTTCTGGGAGGTAAGATTTTTTTTTTACCAACTCACATGATAGCTTCTGAGTGGATAAGATTAAAAAGATACCTGGGTGCACATGTGAACGTGGTGTTTATCAGACAAAAAACCAGGTGAACAGCATCTGGGAGGGGCAAATCCATGGTGCACGCCCATGAGAGGTGTGTGTGTGTGTGTGTGTGTGTGTGTGTGTCGGTGGGAGCTGGTAAAGGTTATCATCACCCCAAGGCCTCGATGTCTCTGAAGGTCAGGGAGGAGAGAAGAGCCACTGGCCACACTTGCCCTCCCCATCTGGATGACTAAGCAGGCAGAGATAGTAGGACAAGAGGGTGATGGGACCTGCAATGTAGGAGCCGAAGAAACCCCAGGGGCCCATGCGGCTGGCTCCCTGCCCCCCTTTAACAGATGCTCAGAGTGGAGGCGTGGCCAGTGTGGCCAGTGGAGGCGTGTGGCCGGTGCAGGCCCTCACAGTGAGTGACAGCCCTGAATCTAGAACACAATTCTGGATAAATTAGAGTGGACACAGGGAAACATGTAGAATAGGAATCTGGGGTCTCTTAGCCAAAGGATTCAGCACTTATAGGACTCAAGGGCTGTGGCGGACTCTTACAACGTAGCTTTCACGGTCGTGACTGCTCTAGAAAGGAGGTCAGGATCATGCCTGTCGCCCCACTGCCCTCCTCCCTTAGATTCACACCCCCAGCGCACACAGCACTCTGATGTGTGTCCTTGGGAAATCAATCCTCCAACCAGTGCCATGGGCAGGCTAGGCAAGCAGGGTCAGTATGGCCAAGGGAGGCTGGCCGAGAGAGGTCAGGTGGAGGCCCAGCCTCATGCCTTGTGAGCAGAAGAGGCACCAGCTCTTCTCCCAAACCAGTCCTTCCTCCACCAACCTCCAACACACTGACCACGAAGGAGACACAGAAGCAGCTTTGCTGTGGGCCTGGGCAAGTGTGCTGTCAGGGAACAAGCAGAGGGGACCTGCAGAGAGAACAGCCTCTCCTTCCTCCTTCCCTTCAAACAGCTTTATTTAGATACTACTGACATGCCATGGATTACATTTACTTAAAGTATACACACAATTGGATACATTCCACATGTCTATGACCCCATCACACAGTCAAGACAAGGAACACGTTCATCACCCCCAAACATTTGCCTCTTTGAAATTGCTCACTCTTTATCCCTCCTTGTTCCATTCCCTGGCACTTGCTCAACTACTTTCTTAGTTTGCTTTTGCTTTTTCTTCTTTTTCTTTTTTCTTTTCTTTCTTTTTTTTTTTTTTTTTTTGGTACTGGGACTTGAACCCAGGGGTTCTTTATCACTGAGCTACATCCCCATCCCTTTTTGCATTTTTTAAAAGTTTGAAACAGGGTCTCACTAACTTGCTGAGGGTCTTACTAAGTTGCTGAGACTGGCCTCAAACTTGCAATCCTTCTGCCTCAGCCTCCTGTCCGCTGGGATTATAGGCATGCACCCCAGTGCCCAGCTGAATAATTATCTTTTTTCCTATCTCACTAGGCTGTATGAAGATCAAATGAAGCAATAATATTTGTAACAACATCCTGGAAAACACAAACCACTAAGTGAATGTGGAAGTTTATCACTAGGGGTTTAGCCACCCAGGGAGGGTTGTGTGAACACAGTAGCTCTCACAGAGCAAGCCTGCTGTTTCTGATTTTGTGCTAGATGCTTTTCAGCATCATCAGATTTTATCCTCACAATAAGCTTGCATGAGGGCGAGTATCCCAATTTTAAAGATAAGGAGATTGGGGCTGAAGGAGTTTAAGTAACTTGTTCAAAATGACAGCTAGTAGATGGAATGAGAGGAATCAGAACAGATGTCTCTTTGGCTCCAGAGACACCACATATGCACGTGCTGCGGGCAGCCAGCGGAGAACAGCTCTTCTGCCCACCACCACTTGGGCGGTCGGCTGATTTATTTTCTTGTAGCTCAGTGGAACCATTTATTCAGAATAATACCATTTTCAGCTTGCATTTGAAAGCCAAATAACCATTAAAGAGGCAAGGATTCAAACTTGCAGAGCTCATAAATCCAGAGGTGTTTTTTTGTTTGTTTGTTTTAACTGTCCAACAAGACATTTTAAACATTATTGGATACCCTTATTGTACTTCATCAAACCAGTTGGAGTTGAAAGGACCATTAAAGCTAGCTCCGGGGCTGGGAGTGGGGCTCAGTGGTAGAGCATGTGCTTTGCTTCTCTGAGGCCCTGGGTTGGATCCCCAGTGCATAATAATAATGATGATAACGATGATAATAATAATAAATGAAGCTAGCTCAGCTGTTCCTTCCCTAGGGGCTCACACTTTGGTGCTGTCTGAGAGGGGGCGTCCATCTCGTCCTTGTCTGGTTTGTGAACACATACGCATTTATGCACTAACTTATTCCCTTACGTGAACTGCTAATCTGTGACAGACATTTAAGTTCTGTGAGACCAACTTAAGGAAAACAGTTCTGGGTCTCAAGGACACAGATGTGCTAATCTTTTGTTTCCCTGTAGTCATGGTGATTCTCAATCGATACTGATTTATAAAATTCAGTTCAGAACATATCTTTTCATGGGTCTTGTCTTTGCTAAGAGAATGAGCCATCTCTCAGCTCCTTCAGTTCTTTATTTCAATTAATAAACCATGGACTTTATTTCATGCTTTGCAAAGCACACAGATTCCCTGACATCTACTGTTTAAAATTAACTCCACAATCAACCTTTCTGAAGTCGGATGAGGAGCTTTTTTGTGAGTCTACAGAGGGCAAACTCCTGTTCTGAGCATGGTGAGGAGGACCCAGGAAGTGGGGCTTAAGCACTTAGCTGGGAGGAATCTTTGCATGTGCACAGATCTACCTAGTAAGGACTGTCACCCTGGCAGTAGCTGCTGGAAGAATAAGAGGAAGGAGGTCATGGGTTGGGGACGTCACGGAAAATCAACTTGAAGTTGCGCTGGACTGGGCTAGGCAGCCGGAACTGAGAGGCCCTCCAGGGGAAGAGACCATTTGCGAGGACAGATGGAGCGTGCAGCAGCCCGGCTCGGTGGAGTCTGTGGAAAGGCTGTGAGGTGGCTTGAGCCCTGGTGACTGGAAACTCCCAAACTGGAGTGGGGCAATTTTGCCATAAAATGAAAGTTTTAGGGGCTGGGGATCTAGCCCAGTTGGTAGAGTGCTTGCATCACATACACAAGGCCCTGGGTTCCAATTCCCAGTATCAGGGAAAAAAAAAAGAAAGTTTTGCACTCAGTAGGGTGGCAGGACCAGCGTGCAGGGTGGACAGTACGCTGTGGATCATCCACGGGCTTCTGACTGCAGTATCTGCAGCACCACACCAAGAGGCCGCTGGTGCTGCGGGTGGAGCCCAGGGCCTTGGTGTGTTCAGCATGTGCTCTGCCACCGAGTTACACCTCTAGTGCCTGGAGGTCGCTTTTTAAATGATTTTATACCAAGAAATATAAATATCGGTACCCTCTGGACCCAAAAATGCAGCAAAATGTGTTGAGTTCCTCTTGCTGTTTTAATGCATAATTTTTTAAATTTTGCAATTTAAAAAACCTAGCCTTGCCACCCTGGTATCACCCTCTTCTGGTTTTAAATAAATGTTCTAAGCACACAGGAGGGTCCAATAAATGGTTGTCAATGGAAGGAGAAAAGCCAGCTTTTAAAGTAGGAAAATGGATCAGGAGCCTGCGGTGGACTTTTCTGGTCTCAGAGGCTTAAGAGCTCTGTTCTGGAAGGGGCTCTGCATGCTGTCCTTGCTCACCGGGCAGGCGGAGGCCTGGGCAGTTCACATTGCTGGGCTCCGTTTTTTTTTTTTTTTTTTTTTTAATCTATAAAATGCGATCGGGGCTGGGGATATACCTCAGTTGCTTGCCCCACATGCACAAGGCCCTGGGTTCAATCCCTAGCACACAAAAAAAAATTCTTTTAAATAAAAATGAGATCAAACTCCACATTCTAAGAACGCTCTGGAGGGCTGAGGCTGTAGCTCAGTGGTGAAGTGCTTACCCTGTATGTGTGAGGCACTGGGTTCAATCCTCACCACACATTAAAAACAAGTAGATACTGGTGTTCACCTACAACTAAATAAATATTAAACAAAACAAAATGCTCTGGAGTCAGCCAGACCTGGGCTCTCCCATGTTCACTCGCGTGAGCTTGTAGAACACTGGCCTCCCCTCTCTGCAGTGCAGGTAGTGCTAGCAACTCTCTCACTGGGTAGTTGTGCCCTGACTGATCTGTAGGAAATGCCCCCAAGGTCAGCACCCCATCTCCAGCCAAGGACTGTGACCCAAGGTCACAAAACATGCAGCGCGGCTGCTTGGCAGCATGGCAGGCTGACCCAGCACTAAAGAACTTGGTGTCCTCGGCCTGCAGAAGAGGACACCCGAAGGAGACCTAAGGACTGGCACCGAGAAGAGTACTTCTCCCTATGAGGCCCAGTGGGCGATGCAGAACAGTTTCGACAATTTCAACTATTTGCAAAATGTGACAAGAGTGAGCGCCCAGGGCTGAGGATGTGGCTCAAGCGGTAGTGCGCTCGCCTGGCATGCGTGCAGCCCGGGTTCGATCCTCAGCACCACATACAAACAAAGATGTTGTGTCCGCTGGAAACTAAAAAATGAATATTAAAAAATTCTCTTAAAAAAAAAAAAAAAAAAAAGAGTGAGTGCCAAGTTTCCATTACTAGAGGTTTTCAAACAAACGCCAAGTGACTATTAATCTAAATGCGCCAGGTATGCTGAGGCACACCTGTAATCCCAGCAACTCAGGAGGCTGAGGCATGAGGATCCCAAGTTCAAGGCCAGCCTGGGCAACAACATTTTAAAAAAGTGTTCAGGGGCTGGGGTTATGGCTCAGTGGTAGAGTGCTTGCCTAGCACATGTGAGGCACTGGGTTCAATCCTCAGCACCACATAAAAATAAATAAAATGGGCTGGGTGTGGTGGCACATGCCTGTAATCCCAGGGTTTGGGAGGCTGAGGCAGGAGGATCACGGGTTCAAAACCAGTCTCAGCAAAAGTGAGGTGCTAAGCAATTCAGAGACCCTGTCTCTAAATAAAATACAAAATAGGGTTGGGGATGTGGCTCAGTGGTCGAGTGCCTGCAAGTTCAATTTCCAGTACCCAAAAATAAATAAATACATAAAAGTATTTTGTCCATCTACAACTAAAATAAACCAATAAAAAAATTAGGTTCATATAAGCTTCAAGAGTTCAAGCCACAGCTGTATGAAGTGGTGCACCCCTGTAATCCAAGCTACTGGGGGCAGAGGCAGGAAGATCGCTGATTGAGGCCAGCTTCAGCAACTTAGTGAGAACTTGTCTCAAAAAAAAAAAAAAGGGATAAAACTGGAATCAGTATGAATATAAAATGTAAGAGGACCAGGGTTCATCTCTAATATAAATGTTCGCTTTGCTTTTACAGTTTCCTCACTTGGCTGCTGGATTTTAAGCAAAAGCATCCAAGAATAACACGACAGACTGATCTTGGAACCAAGCCAGCTTCCTGTCCCTGGTGCCCATCTTTGTACACGATGTCACTACAGCAAGGTCTTCTTATGTTGAATAATGGCACAAGGTCAGAGATGGATTTGACATTAAAAAATAAAAGACTGAAAACTTGCTTAAGTAGTAATTTAATGATAGTTTCAAATAATATCATTTCATTAAAGATGATACTACCAATATTTTTGGTTGCAGACACATAATTAAGGTTTTGGTTCAATTCTATTAACAATCCTTAGATTCTTTCTCATGCTCAACAGAAGGTGCTAGCCAGGTAACTGTCTGCAGCAGCAGAGCAGAGATACGAACTGGGAAAATGAAGAACTCACTCACATTCAGTCCTTGCAAACATGCTCTTAGCCCAGCACTCTGAGCTTGTCCTGAATTGCACTGTGGGGACAGAGGCTGGGGTCAACAGTGGGGTGGAGATGGGCTGCCTCAGGATTGAACTAGTTACCTGACCTTGAGGAAGAAGTTTCCATGGTCTGAGTCCTTTCATGTATAGAACAGTGGATGGATTTCAACTTGTGAGATGCCCTCCCATTTCCACATTCTATATATCTATGCAAAAAAACTCATAAGCCCCCAGGCATGGTGGCACATGCCTGTAATCCCAGCAATTTTGGAGGCTGAGGCAAGAGGATTGTGAGTTCAAAGCCAGCATCAGCAACTTAGCAAGGCCCTAAGCAACTCACTGAGACCCCTATGTCTAAATAAAATACAAAAAACGGCTGGGGATGTGGCTCAGCGGGTAAGCGCCCCTGGGTTCAATCCCTGATCCAAAAAAAAAAAAAAAAAAACCCAAAAACCTTGTGAGTCATTTCTTGGGGGATGACAGCAGCAATATTCAAACTAGCAGTAGGCAGACAGTGGCTGATATGGAGGAGTCCCATACATCCAATTCATCTAAGATAGAGCTTGTGTTTCACGCAGGCTAACATGTACCCTATTTTGCAGAGATAGGAAGCCTGGGGGACAAAGGAGTTCCAAGAGGAACAGACTCGGGGCTCTTGGTAGCTAATATGTCATTATGATTGACCTTGCTGGTCTGTTGAGCTGAGTGGTTCAGCTCAGATATAAAATGAAACACAGGATCCAATTTATTATCAGAACAACAAAGAAATGGTGTCACCTGAGGGCAGGTGTCAAGTCCTTCTCCTTTCCTTCTTTCTCTCAATGGTAAACGTGAACATCAGTGTCCAGGACACTGTGACCTGACTGCGTTACATCTTTCTTCCTTCCTCCCGAATCCGTGGCAGTGGACGAGTGCCCAGCGGCTGGGTCACGGGCCTCTCTCTTCCAATGTGCTCACACCCCCATGGGAGCCCCTCAGGTGCTACTTAGCAGAAATGTGGACAGAAATTGTTGGTAAAATTGCATAAACCAAAACCAAAGTATAATGAAAAAGAAGGCTGGCCACTGAATAGTTTTGAAAAACAAGAAAATGTTTATATTTAAGATTTGACACAAAGAGGCTACAATTAAATAACCACATTAAGTCTTGGGGCACTTCACGTAGTTTTGGACCTCAAATCAAACAATTCTTATATTGATAAATCCATAATTTCTTTTGTGACTTATTTTAATTTTACAAATCAGACCATGATAAAACCCGACAGGAGTTCTCGTGTGAAACAGTGTCCCTCGGCGCTGCGAGTTAATCAGTGCACACCGTAGGCGACTGGGCTGGCTGCCACAGGCCTTCCATGGTTGCCCTCGTGACTTTAGCACTGCGCACCTCGAAGCGGAGACTATACTCGGAAATAAGTTTAGAAAAAGGCTTTACAAAATACTGGGGGTGGGCGGTGGGACACCCACGCAGGGCTGCGAGCTGTATGAACCGTGCCTTCACTGCCACAAGTCTTCTGTGCGGCCAAACTTAAAAACCAGTCCTCTGTGGATAAAGCAGAAACACCACGTGACTGCCCGGAGTGGCAGAAAGGGACAGTATGAGAATGGCAGGACAGGAGCACCAGAGTGACTGCTCAGACTGCCTCTCTGTGGCCCAGTGCCCACCCATCCTGCTCAGCCATGCTACTGGCCACACCGCCTTCCCAGACCTCACCCGGAGGTGCTGGAAGGGCATGTGATGCTTCCAAGTCAGCTGACGCTCGGCGCATGACTGTCACATATCTGATTTTGTCAAATTCACTCAACACCCTGTTGCAGGACGGGGCTGGAGCCTGGGGGCTCTGCTCGCCAGGCAATTGCCCCCTCACTGAGCTGCTCATCCGGCCATCAAGGCACCTTTTTCGGGTGTCCTGATGTGCTAGATGTGAGGGCCATAAAGATAACTGAGAGAGTTTCTGTCCTCAAACTGCTCACGTATGTTACCACAATGTGGCCAGCACAGGGGCACAGAAATGCAGGGCTCAGCCCACCTGGAAGGCAGGGAAGGGCTGATAGGTGACAATGTATGGGTGGCTCTGGGGACAAACAGGAGTTCAGTTGGAGTCTGGTGGGAACAAGAGCCTGCAAGGGATGGACTAGATGCTTCAGGGAGAGCAAGCAGCACCTCAAAAGGCAAGAGGCCTCAGAGAACCTGGGGGCCGGGGAGGAGTCCAGCGCTTGCCCAGCACATGAGAGCCCTGGGTTCCACCCAGCACTGCCCCACCCCCCAAATCTCACCAGGCATGGCAGAGCCAGAAACAAAGCAAAAAAACCCACAAAAAGCCCAAGTGACGAGTGTGTCAGGAAGATGCCCTCCCAGCGCTCTGGCCTTAGGCTCAGGTGACGTGTGTCCACGCTGTCCTCCAGGCCCCCACTGGAAAAGCCCAGAGTGCAACCATGTTTATAAAAAGCTGTCTGGAGTGTAGAAGGACAGGTAAGAGTCCATCGTGGCCAGGTGACTGCTGAAGAGATGAGGAGGAGGACAGGGCACAGAGGCCGCCAGGCTTCAGGGAGCCAACCACAAGGCGGCCAGCTCCCACGGTGCCATGTGGAGTGGACAGGGCAGAGGCCAGCCTGCGAGCCGAGGGGCAGCTGGTCCTCAGTGCCAGGCAGTGGGACTGCTTGGAAGAACAGCTCCTATTGAAAAGGGACACCCAGGTGGCTCCAGTTGGTCGTTAATGAAAAAGTCAAAATTCAGATTTTTATGTCAACTCTCTTGATTTTTAAATGTTGGCTCAATAACAAAAATAATTCTATACTGGCCAAATAAAACAGCTGTGGCAGGGTTGGGCTTGATGGCCAGTTGATCTCTTAGGCCCCTCAGAGCTGGGCTTTGTTTTAGAAGGAGGTCACCTCTAGTACGGACATCTGCCTCTGATTGCTGGAATGGTAATTCGTACCTTCGCTAAGCACTGTTGTGCTGCACATCAGAACCGCAGGCAATCTGTACAACTGTTCCCATAGCAGTGCCCACCAGCTGAACTCAGTTTCAATTTGCTTATAGTACTGCCACGGAACCTAATTTGTTTTTAACTGAATAACGGTTCTCCTTTAAGTTCGAACCTCAGCATGTGACTCGAAGGAGAACCCTGAACATGGCCGCACTCCCTCTCCTACACACAGCCACACATCCCTGTGGACTAACAGACTCACTCAGATTTTATTTCATAAGGGGGAGGAGAGATTTACTCATTTTATATTTTTTTAGTGTTATAATCTTTTTTTAAGAGAGAGTGAGAGAGAGGAGAGAGGGAGGGAGTGAGAGAGAGGAGAGAGGGAGGGAGGGAGGGAGGGGGAGAGAGGGAGGGAGGGAGGGAGGGGGAGGGGGAGGGAATTTTTTTAATGTTTATTTTTTAGTTTTCTGTGGACACAACATCTTTGTTTGTATGTGGTGCTGAGGATCAAACCTGGGCTGTATGCATGCCAGGCGAGCGCGCTACCGCTTGAGCCACATCCCCAGCCCAAGTGTTATGATCTTAAAGGGAAAAAGGAAAGAACTAACTAAGCAACTGGTTAAAGACTTAGCAAAAGAGAAAGTGCCAGCTGAAATCACCTCAGATCTCACCACACCAGGCTTTGCAGTTAGACAACCTCAATCTGAACTTCAGCCACCTGGTCTCAGGTTATCTATGTCTCTGAGCCTGTTTGCTCACATAAAATGGTATGACACCTTAAGAGTGGCTATGGGGATTAACAGAGTGTACATGTAAATGAAGCACTAAGAATGGTGCCTAGCACATAGTAATTGCTCAATAAGCTTCAGTTATTATTTTCTGCAAAAAAAAAGTCAATAGCTTTACTTAAAAATAAAACCCTCTGAGGTTTCTCCATCAGTTTCGGGACACAAGGTTTAACCGAAGAGGACATGTATCTTGCCACATCTAAATTCATATTTATTTTCAAACTGACTTTATAAAATGGCAAAAATGCCTGGTGGTGGAAAAGACTAACTGTGAATACCAACTGCTGGCTCTTACTAAGGGCAACCAATAGTACCTAATGGTTCAAGTGGATAAGAGGCTCTTCTTTTTTTTTTTTTTTTAAGAGGTGGGAAGGGATGGGGAAGAAAAAGTTCTATAGTTTCCCAACCGTTTCTGGATTAGGACCTTCTTTAAAAACTTGAAGAAAGCCACAGACTCTGCCCAGGAACAAGCAGAACACCCCCCCCCCCCTTCCAGCTTGCACATGGCAAGGCCTGGTGGCTCCTGCTGACAGAGCCCCCATGGCCCTGCTGCGGGAACTCCTGAGACACAGCCTGGAGTGGCTGGGTGGCGGGGGTGGCAGGGCAGGGCAGGACAAGCAAACACAACACAGAACATAAAAGAAGTGGATTAAAAGCAGAAGAGGTGAAAAGCGCAAAACTAACTTACCCAAAAAAGATGAAGGCATTCTGGAAAAACACAGCAATTCCAGGATACACTATGGGTTTTTCTGTAAAAAACAAATGAAATATTTAGAAGTTTATGACCTCAAAACATTTATTTTTGGATGTACCAGCAAATGTCAGTTTTCTTGCCTAAGATAATTGATCTTTCTGGTTACTATGGTCGATGCATTAAGTAATGTAATGTGCGCGACAGCACAGGGCTGGCTTAGTAAACAGCAGCTCCCTTCCTTCCCTTCACAAATTTTTTTTTGCCCTCACGGAGCAGAATAAACTAGAAAGAAAATAAAGCGGACTGGTGGTATAGGAAATACAGCAAATGATGACATGCAACACAGGTGGCCAGGAAGACCTCATGAGAAGCTGACACTGGAGTGAGGACATGAGGAAGAGAGGGCAGGGACCCTGTAGTGGGAGAGCAAGGGCAAAGGCCCTGAGGGGAGAACATGCTGGCCTCATAGAGGGACATAGAGGGACAACCCCTTGAAGAGCAGGAAAAATGGGACAGATCAGAGAGGCAAAGGGCAGGCTGTTGGCGAGCGTCCTGCAGAGCCCTGCAGCCTCATAAGGACCCTGACCTTAATTTTGAGATGAGAAGCCACTGGAGGGTTGAGACAAAATGTAGCATGAGGTGACATATTTTAACAGGATCCCTCTGGCTGCTGTGCTGAAGGAGATTATGAAGGGGGCAGGGGAGAGACGTGACCCGATGTGGAGACACTCTCAGGAAACCAGGCAAACAAACAAAAGGGATGGAAGGGAAACATTCCCAAATATTTAAGAGTGGTAAGGTTATTACAGCTTCTTTTGCTTTTTTTCATTTCTATATTTTTGGTAACAGTTTTGATAATAAATCAGATAAACAAAAGAAAAAATACATACATCTTACAAATGCTTATCATTCCTGTCTATAAGATTTAAATAATTTTAATAAAAATTTATGAAACCCATGATTTTAATATAAAAGTTCCGTTTTATTCTTAGAAGTAAGGTGTTAAAATAGGAGCTAAATTATCTCAATTCAGAGAGTTGACGGTGGCATGTGACAGCCTGGCCAGGACCAACAGCACCTGAGGGAGGAGGAGTGTGCAGGGGAGTCGGCCTGGTGCTGAGGGGTGCGTCCAGGGCTTCCTTCCAAGTTCTGCTTCCAAGTGACCTCTGGACCCGTGAACTGGTGATTCTCAACTCTCTAAGAGCCAGCACATTTTTGAGGCATGGGGGTTTTCTTACCTAAGGATTTAACCCGGGTTTTCTTGCTAGGGATTTAACTTGGGCGCTCTAACGTTGAGCTATATCCGAAGATATATATATATATATATATATATATTAGTTATAGATGGCACAATACCTTTATTTTATTTATTTACTTTTATGTGGTGCTGAGGATCGAACCCAGTGCCTTTCGCATGCCAGGCGAGTGTTTTATCACTGAGCCACAACCCCAGCCCCCTTGTTTTTATTTTGAGACAAGGTCTTGCTGAGTTGCTTAGGACCTCACTAAGTTGCTGAGGCTGGCTTTGAACTTGTGATCCTCCTGCCTCAGCCTCCCAAACTGCTGGGATTACAGGTGTGCACCACCATACTCACCACACATCTTAACTATTCTCTAAAAGGAGAAATAAAAGAAAGTACATTGTTATTTTTAAAAAAGAACTAAATTAGATCTAGGTTGGTCCACTTCTTGCATATCATTCTTGTTATGCTTTTACTATGATAAGTACAGGTGATTTCATCTGTAACATTAAATGGGTTTCATATTTTTCTTGGGTCCCTCAAGGTGAACTTCAACCAGGGATCTAACGCACGCTTTCTCCTGAGCTTTCCTTACCCTGGCCTTTTATGGCAGACTTGTATGAAAAGACATCATCATATTACCAGGGAGACGTAACTGAATACATTTCATGTCTCGGGGTTAGAGTTTGCACAGACACTATTCTGAAAGTCAAAACTTGCTCAATAGCTAGAGAACATGCACATTCTGCTTTCTGAGACTTTGGGAGGCCAGAAAAGTTCTGAGCTATTTGTCATTCCTACCAGACTCTGGACTGGAAGAAAAAATACAGAAGAAAGGAAGGCTACAAACATATAAAACAAACAGAACCACACACTAACAGGAAGGAGGGGTGTGCTCAGGTATAAATGCGTTGCTAGGAGCTGGCCCATCTACATGAAAAAAAGCTTCATTCTAAAATAACCAACTTCAATGCAAAATTTCAGTGTTCCGTTAAAGTAAAATGCAGCTGGCATCTCTCTTACCTTTAGCAACATAACCTCCAAAGAGAATCCACATAGATGTGATCAGAGAGCCAAAGGCCAGCATGAAACCCAGGAACAGCCAGATGCGAGCACCTGTAAAGAGGGACTGTTACCAGAGCTGCCTGGCACAGGGCACAGTCGGCTCAGTTAACTTCCAAAAAGAAAACAAAAACAAATAGGAAGTGCATTAATGTCCACAACAGCAACAGTGGGAGAAGATGTGTTAGGAACCCCACTGGTGGAGATGTCGGCCTTTTTCTTTCTTGGTTACAGAATGTGTGTGTGTAATAAAAATCTAGTGGTCTTGTATTCTAAGTGGGTATATTCTGTATTTACTTTTCCCAATTCCCTCTGCTAAAAAACATTTTACTTAATCTTACTACAAAACATTTCACATTTCTCACTATATTCAGAGGCTCATTCTCTATGTATTTCTAGAAACTGTGCTCCAAAGTTTGAAGTTCTCCAAGAGCGCTTTCAAATAACACAAATGTACTTTTATTTTATTTTAGGTTCTGAGGATTGAACTCAGGGGCACTCAACCACTGAACCACATCCCTGGCCCTTCTCTGTATTTTATTTAGAGACAGGGTCTCACTGAAGCTGCTTAGTGCCTCGAAGTTGCTGAGGCTGGCTTTGAACTCATGATTCTCCCGTCTCAGCCTCCCAAGCCTCGGTGATGACTGCCTGCGCCACCGCGCCCAGCCTGACAACATTCTTAATAATACAGGATTATACATGTGTGAGTGGTTAAGATGGTGAATTTTATAGGATTTTACCACAATTTAAAAAATATTTCTATGATTCTATTTCAAAATGCTAATTCAACCAAATATGGTAGGCAAAAAAAAGAGAAAAAAAGAATTTATATGGTATAGTTTAAAATACCGTATATTCTATTTTGCATGTGTTCCCACGAACTGTTCCCTACCGGATCCAGCGGTCACCAATGGCTATCTGCTACTGCTGAGGGCCATGCACTTAACCTGGGCAGTGTTCTGCACTGTCAGCCAACTCTGACCAAAGGTGACTTCAACCTTCTGCTCTATATACCATCCTCCCTCTGCCCTTTTATGCAGTTCTCATTTTGAGGATGATAGTAAAATGCTGGTTGCACTTACTTACCTGTTTGACCAAGACAACCTTCACTGTAGCTATCACCGCGGACTTGTCCATTTGATACTGCATTAATCCTGTGTGAATAAATAAAACCAAGAAGTCAGGACCTCAGACCCTGAGGAGAAACTGCCTATGATGTCAAATTATTAGATAAAATAAGCTAAAGTCTCCCAAATTCAATGTCAGGCCTCATGAGTCCTGGGTAACACGTTCACGTGACTTTACTTGAGTCACCTCAGCCAGCCACTTGCCAAAGCCGTGGCTGTGGCCCCAGACGGCAGGGTCAGCACTCCCTGTCAACTTGCTTGAAAATTCTCTGACTTCACCCCAACCTACTGAAGCAGGACCTTCAGGCTGGGAGCCCAGAAACCTGGATTCTGATCTTCAAGTGATTCTTCAGGCTGGGAGCCCAGAAACCTGGATTCTGATCTTCAAGTGATTCTAAGTACGAGATTCTCAAAATTTTTTGCTAAGATTAGAACAGGTAAAAGAATGTTCAGCAGAGTTCTCTCTGGTTTCATTTGTATACATCAGGCACACTCAACAGTGTGTGGCAGTGGTAGAAAGGAAATGGGCCCTTATCAATCCAAAATTTACTTAAAATGTAATTTGGAATAATTTTTTTTGTAATACTTTTGTATTAGTGCCCAATGTTTGGAGCATAATTGTAGTTCAAATAAAATAGTAACTTTTTGCTTTGATGCCATTATCAAAGAGATTCGGTGGTAGAATCTCTTTCCTTCAATCCCTGATACATATTCTAACATAAAAAGTCTTTTACTGTTTCATAAAGTATCACCCTAAATTGATGCTTTGGAAAAATTTAAATGTCGTGGGTATAAGTTCACAATATATCAAGTTGAAGTTACAAAATATTATACATACATCATCCTTGAAACTCTAGCCAGAGCAATTAGACAAAAGAAAGAAATTAAAGGGATACAAATAGGTAAAGAAGAACTCAAGCTACGACTAATTACTGATGACATGATTCTATATCTAGAAGATCCAAAAAATTCCACCAGAAAAATTCTAGAATAAATGAATTCAGCAAAGTATAAGGATATAAAATCAAAAACCAATAAATCAAACACATTCCTATACATCAGCGATGAATCCACTGAAAGAGAAATTATGAAAAGTACTCCATTCACAATAGCCTCAAAAACCAACCAACCAACCTGGAAATCAATCTAACAAAAGAGGTGAAAGACCTCTACAATGAAAACTACAGAACTAAGAAAGAAACTGAAGAAAAACCTCAGAAGATGGAAAGATCTCCCATGCTTCTGGATAGGCAGAATAAATATTGTCAAAATGGCCATATTACCCAAAAGTGTTATACAGATTTAATGCAATTCCTATTAAAATTCCAATGACATCCTTCATAGAAATAGAAAAAGCAGTCATGAAATTTATTTGGCAAAATAAGAGACCCAGAAGAGCTAAAGCAATCCTTGGCAAGAAAAGTGAAGCAGGAGGCATCCCAATACCAGACCTTAAACTATACTACAGAGGTATATTCACAAAACCGCATGGTACTGGCACCAAAACAGACTTGTAGACCAATGGCACAGAATAGAGGACACAGAGACAAACCCACACAAATACAGTTATCTCATACTATACAAGCATGCCAAAAACAGTCACTGGAGAAACGATAACCTATTCAACAAATGGTGCTGGCAAAACTGGAAATCCATTTGTAGCAAAATGAAATTAAACCTTTATCTCTCACCCTGCACAAAAATCAACTCAAAGTGGGTCCCTAGAAGTGAAGTCAAGAATCAATAAATAGGATAGTTTCAAATTAAAAAGTTTCTTCTCAGAAAAGGAAACAATAATATGAAGAGAGAGTCTATAGATTGGGAGAAAATCTTTACCTCATGCACCTCATATAAAGCATTAATCTCTAGGATATATAAAGAACTAAAAAAAAAAAACCCACAAAAAAACCCAAATATCCCAATCAATAAATGGGCCAACTTCTGTGAACAGATACTTCACAGAAGAAGAAATACAATTGATCAACAAATATATGAAAAAGTGTTCAACATCTCTAGCAATTACAGAAATGCAAATCAAAACTACTCTAAGATTTCATCTCACTTCTGTCAGAATGGCAATCATCAAGAATACAGGCAATGGGGCTGGGGTTATGGGTCAGCGGTAGAGTGCTCATCTAGCATGTGCAAGGCCCTGGGTTCGATCCTCAGCACCATGTAAAAATAAATAAAATAAAGGTATTATGTTCAACTACAACTAAAAATTAAATATTAAAAAAAAAGAATACAAGCAACAATAAATGTTGGTGAGGATGTGGAGAAAAAGGTACACTTATACATTGCTAGTGGGACTGCAAATTGGTGCAACTACTATGGAAAGCAGTATGGAGATTCCTCAGAAAACTGGGAATGGAACCACCATTTGACCCAGCTATCTCACTCCTTGGTTTATACACAAAGGACTTAAAATCAGCATAGTATAGTGACACCGCCACATCAATGTTTATAGCAGCTCAATTCACAATAGCTAGACTATGGAACCAAACTAGATGTTCCTCAATGAATGAAGGGATAAAGAAAATGTGATATATAATATATGGAATATTACTCAGCTTTAAAGAAGAGTGAAATTATGGCATTTGCCAATAAATGGTTCGAGTTGGAGAATATCATGCTAAGCGAAATAAGCCAATCCCACAAAACCAAAGGCTGAATGTTTCTCTAACATGCGGATGCTAATTCACAATAAGTAGGTGGGCACTAGGGAAGAATAGCGTTACCTTAGATTAGGTAGAGGGAAGTGAGGGGAGGGGAGGGGAGGGGATGTGGGAATAGGGAAGATAGTAAAATGAAACAGACATTAATATGTATGTATATATGTGACTACATGATCAATATGACTCTGCAACATGTACACTGAGAAAAATGAAATTATATCCCATCTATGTATGATATATCAAAGTGCATAAATGCATTCTACTGTCATGTATAACTAACTAAAACAAGTAAAAAATATTGCATTCGTCTTACATATACCCACTTGGTGTGTGTGAAACTAAAATGTAAGATTCATGAGGGCAGAGCCATGTCTATCCTGCTTCCCATTTTTATTCTCAGTGCTAGACCAAGGCTTGGCATAAAGTAGATGCTCAATAAAAGTGTTGAAAAATACAGTTACTTCCTAATTGCTTTACACAATAACATGAGGTCTTAACTTACTCATACAAATCAAAGTTTTAGAATGATTCAAAATACTTACAATTATTTTTTATGAATTCAATACTAAGTTTTATACATAAAATTTATTTTAAAATAACCTTCATATTAAAAAAATGCAAATGTTCAGGTTAGTGGTTTTTAGCTCTTGTTTTTCCTTGCTGAGCCACATGAATAAACTTCATAGCTCTCTATGAGATACCTTGCCCTTCTCTCCACCATTAGGTACATTTGGAGTGAACGATTTCTACTTTTTTGTCTGGCATTGGGACATATTTATTCTCAAATTTACAGAACAGTATAATTTTTTTTCCTGCAGCATTTGACATTTTTCAACTCGATACCTCATAACCCCAGAAATTCCTACTTATTTCTACAAATACGATAATTCTATAGAACCCCAACAATCAAAACCATGATCCCTGAGTCATCTAGTCTACGGACCCTATCTGAGCTTCCCCACTTACGTCCTCACTAGCAAAAGGATCTTGTCCAGAATCATGGGACACTTTCGTCCTCACAGTGGAACATTTCCTCAGCCTTTTATGACTTTTATAACCTTGATGCTTTTGAAGAGCTCAAGACAGTTATTTTTTAGACTCTCCCTCATTAGGGTTTGCTTAAAGTCTCAAGACTAATCTTGGAGACGCATCTGCGGCAGAAAGAACACACAAGCAACAGAGTTCTTGTCAATGCATCCAGCGGGTGGCACAGGGCTTTGATTTGTCCCATTGATGATGACGTTGACTTTGATTCTTAGGTGGGATCTACCAGACTTCACCTTAGGTTTCTCCCAAGGCAGCTCGTATTCTGTGGGGAAGTACTACGTGTGTCCTGCTATAAACAAATTTTCTTTTTCTTTTTGTATTTATTCATATCATTATAGAGCCATAGATTCCTATTTTACTTGAAGGTTAAAGTATATTTCTACCATTATTTATCTGTCCCTCATGTGACTCCTAAGGGTGCCTTGAATGTCGAGATGTCCTTGAGGTTCTTTTGACACATCCCACCCATCGGTGAGCGTTTCTCGGAGGGTCCACTCTCCTCGCGTGTTGTGTGCCCGAACTCTAGAAGCAGCCATGTGCTTAAAGAGCTGGAGATGGGCTGGGGCTGGGGCTCAGGGGTAGCACACACGTCCGGCATGTGTGAGGCACTGGGTCCGATCCTCAGCACCACATAAAAACAAATAAATAAAATAAAAAGGTATTGTGTCCATCTACAGCTAAAAAGAAACAAACAAAACAAAAAAGAGCTGGAACCCTTTCAGTAGAGAATGGTATTTATAACCTAAGATCTGGGTGTTAGGTGCACTCTTTGTTTTGGGGGTATAGCTGTCCTTGGACTGTTCTTCAACCCCATTATGGACAGCCTTGTCACCCTGCGAAAGACTCCCACATCCCTCTAGGACTGTCTTCTCACGGCCCTCCCTACAGCCCCACCACCCATCCTGTGCAGACCTAAGAGCCAGAGGAGGCTGTCCACCTGTGCAGACACTTACCACCCTGCCTTAGCCCTGGCAGGCACCTGGCCCTCCACTGAGGATGTCTGTCATCCCTGACCCCACCTAATGGTATCTGAACTAAACTTTGTCAGGAAGAATGGAGGAAAAGCTGAGCACAGTAGCACATGCATGTAATCACAGCAACTTGGGAGCCTGGGGCGATAGGATCACAAGTTCAAAGCCAGCCTCTGCAACTTAGCAAGGCCCCAAGCAACTTAGTGAGACTCTGTCTCAAAACAAAAATAAAAAGGAATGGGTTGTGGCTCAGTGGTAAGGAGCCCTGGGTTCAATCCCCAGTACCAATCAATCAATCATTCAGTTTAAGAGTATAGAAAAGGGGGCTGGGCGCAGTGGCACACACCCGTAATCCCAGCAACTCTGGAGGCTAAGACAGGAGGATCTCAAGTTCAAAGTCAGTCTCAGCAATAGCCAGGCACTAAGTAACTCAGTAAAACCCTGTCTCTAAAATACAAAATAGGGCTAGAGATGTGGCTCAGTGTTTGAGCACCCAAGTTCAATCCCTGGTACCAAAAAAAAAAAAAAAAGAAAAAGAGTATAGGAAAGGAGAAATAAGTTGACTACTACTTTAAAAATATATGTATAGGGCTGGGGTTATAGCTCAGCGGCAGAGCTTGCCTAGCATGTGTGAAGCACTGGATTCGAACTTTAGTACCACATACAAATAAAATATAAGGCATTCTGTCCAACTACAAAAAAATAAAAAATAAGTAAATAAAAATATATGTATAAAAAAAGGTGGAACAAATATCAAAATGTTATAATTTGGTGGGATTATTGGTAACTTCTGTTTCTCTTCTGCATCTGGTATATTCTGCATTTTTAATTAAAAAGAGTAATACATAAAACATTTACTAACATTTTAAAAGCCACACTAGAACTTTTTAAAAAAATATTTACTTTTTAGTTATAGGTGGACACGAAATCTTTATATTTTATATTTATGTGGTGCTGAGGATCGAACCCAGTGTCTTGTGCATGCTAGGCAAGCGCTATACCCCTGAGCCATAACCCCAGCCCCTAGAACTTTATAAGTAAGAGAAAAAGCCAGGTGTGATAGCACATGCCTGTAATCCCAGCTACCTGGGAGGCTGAAGCAGGAGGATTGAAAGTTCAAAGCTAACCTGGGCAATTTAGTGAGACCCTATCTTACAAATAAAAAGGGCTAGGGATGTAGCTTAGTGGTAGAACGCCCCTGGGTTTAATCCTCAGTACTTCAAAATTAATTCATCAATTAATCAATCAATCAACAAGTAATTAACAAAAAAGTAGCTGCTCTTTGACTCCTATGCACTTGAATTACAATTAAGAATTCTGGTTTAAAAGGCCAGCTGGGTCATGGTTGGACACTACCTTGAAAAGACGTACACTGAAGCCAAACAGATGGCGAAATCTAATGAAGACCTGAGTCAGCTCTGCGATGGCTAAGTGCCAGACCCCCGGCAGGGACACTGTGTGGCACAGTCTACTCAACCTCCTCAGCACGTTCCTCCAATCAGGGCTGCTACTGCTCCACAGTGGAACAAAATGATTTTTTTAAAGATCTGAGGACAAAATGAATGAACAATATAACAAAAATAAAACTTTTTAGTTGGGACCAAGGTTGAAACATAAATGTGCCAGCTCTCTCAAGGGTCTTTTTTTTTTTTTAAAGAAAGAGACACAGAGAGAGAGAGAGAGAGAGAGAATTTCAATATTTATTTTTCAGTTTTCGGCAGACACAACATCTTTTTTTGTATGTGGTGCTGAGGATCGAACCCGGGCCGCATGCATGCCAGGCGAGCGCGCTACCGCTTGAGCCACATCCCCAGCCCTCTCAAGGGTCTTTAACAGCAAAATCGCTACAATAAAATAAATTGCAACAAAATGGAAGGAACTAGAAACAGCTGCTTACCAGCTGAACTTCAAAGAAAAAGACTCCAGCCCTTTGCTTAGCAGGTGGCTCCTGAGGTCAGACCCTTTCCCTGTGCATGGTTAACTATTCTGCTGCAGAGGGTAGCCCATCAGAGCCACATTACCCTTACAGAAGCACAGGAGAACTTGAAATCAACAAGGGAAATGCCAATAGGGTTAGGTGAAAGCCTAGAAGAGAGAACTCCAAAACTCAAGGTAACCGTGCAGAAACCTGTCAGTGAGGGAGGTCAGGACAGGGGCGTGTGCTGGGGTGGTGGAGTACTGACTGGCAAAAAAGCAAGACAACATTCCAGGGTGATGAAAATGTTTCAGTCTTGATCTGGGTGGTGCTTATACGGGTCTATACATAAGCAAAGACTTATTAAGATGTAATATGATCTGTGCACTTTGGGTTCCTCACTGAATATATTTGATGTTATGTTTTAATATAATAGAGGAAGATAAAAAAAACACCACTTACGGGGCTCAGTGGCACATGTCTGTGATCCCAGAGACTCAGGAGGCTGAGGCATAAGGATCACAAGTCACAAGTTCAAAGCCAGCCTCCACAACTTTGCAAGGCCCTAAGAAACTCAGCGAGACCCTGATCTCAAACAAACAACAACAATAACAAAACTCAGTGGTTAAGTGCCTCTGGTTTCATTCCCTGGTTACTTCCCCCCACAAAACAAAACAAACAAAACAAAACAAAACAAATCCACAAAGATTTGGGTTAAAAAGGTCAGAAAAATGACTCCCCGTTTCATCTCCCTCCCAAAAGCCTAATTAAAAATGAAAGTATAGGGAGGAAAAAAATACAATACCAGAAAAACAAAAAGAATATGAGGTAGTTCTCAGCAGATGAAGTTTTCTTTACATTTGTGGAATATAAATCAACACAGATTAAGAGGAGCCTGCACTTAGAATCTGTATCCCTCAGAAACAGGTCAATCGAAAGTTCAAGTAGTGATCCCAATGACACTCTTCACAGAACTAGAAAAAGCGATCATGAAATTCATTTGGAAAAATAAGAGACCCAGAATAGCTAGGCAGTCCTTTACAAAAAGAATGAAGCAGGAGGCATCATAATACCAGACCTTAAACCATATTACAGAGCAATAGTAACAAAAAAGGCATGGTATTGGTACCAAAATAGACATATAGGCCAATGGTACAGAATTGAAGACACAGAGACAAATCCACATAAATATAGTTATTTCAAAGGTGCCAAAAACACACACTGGAGAAAAGATAGCCTATTCAACAAATGGTGCTGGGAAAACTGGAAATTCATATGTAGCAGAATGAAATTGAACCTCTGTCACCCTGCCCAAAAATCAACTCAAACTGGATCAAAGACTTAGACACTAGATCAGAGACCCTGTGCCTAATAAAAGAAAAAGTATGGGTGGGGTTGTAGCTCTGTGGCAGAGCACTTGCCTAGCATGTTTGAGGCACTGGGTTCAATCCTCAGCACCACATATAAAGATAAATAAAATAAAGGTACATCAACAACTAAAAAATATTAAAAAAAAAAAAAAAAAAAGAGTAGGCCCAAATCTTCATCATGTTGGCTTAGGACCTGACTTCCTGAACAAGACTCCTAAAGTGCAAGAAGTAAAATCAAGAATCAATAAATGTGATGGAGTCAAACTAAAAAGCTTCTTCTCAGCAAAGGAAACAATCAATAATGCAATGGAGAGAGCCTACATAATGGGAAAAAATCTTCATCACATGCATCTCTGAAAGAGCACTAATCTACAGGGTATATAAAAAACTTAACACCAAAAAACCCAAATAACCCAACCAATAAATGGGCTAAGGATCTGAACAGACACTTCTCAGAAGATGATATACAATCAATCAACAAACATATGAAAAAATTTTCATCCTCTCTTACAATTAGAGAAATGCAATTTCATCTCACTCCAATCAGAATGGCAATTATCAAGAATACAAGCAATAATAAGTGCTGGCAAGGATGTGGGGGAAAAGGTACACTCATACATTGCTGGTGGGACTGCAAATTGGTGTAACCACTATGGAAAGCAGTATGGAGATTCCTCAGAAAACTGGAAATGGAATCACCATTTGACCCAGCTATCTCACTCCTCAGTTTATACCCAAAGGACTTAAAATCAGCATAGTATAGTGACACAGCCACATCAATGTTTATAGCAGCTCAATTCACAATAGCTAAACTATGGAACCAATCTATATGCCCTTTAACGGATGAATGGATAAAGAAAATGTGATACACACACACACACACACACACACACAGTGGAATATTACTCAGACTAAAAGAATAATGAAATTATGGCATTTGCAGGTAAATGGATGGAACTAGAAAATATCATGCTAAGTGAAATAAGCCAATCCCAAAAAACCAAAAGCCGAATGTTTTCTCTGATAAACAGATGCTGATCCATAGTGGGGCAGGGGGATAGAGAATGAAGGAAGGAACTTTCGTTTGTGTAGAGGAGAGTCGGGGGAGGGGCTGGCTGTGTGAGTGGGAAGGACGGTAGAAAGAGATGGATATTAATATCCTATATACGTGTGCGATTACTGGAGTGACTCTGAACCATGTACAGCCAGAAGAATGAGAAGTTGTGCACCATTTGTGTACTACATGTGAAAATGCATTCTACTGTAAAATAAATTGATCAATTAAAAAAAAAAAGAAAAAGGAAGTGATCACTTGTGTTAAGTGCTACTGAGAGGAGGAATACAATAAGACCAAAAATCATCTTTGGATTTGGCAATGGAGAAATCACTTAGAAAAAGGTTTCAGTGAAATGGTGGGCCGGCAGAAAGCCTGATTACAGTGGGCTGAAGTGATCAAATAGGCTCAGGATCAAGTAACTATTGGGCAAATAGTTTAACCTCTACCTTTCAGTTTTCTTATTTAGTAAAGGGGAATCACAACTCCTTCCTCATAAAAATGTGGTACAGACTGAATATGAATCTAAAAATTCTTAAACTACATGCAAAATTATTTTGAATGTTTTAATGTGCTTGTTATCATGCTTAATGATATATATTTTAAAATGAGGGGGCTAGGATTGTGGCTCAGTGGTGGAGTGCTCACCTTGCACATGTAGGACCATGGGTTCAATCCTCAGCACCACATCAAAATAAATAAGTGAAATAAAGGTATTGTGTTGAACTACAACTAAAAAATAAATATAAAAAAAATTGGAAAGACTCTAATATGTATTAAAGGCCTATTATAAGATCTTTTTTTAAGAGAAAGAGAATTTTTAATATTTATTTATTTATTTATTTTTAGCTTTCGGGGGACACAACATCTTTATTTGTATGTGGTGCTGAGGATCGAACCCAGGCCGCACGCATGCCAGGCGAGCGCGCTGCTGCTTGAGCCACATCCCAAGCCCTACTATAAGATCTTAAAAAAAAAAAAGTTCAAGTAGTAGATAACAAGAGCCACCAAACACTGCAGCAGAGGCCTGCAGCATGTCAGATAAATAGTCAACCTTGAGGGCTAACACAGAAGAAGCATAAAGGCACTTCAAACAAGAAAACCCTTGGAAATTAAAAAAAAAAAAAAAATACACACACACACACACAAAAAAAAAACAAGACCTGAAATGAAAATATGGCTCAGATGAGAAGATGATACCGAGGTGATTTCCTAGAATGTGGAGCAAAAAGAGAGACAGGAGAAGCTAACAAGGTAGTAGCCTCCAAGAGGAGTGCCAGAGAGGTGACAGTTTCATTCTCAAAGACAGAACCCAAGACAATCTCCTGGAGCAAGGTTAACAGGCGAGTCCTCTGAGTCTTCTCAGCAAGCACAGGAAGGATAAGATCAGATGCCCGTCAATGACCCCAGGGCAGGGACTCCAGGTTCTGAGGTAAAATGACACCGAACCTAGAATTCTACATCTAACCAACCTATGAATACAGCAAGAGGGAAAATGGAAACATTTTCAGACAAACAAGGATCCAAGAGCTTACCTTCTCATATTATTTCTTAGAGTTGTTTGAGCATCGGGTCCAGCAAAATGAGTATGAAAGGTGAAGACTGGAAACTAGGGAAAAAAGTGGGCCCAATCCTGAGGCAACGGGGAGGGGAAGTTCCACTGTGCAGCTCTACAGGTGGCTTATACACTGATACACTTCACACTGAAACCGACTGGGGCTTTTGGAATGGAGAGCTCTAGACCACAGTGGATAACGATACAGTAACAAACATCACTGAGACTTTGGAATGATGACAGAATATGCAAGAAAAGAGAGAAAAGGCAGCTAGAAACAACAGGAAAAACATAAAGCTGAACATGATTATATTTCAGTCCACACAGTAAGCAACCCAGAATGGCTTTTAGCAGAATGAAAGGGGCCCTCCAGCAAACATAATTCTTTTTGTCAACAAGGCAACCAGAAATGCCAGGAAAAACAGTACTAAGTAAGAAAGGAGGGCTGGGGCTGGGGCTCAGTGGCAGAGTCCTTGCCTATCACGTGTGAGGTACTGGGTTCGATTCTCAGAACCACACATAAATAAACAAAAGTCCATCAACGACTAAAAAAAACAAAAGAAAAGCATCACCCAAGTATGAAACAAATTAACGTACTCCAAGGATTTGAGAAGCTCACAGAGTATAAGAATATTGTCAAAACACATTTGAAAATCTGTTGAGAAGTGAGGAGTTACAATATTCAAACTGCTATCATAACACACTGGCTTTGCAGTGAATTGTGTTAATTGTTTTTTTCTTTTTGGTCCTGGAGATTGAACCCAGGGGTGTGCTCAGCCATGTCTCCAGTCCTTTTTTATTTTTTGAGACGGGGTCTCATTAAGTTGCTGAGGCTGGCTTCTCCTTCTCGGCCTCCCATGTTGCTGGAATTACAGGTGTGCACCACTGCATCTGGCCTTGTCTACTGTCTCTAAGGAGGAAATGATCCTGTTAAGTCAGGTCACATCATTCTCCTCAAAACTCTCCAACAGCTTCCATCACGCTCACAATGATGCAAAGTCCTCACATAGCTTTACTCTATACCACGTGACAGAGAAGCTCTGCCACCTTGCCCATCACCCTCTCCCTTGATCACACTCTCCAGTCACGTGCGTCGCCCTGCCATAGAGCCTTTGTAGAGCAGAGCACCTGCTGTTCATCTGCCTGGATGATCCTCTGCTGTCTATCCCTATGGTCAGCTCCTTCATTTCTTTCCAGTCTTTACTAAAACCACCTTCTTGTGAGAGCTTCCTGGATTCTATATAAAATGTCTACCCATCCTGTTCAGAGCTCCCAGCTCCTTCTCTGCGTTTCTTCCTTGCACTCATCATCATGTAACATGCTGTGAATTTAACTTCTCCTTAGCTGCTGTCTTCCCACTCATTAGAGTATAATTCCATAAGGGCCGGAATTTTTCTCTATTTTAATCACTACTGTATCTCCTGCACCTAGAACAGGAACCTGGAATACAAAAGCTTAATAAATATTTGAGGGAAGAATGAATAATCCCTTAGATAAAGTACTTGGATTTTTTTTTTTGGTACCAGGGATTGAATTCAGGGTCACTCGACCACTGAGCCACATCTCCAGCCCTCTTTCGTATTTTATGTAGAGACAGGGTCTCGCTGAGTTGCTTGTGCCTTGCTTTTGCTGAGGCTGGCTTTGAACTCATAATCCTCCTGTCTAAGTCTCCCTAAACATGTTTTTTGATTTAAATGTGAGGTTTTAAATTCTAGCAGTGCAGAAATAAAAGTCTAGCTGAGAAAAGGGGGAGACAGACATGGGAGAGAACAGAAGGAAGACTGGAAAAGAGGACTGTCACTTTTCTTTACGCCCTTCTCCACTATTTGATTTTGAAATCATGCCCAACATTTTAACTTCATAATATTTTAAAATCTTGCAATTATACATAAAACAATTTGACCTTGTGGTGACCTATGCAGGTGCTGTCAATAACAATGGCACTTACATGAGGAAGGCAATGGTTGCTATCACACCACAGGCATGGTACGAGTGGTTGAACTCTTCCATAGTGGGATAAATAACAGCTGCATCTATGATGATCCACCAGCCTGTAAAAAACTGAAACAAAAACAGATGACACCAATGAGAGACCCTATCTCTCTCTCTCACACTATTCATATATATATATATATATATATATATATATATATATATATATATATATATATACATATCAGCACTATCACATCTGACTGGCTGGAATGAAGACAAGGTATTTAAGTGAAGAGGTCCCTTCTAATGAGTTTCAAAAATTTCTTAAATGTTCTGTTTCTTGCATATAATTTGCACGTGGCTTAATAACTGGTTAAGCATTACAAGCCCTAAAGTCTTTCAATTGTTACTTTATATTGTTGTAATAAAGTATTCAATCTAACTTTGTGAACTAGAAAAAAGTTACAATAATGTTATGGAAAAAAAGAGAACTAGATCAGGGGCTGAGGTTGTGGATCAGCGGTAGAGCCCTGGGTTCCATCCTCAGCACCAGATAAAAATAAATAAATAAAATAAAGGTTTTGTGTTCAACTACAACTAAAAAAAAACAGATCAGATTCCAAGTGACACAAGAATTGCCCCGTCACTGATATATTACAGGCCTGTAGGAGGACATGATTAAAATGAAGAAAAATTATTTAAACTAAAAATGGGGAACAATTATTGTTTGTAGAGTTAGCTGTCCTCTGAGTGTCGTGGAATAACAGCTCTGCAGTACTGCTTCTCCTTTTGATGAATTACAGTACAGTCTTAGATGGTTTCAGATATGAGTTTAATACAATTTGAATACCATATCATAATCTATCTAACTGAAATTTGGTTATGGATATTATCAAGGGCAGATACATAATAAAACAAAACTACATAGATATTTTTATCATCTGAGCAGAAATTTATAATAAAAGTAACCAAATTCTGACAAGAAGATTGAAGGTTTTGAAAGTAACCACCTATTCTACCCCTGTTCCCATCCCTGACCCAGTTAGCTCTAGAAATTGCCATCTTCTGGAAATTATTTAAAATAGCAATTGTTGATTAATCAAGTTACTCCTATTAGGTTAAAAACAGATCCATAAGCTATTAATGACATTTTTATTGGCTAGCATGAGTAATGACTCACTGTTTTTTTTAACCCTCAGATTGATGTATTCAAATTTCTTTTCTTTTTTGTGGTACTGGGGACTAAAACCAGGCATGCTCTACCACTGAGCAACATACCCAGCCATTTTAATTTTTTATTTTGAGACAGGGTTTGCTAAGTGCTCAAGCTGACCTGGAACTTGTGATCCTCCTGCCTCAGCCTCCTGAATAGCTGGGATTACTGGCATGCACCGCTCTGCCTGGCTTCAAAATATTTTCTTCATGGAAAAATAATAATAAAGCTTTAAAAAAATGTTTATAAGGAGCTGGGGATGTGGCTCAAGCAGTATAGCGTGCTCGCCTGGCATGTGTGCGGCCTGGGTTCAATCCTCAGCACCACATACAAATAAAGATGTTGTGTCCACTGAAAACTAGAAAAACAAATATTAAAAAAAAAAAATGTTTATAAGAAGTCAGTATGGTGGTACTTGCCTGTAATCTCAGCAACTCAGAAGGCTGAGGCAGGAGAATTGTGAGTTTAGGCCAGTCTATGCAATTTAGTGAGATCCTGTCTCAAAAATTAAAATTTAAAAAAGGGTGTAGGTTAGGCATGGTGGCACATGCCTGTAATTCAGTGACTGGGGAGGCTGAGGCAGGAGGATCATAAATTCAAAGCTAGCCCCAGCAACTTGGCAAGGCCTTGTCTCTAAATAAAATATAAAAAAAGGGGCTAGGGATGTGGCTCAGTGTTTGAGTGTCCCTGAGTTCAATCCCAAGTATCAAAAAAAAAAAAAAGCATACAAATATCAGACCTTTGAGGAATTTGCATGTAAATAAGAATTTTATTCTGAAAATTATTTCTAAGCAATTATATATTTTAATGATGCCCTCCTATTTTTCTTATGAGATTGAGAAGAAAGTCAACTTTGGATTATGGAAAAATGCAATCATATCTTTTGACTGGTTTTAACCAGATTGTTTCTTCAATACTGCCTTGTACCTTACAGTACTCACTATGATGAGGCATAATACTTTTTTATTAAATAAAAATTTTTTTTTCTTTTTTTTTTTTTGGTGCTGGAGTTCGAACCCGGGGCCTTGTGCATGCAAGCCAAGCACTCTACCAATTGAGCTATATCCCCAGCCCATAAAAAATGTTTTATCATGTCATTTTTACCATGCAGTTAAAATAACCCAACCAATCTACTGAATCAAATTTCAAACCATTAACAAACCCTCCCCATAAACAAAACATCAAAATTTATTAAAATAAATTCATTTGTCAGAGGTTTTTTAAAAAGTACATATTTTGAGGGGCTGGGGTTGTGGCTCAGTGGTAAAGCGCTTACCTAACGTGTGAGGCACTGGGTTCGATTCTCAGCACCACATATAAATAAATGAAAGGTGCTGGGGGTGTGGCTCAAGCAGTAGCTCGCTCGCCTGGCATGTGTGCGGCGCTGGGTTCGAACCTCAGCACCACATACAAATAAAGATGTTGTGTCTGCCGAAAACTAAAAAACAAATATTAAAAAATTCTCTCTCTGTCTTTAAAAAAAGATGAAAAACATAAAGGTCCATCTATATAAAAAATATATTTTTAAAAAGAGTCCAGGGGGTTGAGGTTATGGCTCAGTGGTAGTGCACTTGCCTAGCATGTGTGAGGCACTGAGTTCGATTCTCAGCACCACATACAAATAAATAAAATAAACAATTTAAAAAAAAGAGTCCATATTTTGAAACATCACGAAGAATTCAAAACATAAGCAAAAACACGTCACAATAATAGACAAAATTATCAATGACACTTACCAGAACACCAGCAGCAACAGAGGCAATAGTATTTCGTTTTTCCCCCCAATCAATGCATTCCGAGCATCTCATACCTTCTAGAAATCCAGACATTTTTTCAGATCACTTAAAAAGAAAACAAAACACAACTAAATAAAGCATTTTCATTTACTCTTCGAACCTGATTTGTGTTCGTGGAAAATAGTTACTAGCTCAAGAATAACTTAATACAGTTAACTGGGCAAGGTGGCTGAGGCAGTTGAAGGCCAACCTCTGCAACCCAGTGAGACCTTCAGCAACTTAGAAAGATTCAGTCTCAAAAAAAATAAATAAATAAATAAATAAAAGATAAAATGGACTAGGGATGTAGCTCAGTGATAAAGCATCCCTGGGTTCAATCCTCAATATACCTGCCCCCCAAAAGAGAATTAACACAAGTAAAGTATTTTGGTTCCACATATTGCTTCAGAATATTCAATTTAGCTTCTGATGAACTGCCACATAACTTTGAAAAACAAAATCTGGTCCCAGGGCCTAGGGAGGCTGAAGCAGGAGGATCACAAGTTCAAAATCAGCCTGGACAATTTAAGAGGGGCTGGGGACATGGCTCTGTGGTAGAGTGACCCTGGGTTTACTCTAATACTGTTAAAAAAAAAAAAAAAAAAGACAGTTTTGGTACATTTAAGTAATATGAACAAAGGTGGGTATCCAAATATTGAAAAAAAATTAATTTAACTTCTGAAAGCTGTCACATCCTATTTAGAACATTAAGTGATTTATTTATTTATTTATTCTTTCATGGTGCTGGGGATTGAACCCAGGGCCATGTGCATGCAAGGCAAGTACTCTACCGACTGAGCTATATCCCCAGCCCTAAGTGATCATTTAAATGATGTTAAATAACAGTATAATGATGACTAACTCACAAGAATTCTTTCGTATTGCTTTAATTCCAAACTAAGTTATTATTTGTTTTTGATATTTACAGTCCAGGAGCACTGACGTCCTGGGGACAGTGGGGGAGTGATAAACTTTGGCTGAGTTAAGAGCATAGAACCTGATTTTTTAAAATTTCACGTGGAAATTTACACATTTTTATCATAAAACGTATATTTCTTCATATCCAGATATAAAAAGAACAAAAAGAAAACACCCCACTGCATTTTACGTCTACCCACATCACTTTCTTTCACCTCATTTTTTTTTCCTTTTCCAAACCTTTTGGTGTCATTTCTATTAAAAAAAAAAAAAATCTTATTTTAATACCTCTAGTTCTGGTTCTAACAGAACCCCCTCCCTCAAAAGCACGTAACTGAGGTTAATATTAATTCAGACTATAAATAAATAATCCACTTCTATTTAAATCATCACAGCAGAACTAAACTGTAACAAATTACATACAACACTCCTCCACGCCGAGCCTGAATTACATGTAACTTGCTAACGTTCCAGAAATACCCCAACTCCTGCGGCAAATCAGAACCCGTGCACTGAGCTGCTCTGCAGCCAGCAGTTACGGATGTCCAAAACCCAGGATGTCCTAAAAAGTGCAACCACTTCAATTTTTAGCTTCCTTACGAAAACCGATGATAATAACCAAGGCTACTAGCATGTGGGATGAGTTCCATTCTGAAAATCCACCCTTTTCTCCTTCCCTGGGAGGAACAGGAACCCAGTTTGGTTTTCGGTTCACACAGCGGCCCCGCCCCGCATCCGCTGCAGGCACCGCCGCAGCCCGCCGCAGCCCACGCTCCGCGCGGCCGAGGGACTGGAGCTCTGGGGGTGGACGCGCCGGGGCGAGGTGACGCGGGTCCCGGCTGAGGCGCGGCCGTGCGACCCAGCCGGACTACACTCCCTCTCAGGGTCTCTTCCAGCCTTGAAGTGGGGGTGGGGGGTCCCAGGACCCAGGGGTAGGCCAGCCGTGCCCTCTCGACCGCCCCACTCCTCCGAGCCCGGGGGGTCTGGCCGCTGGGCGCAGGACGGCAGGAAGTGGCCGGGGAGGGTCCAGCAGGGCACAGCCCGACTCCGCAGCCTCCCGCAGGGCGGGGAACCCGATGCGACCGCGTCAGTCAAGGCTGTAGGGCCTGGGAGGCCGGCGGCCGCGCCCCCACTGCCCCTGGGCACTTACGTCCAGCCCCGCGGGTGCAATAGGTCCGGAGCCCCGGGTCGCGTCGCGCCGGGCAGCCTCACTTTCCCCGACTTTCGGCCAAGAAAACAAAACAGCCACAGGCCGCCAGACGCCCGGATGTAGCAGCTCCGCCCCGGCCCGATGCGCAAGCGGAGACGGGGCGGAGGGCGGGACGCCGAGAGGAGACGGGGCGGCCCTAGGAGAGCCACGCCCACCGCGCCGACGCGTCTGCGCATGCTCAGGCGCGGTTGGTGGGGAGTCATCTTTGCCAAGTTCACGTTCGGTGCTGAATGCGGGACGTACTGGAGCCGAGCAAGCCTTTTGAGGCTGAGTGTGAGAAGTCTATCTGTGTCCTAAGCTCTAGAAAGGGAGGCGTCCATTAGACCTTAGTGTCCGTCTTGAGTGACGCGGCGCATTTTCTAGTGATGAGGTTGGTCCCGACGCTAACTCAGGTGTGCACGGCAGGTGAAGATTCGGGTCTGGTGGTGCAAAACGTGGTGGCTTGCGGACTCGCAGCCCTACGTGTTCAGGCCTTTAAAGTACTGTTTGCTTTTGTCGGAGCTCCGCAGCTCCACCTCCCGGCGAGGGGCAGGCTCGAGTCTGGAGGCGGGGCTTGTCACTTTGGCTTGTCAGTGGGTTCCCTGAGCTCTAGCCCGGCCTCCGCGACCCTCTTTCAGGACCTGACCTTGGCGGTTTGTTTCAGGGAAAGATTTCTCAGCCTCGGTCCTACTCACTTTGGGGGTCGGATAATTCTGTTTGTGGGCCGCTGTCTTGTGCTCACCTGCCGTCCACCCAATGTTTGCAAGTGGTTGTCACAACCAAAGGTGTCTCCAGGCTTTGCCCAATACGCCCTCCCGGGGGGAAAAGGTTGAGAACCACTATTTATTTAGGAGATATCCTGGATTTTCGGGAAGCAGCCGTTTTCAAAGAAAGGAAGATAAGCCGGGAGCAAAGATGTCTTAGCCACGCGAATGACGGGCGAGGGAGCCCCTCTTGCAGAAGCTCTCAGTCCAGGTCCCAGTCGGCGTCCAGGAGTGGGAGGCGGCCCGGGGACCGAAGCGGGTCAGGGGCTCGACTGATGGAGAAGGCGCCCCTGGTGGAGTTAGGTGCTGCTGGAGGTTTCACCCGCAGAGCCCGACGTGATCCCTCAGCGCCCGTACCGAGAGGCGCCGCTGCTGTCCGGAAGGGATCACCCGTCTCCGCTGCACCGATCCCGGAGTAGGTCCTGCTCCTGGAGAAGGTCGTACTATTAAAGAGCCTACGCGACGCGACCTTGGCCCAATGGTATACCGAGCGGGAACCCGCCAGATCGAGGGAGAGATCCAGGAAAACAACATTTGTCATTAAAAGAGGCACACAGCGGTTGTGCGGTGGCACATACATGTAATCGCAGTGGCTTTGGAGGCTGAAGCAGGAGGATCGCAAGTTCAAAGCCAGCCTCAGCAATTTTCCGGGACCCTAAGAAACTTAGTGAGACCCTGAAATAAAACATATAAAGGACTAGGGATGTGACTCCGTGGTTAAGTACCCCTGGGTTCCATCCCTGGTACAAAAGGGAAAGAAAAGGAGAAACAGGGTAGGGGGGTGGGGACCCAGTGTGTGGTTAGGCTAAAATTGTTATATTGTTTCTTTTCTTTTCTTTCTTTCTTTCTTTTTTCTTTTTTTAATGGTTGTGCTGAGGACGCAACTCAGCTAAACATGAGCTGTACTACTGAGCTACCCCCCAGACCCTGCAGGCAGTACTTAATGAAACTTTTTTAATGTCTATTAATGACTAACATTAGTTTACCAGCTCTTAGCTGCATTTCTGTTTATTTATTTATTTATTTATTTATTTATTTTCAGTGCTGGGGATCCAGGCCACAGCTTTGTACATAGTGCCTAAGTGCTCTACCACTGAGCTACCTGCCTACGATTTATAGCATTTTTTTTAAGAGGATACTGAGGATTGAACCCAGGGGTGCTTTACCACTGAGCTACATCCCTAGCCCTTTTTGTATTTTATTTGGAGACAGGTTCTCCCTAAATTTCTTAGTCTTGCTAATTTGCTGAGGCTAGCCTGGAACTTGTGATACTCCTCAGCCTTCCCTGAGTTGCTGGAATGACAGGTGTGTACCACCATGCCCTGCTCTTAGAAGCATTTTCAAACCTTGACTAAAGCTACCTGGTGACTGTAGGAGGAAAGGCATTGACTTACCTTTCTCTTTTATTCGGTCTCTCTCTCTCTTTTTTTTTTTTTTTACTTTTACATCATTATCATGTGATTTATAAACATGAGTAAGCATTTTATATTGCTGTTATAACAAAATGATGCTTTGTCATTCTTAGCTTTTGGGGGACATGTATGGAATTAATGAGTCTATGTTTGTCTTTTGGAGACTGAATGGAGCTGTTGGAAATAGCAGAAAACAGTGCAGGGAAAACTTTAGAAAAAACCTACCTTGATTTGCCAAGGAGTTTCAAAGCTAAAGAAATAAGCTGTGGAGCAGGTGTACCAAGTAGTGATGCCAAGATGCATTCTAGCTGGGGATATAGTTCAGTTGGTAGAGTGCTTGCCTTGCATTCACAAGGCCCTGGGTTCAATCCCCAGCACCAAAAAAATAAAAAGCATTCTATTCAAGCCTTTAGGGACTATTGCCAGAAACACGTGATTCACCATTTTTATTTGATTTATCTCAGATAAATATAAATATTAATGAAATATAATTTGCTAAAGTTGGAATAGCAAACCTGAAAATAGCAAGCAGACTGTCACCCACAAAAATGGGAGAGTAAGCGATTATTTTTTTAGTGAGCAGCCAGTCTGGATTGTCTGGGATTGTTATTGAAAGTTCCACATTTCAGGAAACCATTCTTGGGTGCAAAAAGTCGTGGTTTTCAGCAGAGCATGGAAAGTTGGGAGGAGTGATATAAAACCACATGGTAGCCCAAAAAATAGCCTGAAATGGTAAAAAATACTTTTTTTAGCGGTAAATGAATATGGCAGTGGTCTGTCTTTTGCTGGAGGCTGAATTGGCATTTGTTACCTAGGTTTATGGTAATGGGTCCTCCATTGATGGATTCCCTCAGAGAAACTTAAATTCTGAAGCCTGTGCAGCTTAAGTTATATTTGGTGTTATCCCTCCAGTTAACTGTTGTGCTTTTGCTCATCTAATTTTAACTTTGTGATAGTATCCTGAGTACACCGCCAGGGCCAGCATGACCCAGACATTACCAAAAGGTAAACAGCTACTTTATTTTAATGATAGGTGAAAGACACATATAATTGGCTTAGGGAGGTAAATTATTCAAACAGGTCAAGAAGACCATTTGAAACTCTGTTTTTTTTTGTTTTTTTTTTTTTCAAATCGAAGTACCAAAGAGCTAGGGCAAACAGTTTTTATTGCCTTGATTCACCACAATCACTTGATATGCTGTAGAGAGCATGACCATGCAGGAGGTACAGAAAAGAATTTGGGGAGGAGCTGGGCGTGGTGATGCTTATCTGTATCCCAGCAATTCAGGAGGCTGAGGCAGGAGAATTTTGAGGTTGAGACTAGTCTGGGCAACTTAGTGAGACCCTGTCTCAAAAATAAAAAGTATTGGGGATGTAGCTCAATGGAGAGTGGCTGTGAGTTCAATCCCCAATACCTCTCCTCCCCCCCAGAAATGTGGGTTTGGGCATGATGGAGAAAGGGATATAGAAGCACATGTGGAGACTGAATCTCCCAAGTCCAGGATGAGACATGAAAGTTCTTTTGAATCAGTGCAAAGGGTGTCCCCCAAAGACACCAATGTTCAGTTGAAAACAGTAGCCACTGAATTAGCTTGAGCATACTACATAAATATTCATCATCCTATCATCCCCTTGATTGCTTTATAAAACTGAGTAAAGTTGCATTTCCTGATTCAGAAGTTGCAACTTAAATGTCCTGTGGGCGAACAAAAGGGGAAATTTTGATAACAGGTGTGTTAGCACCTTGCAGCTCAGAGCTGATTTGGTCAGATCTTATCTGTGATCATGCTCTCTACAGTATATCAAGTGGTGAATCATGGCAATAAAAAACTGTTCGAGAGCTGGTAGAGTGCTTGCCTTACATGCACAAAGCACTGGGTTCAGTCCCCAGCAAAACACACACACACGTAAAATGTTCCCCCTAGCTCTTTGGTACTTTGATTTGAAAAACTGTGTTTCAAATGGTCTTCTTGATATCTGTGAAGATTTTGATGAAACCACAGAAAACATAAAAAAATTACTGACATCTTGTCCAAATACAGACTAGGTTTTGCTCACCTATCTGCTTATTCAGCATAGAGCACACATGTAAATTTTGGCAAATTCCATTCTGTCTATAAGCTTCTTACCAAAGAAAATGAAAAGATCTTACATGCTTAATGTCCTATTCAGCTTGTACACAAGACTGCTAAAAAGGGGTGTGGTGCTAGGGATGTAGCTCAAGTGGTAGCGCGCTCGCCTGGCATGTGTGTGGCCCAGGTTCGATCCTCAGCACCACATAAAAACAAAGATGTTGTGTCTGCTGAAAACTAAAAAAATAAATATTAAAAATTCTCTCTCTCTCTCTCTCTTTAAAAAAAAGGGGGGGTGTGATTTACTTTTCCATGATATTGAGGCCTTCTTAATAAAGTTTTTCATTACTTCTCAGTTTCCTCAAAAGATGCAGAAGCACTTAATGAGATTTTTTTTTACTTTGTAGCAATAGAAGGAGATAGACTGTTTAGATCTGTACCTGTCCTGTGGCTGTCATTGTTGCCAGTCATAAAAACGATGTAACAATGTTGGTCTGGCTGTAAAATCCCCTTCTCAAAGTGCAAGAAAAGGATAATATCAGGCTGAGGATACAGCTCAGTTGGTAGAGTGCTTGCCTTACATGCACAAGGCCCTGGGTTTGATCCCTAGCATCACAAATAAATAAATATATAAATAGAAATCCTGATAATGTCCATCTTTAATTTAGAAATTGAGGATGAGAATGAATAAAAGTGTTAAACTACAACAGAAACTTATATGCTTTTTGTCCAGAACTATTTGATGACCTATAAAGAAGCCATAAGGAGCCTAGAAAGGACAGGTTGACTGCACCTGAGTTATTTAATATTATGAGTAAGGTGCAACATCAACTCCTAACACTGAAAAAATAACTCATTGTTTTTTTGAAAGAAGGTTGCTTTAGAATTCAAAACAACGTCACCAAAAAAAAGGCAACCAAGTTAAACAGACTTTCTCAATTGCTTTATAAGAACAATAACCTTTTTGAAATCCACTTTCGATTTTACAAGTTCAGATTGCCTCTGGTGCTTGGCTGGGCATGTAGTACATGCCTCTAATCCCAGCAGCTCTGGAGGCTGAGGCAGAAGGATTCTAAATTCAAGGCCAGCCTCACTCGGCAACTTAGCAAGGAGGCCCTAAGCAACTTGGTAAGAACCTATCTCCAAAAAGAAAAAAAAAAAAAAAGAAAAAGGCTGGGGATGTGGCTCAGTGGTAAAGTGCCTCTGGATTCAATCTCCAAACCCTCCAAACAAAAAATTACCTTTGTGCTTTAAAACCATTTTCCCCAGGAGAAGTTTAACTTAATAACATTCAGTGTACTTCAGAATGTTTAGAAATGATGAGCATTTTAGACATGCATTGCCTTTATGATGCAGAGGATACAGAGAATTGACTGACAAACAGGTGGTCTATCCAGACAAGCCAGTAGATAAAAGATAGATGGACATTTTTGGAGAGCTAGAAATAAATTCCTACAAGTCTGAAGATCTGCTGTTGCCAGTAAGCAAAACCCTAAGTATTCCATGCCCAGTGTTTTTATTGAGAGAATATTCCGAGTGATGTCATCACATTGGACTGACACCAGGAGTCCATGTAATGTGGACTTGATAAGAGCAAGCTACAAGTCCAGGAGAGTTTCACATCTGTGTTCAGGTTTTTTTTTTTTTTTTTAATGTCCTTTATTGTACTTTTTCCTAGTAAAGAATATAATCCAGGACTACACATTGTATTTAGTTGCCTTGTTTCTTTAGTTTGGTTTATTTATTTATTTTGTAATTTTAATATTTATTTTTTAGTTTTCGGCAGACACAACATCTTTGTTTGTATGTGGTGCTGAGGATCGAACCGGGGCCGCACACATGCCAGGCAAGCGTGCTACCGCTTGAGCCACATCCCCAGCCCCCTGACTGTGTTCAGTTTTACCCCTGCAGAAAAGAATGGTGTCCTCCAGGTTGCAGGTGGTTCAGAGAAGGATTACTGGAGAAGGAAGGCAGAAGAGTAAAACTTTACACATCCAGGCATCGGGCGATCAGTGGTAGTCCCAGCTGCTTGGGAGACTGAGGTAAGAGGATTGCCTGAGCCCAGGAGTTTGGGGCCACCCTGGCAACATAGTGAGATGTCATCTCAAAGAAAAAAAATGGTTTAAAAATATCCTATTAAACTGGGTATTGTGGCACATGTGGGTAACACCAGCTAATCAGGATGCGGAGGCAGGAGGATTATAAGTCCAAGGCAGCCTGGATATCTTAGTGAGACTGTGTCTCAGAATAAAAGAATTAAAAGGGCTGGGGATGTAGCTCAGTGGTGGAGCACTTGCCTAGAATGTGTGGAGCCTGGGTTCCTTTCTTAGTAACACACACACACACACACACACACAATCCCACAAAATCATGAGACACTGTAGTTTCAAAAGCTTACTTTTTGCATTTTAAGAATATTGAGAAGACTGGGGATGCAGCTCAGCGGTAGAGCGCTTGCCTAGTACATGCGAGGTGCTGGGTTCAATCCTCAGCATTACATAAAAAAAAAAAAGAATAAATAAAATAAAGATATTGTGTCCAACTACAACTAAATATATTTTTTAAAAAAGAATATACAGAAGTAAATATTCAATATGAATTTTAAAAGTTATTTGCTGTATCAGAATAGAAATATATAAAATTGTTCTGTATTTCTTAGACATTGCTTATTCCTATTAATTATTGTCTCTTTTAACTGGTTCTTTTTTTTTAAATAATCACATTTATGTAGCTGAAAGATAAATAATATAGCCTATATGCTTTTAAATAGACACCTTTCATGTTTTTGTATTAAGAATAACAAACGTGTATAAATGCTCTACACGTAGTATTATGGTAGGTTTGTTTGGGCTTAATCCTAGATTGTCTTCCTACAATCAGGCCTTTTAAGCTTCTTAACTATGACATTTGGGTCTCTGTTTTAAGTGGATTCTCTTTGTGGCTTTTCCCCTCAGGACCAATTATCCTTCGTGAAGAGAAGCTCTGAATAATTACTTTTGGCTCATGGGATAAGGCAGACCTTTCAGTTTGAGCTGGGCCTGCACAGACAAACCCAAGGAAAGACTTTCAAGAGAGAAACAGCTGAATTAGGAAAAGATCCAGTACTGGGTGCGTGTTGACTTGTCAGGAGAAAAATAAAGGGATTCGTTTGACCTAAAAAGGTCAGTTGCAATCAGTTCATAAAGGGTTTTCGTTTGAGGGTGTTTGGGGGTCAGGGATTGAACCCAGGGGCACTTAACCACAGAGCCACATCCCCAAGCCATTTTTTTTAATTTTGAGAAAGAGTCTCACTAAGTTGTTTAGGGCCTCACTAAGTTGCTGAGGCTGATTTGAACTTGCGATCCTCCTGCTTCAGCCTCCTGAGCTACTGGTGTGCCCCGTGGCACCGGGACCACGAAGGGCTTTCTGAATGCCTAACGTGAATGGGTAGGCAGTGGATCTCCCTTCAAATCCCCTGCACAGGAGAGTGAGATGTTCTGAGGGACATGGAGATCACCTGGGCATTAGTTGCTAGGACGTGTTGAAGGAGGATTCAATTAGTGACAGGAAGACTCTCTTAAGGAATTTCATAACAATGAAGCGGAATGGTTAAGAACTTGGACTTTGGCGGGCTGGGGTTGTGGCTCAATGGTAGCCATATGCTTGCCTAGCACTTGTGAGGCCCTGGGTTTGATTCTCAGCACCAGATATAAATAAATAAAATAAAGGTCCATCGACAACTAAAAAATATATAAAGGAAAAAGAATTTGGACTTTGGAGGCAGCCAAACCTGCATCCAAATATCAGTTCTGACTTCAGCTAGTCACCCAATCCTAGTGCCCCCCCACTGCCCATCCTAGGGATTGAATTTAGGGCCTTGTGCATGTTTGGCAATTACTGTACCACTGAGCTATATTCCCAGCCCCAAGTCACCCAATTCTAAACTTTGTGGACTGAAAAAAGTTTGAAGCAAAAGGGAACCTTTAAAAAAATTACAAAATATAATGTAATCTAAAATTAATCATTTTAATGTACATAGTTCTGTGGTGTTAAGTCTATTCACATTTTGTGTAACCATCTCCATTTATACATGGATATCAGTCACATTGTTTGGAGGGCTTACCTTTTTAAATGAACTTATGGAAAAATTATACTACAGAAAGTTACCATATAAATGTCACCTCTCAGCTTTCCTTATTATATTTCATTATTGTGGAATATTTGTCACAATTGATGGACTAATATTGAAGATTCTTGGTTTTTACCTACTGTCCTTTTCCTGTTCCAGAGGCCCATCCAAAACCCCACCTTTCATTTTGTCGTCGTATCTCCTTAGTCTCCTCATGGCTGCGACAGTTTCTTACGCTTTCCTTGTTTGGATGACATGACAGATTAGAGGAGTGCAAGCAGGAATATTGTAGGCATGTGTGTAACATGTGTGTAACATTTTATGATTAAAATTTCTAATCAATTAGGATTACTGTTGAACCCTGACACAAAGACCACCAACTCCAATTTTAAATTAAATTAAAGCAAGCTTGTATTTGTGTACACAAAGAGAGCTGATCAGCGGCTGTCTCCCCTAACACAGGCTAGAGACCAGCCCCCCAGCTTTCCAGGAACAAGATTTTATAACACAAAAAGTTGCAAAGGAGAGTGTCTTGAGAACTTAGAGCTGGCAGGATTTTGACAAGCATAATACAAAGGCAGGTAGCAGGTTAATGATCTAGATGGCATGATATTTCAAGGTAGGGAGTAAATTCAGATCCCAACATCAAAATTTATGAGGTACCACTGAGGTTTCAGAGAGGGTTGTTATCTGGTCGGGGGAGCCAGGATTTATGAGGCATCACTAAGGTTTTGGAGAGGGTTGTTATCTGGTCAGGGAAGCCAGGCATGGGTGAGCTCAAGACAAGGGCAGGAATTTCAAACAAGTTTAGAAATCACAGTAATTTATAGTAAAACAGAAATTAACTTTTCATGACTTTGAGATGACATGGCTCCCAATCTTGAGATGGAATTAGGCTGGGTTCATCATTACACTGTTGGGCCTGCCTATATACACACACACACTCCCCCCGCCCCCCCCTTATTGTTTCCCACTCAACCTTTGCAGTTGTTTCTGACTTCATCTCCCTCCCCTGTTTCTCCACACAGCAGCCACACAGAGTCTTGAAAAATACAAAACGATCCTTTTTCTCCGAGAATGCTTGTCACGATGGGTAAAAGATGCAGTTCAGGGGGAGAAGTAAAGAATGTCCATGTGCTTCTGCCCCTTCCAATCAATGCTTTATTCACTCAAATCACTCAATACAATTTCACTGTCAAGGAAACGACAATCCTTAATGCTAGGCACTGCAATAGGATAATCTGTTCACAGCAAACAATTCTAGATTAACTTAAGCACTGCAAACACACTTTTTTAAAAATATTTTTTTAATATTTATTTTTCAGTTTTCGGTGGACACAACATCTTTATTTTTTTATTTTATGTGGTGCTGAGGATCAAACCCAGCACCCCGCGCATGCCAGGCAAGCGCGTTACCACTTGAGCCACATACCCAGCGCAAACACACTTAATCATGAGAGGCTCTTGACAAACATTTCCTCTGCCCGCTAAGCTCAAGTGTCAGATCAAAAGTCTCAAGCCTTAGGCTCTAAGTCCACAGAAGCACACTCACTCAGACCCCGTGATCAGGTCAGGAACCAAGGCAGGCTTCTCCTGGGGTGGAGCTGATGGCTGGCAGAGGAGAGGGTCGTAGGGGGAAGTTATGGTTCTCCCTAGGGTCAAGATGTGGCTGGAGGGTTTGAGAGCGGTGAGGAAGACGCAGAGGATCAGCAAACAAGGAGAAGAGCTGGGATGTCAGCCCAGGTCCTCACCAGGCTCTCAAGTGTGAGGGCATCAGTGTCAGCTGGCTGAGTGTCTGTTCATTTGCTTTAATATTTATACTAACCTTTGGGGCTTTTGACTCCCCTTTCAATCATTATCAGGTGCTGAGAAACTGATGTGACTCCATTTTTGAGAAACCAACCTCTACCTCAGAGCAAAGCCAGTCGAAAGAAGGGGGCGTGACCCTTGTCCTTGGAAAGACCCACAGAGCACTCCTAGGCACATACCCACCCTGCTGAGTTGTTTATCTACAAATAACTGGAGAGATCTGCTGCGCCAGCCCCAAGGCTGGCCCTGAGGGGAGCTGATTTGTCCCCCCTGCTGGTTCACTGGCTAGGTGAGGACCCATAGCAACCCCCTAGCAACCATCAATCAGCATGAGACAGGGAAAATACCTGGGATGCTAAATGACCCCCCAGTAGTTTATGGTGGTTGATAACACGTTGGGAAACCATATAGTTTAGCACGTACACCCCTCATGGCTTAAACCAATCAGTTCAAAGGAATCCCCCTCTTGTACTAACCAATCACCCCTACCCAACTTGTTCCCGCCAGTGAATGTGCTAATCAAAGTTAAGAGTTGTTGCTTGATTTTCCTGCGGTGTGAAATGATTTGCTGTGTGATGCTGTGATGCAAAAAAACCTATAAAATCTCTCTGAACAAAGGACCAGGACTCACTCCCTGGGACCGCTGCTTGAAATGGTCGTGAGTCCAGGCTGGAGCTCGCAATGAAGACTCTTGCGTGATCGCATCTGATTCGGCTCCTGGAGGTCTATTGGGGTCCCAGGAATCTGGCATTACACTGCCACCGGTCTCTCAGTGACATCATTTACCCTGGGGCTAAAACATCTGGTCTGGTGGCCCCACCCTGATCTTTTTGCCTTTCCCCCCTTATCTGGGGGGATGACAGTCTGGCAGAGGCTTCACTCTGGGTTTGTCAGGGTGGGGAGAAGGGACTTGTTTGTTCCTGAGAACCATTCTGGAAGGTTCCCTTACGTGAGCCTGGTGAGACTGCAGGTTTCAAACTGGAGTTTTAAAATGGAGTTGCTAGGCTCAGGCCCAAAGCCGTCCTCACAATGCTTCAGTGGCTTCTCCTTTTGTAAAGTAAAATCCTATGAGAGCCTTGTTGCCCTGGCTCCTGAAGGCTGGCCCTGAGGGGAGCTGATTTGTCCCCCCTGCTGGTTCACTGGGCTCTGTCAGTCACAGGGTTTCTTTGCTGACCTTGAAGGTCACCACACTCCTGCCCAAGGCCCTGTGCTCCTCCTCTCCACCTGGAACTTTCCCCTCCACACCTGCATGTGGCTTGCTCCTTCACTTCATTCAAGTCTGCTCAGGGGCTGCCTCTGGGGACAAGCTTCCTGATGCCATTGTGCATGGCAGCCTCCTGTGTAAGTCGTCCTCTTTCTCCTTACCTTGGTTCTAATTCCCAGTATTTGCCACGATCTGGCATTAATTCTGTGTCTGTTTATTTATTTCTTTGTCTCTTTCATGAGAGCAGGAACTTCAGCCTATTTCCTTATCACTGTGTCTTAGGCTCAAAGTTATCACTCAATAAATACTGGTTAAACAGGTGAACCAATGAATGGGATTTTTCTTTTTTATAAGCAAGTTGGGTTATTAGGTACAGGGGTTTACAGTCTATCATTCCTGAACTCTTACACGTCTTTTTTCTTTTGGTGCTGGGGATTGAACCCAGAGGTGTTTTACCATGGACGACATCTCTGGCCCTTTTTACAAATATATATATTTATACTAAGTTTTGGGGCTTTTGACCCCCTTTTCAATCCTTACCAGCTGCCATTGGGTCTCTCAGTGACATCATTTACCCTGAGGTAAGTTTAGGTGGGTATATTTAGCTGTTGATGTTGGAGGTGGCTAAGGGGACAAAGCACCAGGCAATCTGCATGCGGGAAAGAACAACCAATCAGGTGCTGCATAACCACCTGTCAATAAGCAGGGTCTCCTGACCAATCCTGGAAGGACACGGAGCTCAGCAAGATCCCCAGACAACCCCAGGAGGACAAGGGACTCTAAAAACCTCCCTTTCCTGTCCCAAGCCCTCCATTCCTGCCCTAAGCCCCCCAAAATTCCAATCTGGCTGAGCCTAGGTGCGACTCTGTTGGACTGGAGGGTCTTGCTCCCAAGGGAATCTCAATAAAGCCTTGGTCAACAGCTTTTAATCTTCCTCACTTTTGGTAACTGACCTTACAGTTGATGGACTTTATTTTATTCATTTATTTATAAGCGGTTCTGAGAATTGAACCCAGTGCCTCACTCACGTGAGGCAAGTATTCTACCACTGAACCACAACCCCAGACCTCTCTCCAGCCCTTTTTATTTTTGATTTTGAGACAGGGTCTCACTAAGTTGCTGGCCTCAAACTTTCAATCCTCCTGCCTCAACCTCCTTCTTGAGTTGCTAGGATTACAGGCATGCTCTACCATGCCTGGCTCCTACATATCTTTGAAGGCAACAATTTTCTGATTTTCTAACAGTCTAAACAGACTATCAGTTAGTTAAGAAAAGGAGCTTTAGTACATTCATGGGAATATCCCCAGACTCTAGAATAATTCCTAGAATACATTGAGTGCTGAATAAATATATCTATTATAAGTAATTGAAATGGAATTGTCAGTGAAGGAAATAAGGATCTAAATTTTCTCAAAGCAAATTCTTTTTGATAGCAGAGACAATGGAATACTGAGGTTTATGCATCGGGACAATAATCACAAATTAAAATTATCTTCATTTGCATGCTGTTTGTTAATGACTACTGTTATGGACTAAATACTGACCCCTCCAAATGTATATGTTGAAGCTCTAATTCTCAATATAATTATACTGGGGAACGGGGCCTTTAATAAGCAGTAACTGAGCCCAGCACTGGGGCACACGCCTGTAATCCCAGTGGCTCTTGAGTCAGAGGCAGGAAGATTGCAAGTTTGAGGCCAGTAGGCAATTTGGCAAGAACTTGTCTCAAAATTTAACAAACAGCCAGGCATGGTGACACATCCATATAATCCCAGTGACTCAGGAGACTGAGGCAAGTGGATCCCAAGTTCAAAGCCAGCCTTAGCAATTTAGCAAGGTCTTGAATCAAAATTAAAAAATAAGAAATGGACTGGTGATATAGCTCAGTGATAAAACTCTCCTGGGTTCAACCCTCAATACTGAAAAAAAAAAAAAAAAAAGAGTAAGCAATAATTAAAATGAGGTCATAAGGGTGGACTCTTGATTTCATAGAGCTGATGTCCTTATAAGAAGTTGATGACATACCAGGTTAGTGCAAGCACTGAGGAAAAGCTATGTGAAGACATAGCAAGAAAGCAGGGACCTACAAGACAGGAAGAAAGGATTCACCAAAAGTCTGCTGGCACCTTGACCTTGCACTTGCTGCCTCCAGAACTGTGAGGAAATAGATTTCTATTGTGTAAGCCACTGGTCTGTGGAATTTTGTTGTGGCAACCCAAGCAGACCAATACAACTGTTCAAGATTCCAATCATGGTGAGTGGAATCATTCTAGAATGTGAAGGACAAAATGAGGATACACGCACACCCCTTCCTGGTACTGGGAGGGAAACCTCCAATTCCTTCTGCGTATTGTGCTATATTGGGGGGAAAAAAACTATGAAATAAAATACTATGTTTTTCAATCAACACATTGGTTCTGTTTCCAAGTAGTGCTTGTAATTTAAAAGTTGTGAAAAAATAGCTGAGCCTGGTGTCTATAATCCCATCAACTCCTGAGGCTGAGACAGACGGATGACATGTTCAAAACCAGCCTGGGCAACTTAGCCAGACCCTGTCGGGAGAAAGAAAAAGAAAAGAAAAAATTCTGAAAAAAAAAAAACTTCACAATCAAATTTTAAATATACAACTATATTCATGTAAGTGTAAACTTGGTAATTTGATAGCTTATTCATTTGTTTATTTTTCACTGTGCTTTCTTTCTTTTATGGTAGTAAGGATTGAACTCAGGAGTGCTCTGCCACTGAGCCACATCCCTAGACCTTTGTGTGTGTGTGTGTGTGTGTGTGTGTGTGTGTGTGTGCATGTGTGTGTATGTATATATATATATATTATTTTGCTGAAGCTGGCTTCAAACTTGCAATCCTCCTGCGTCAGCCACTCAAATTGCTGATTACAGGCATGCACTACCATGCCTGGCAGAATTTTCAAAGAAAATAATACTTTGGTCAAAACAAGATTCCTCATAGTAATAACGATGATACATATGGACAGAGTCAGTGATTAAATTGTTTATGCTTTTCTTAAGCAATGGAGTTAATGTTGACCAAATAGCTATTAACATTTGTGTAAGATAACTGCCTATTCATTTCCACGTCTGTCTGGTAAAGTGTGACACGGAGAAATAGAAAAATATAATACTGACATGCATTTGCAAACAATGATCAGAGGTGTGGCATCAAGCTTTTAGAAGAGCATTTGAAAACTGTCCCACACTGTGTCCTGAAATTGGGTAAAAATAAAGTTCTCCCCTGGGTCGCAAAGGAGGGCTAAATCACAAGCAATCACAAGCACTATGGGTTCACAAAGCTGCAATTTTTTTCCCCAATACTGGGGATTAAACCCAGGCCCCTGTACATGCCAGGCTCATGCTCTGCCACTAAGCTCCATCCCCAGCCCAAAGCTGTTAATTCTTCAAAGCACTGAATAGTCTTCACAAAGGAAGTACAAAAATCTTGAGACTCTAATCTTATGTTTTGATTAAGAGTCAATGAAGCACAGCATTGCTATGACAAAGCAGTCTCTGTGAGCTCCCTGCTACCTGTCAGAAAAGCAGAGGCCCTGCCAGACATTTTTTTTTTTTTTTTGCGGGGGCGGGTGTGGGGGTGTGTGTGATTACCAGGGATTGGATTCAGAGGTGCTTAACTACTGAGACACATCCCCTGTCCTTTTTTTTTTTTAATATTTATTTTTTTGGGGGGGATCTCCCTAAGTTGCTTTAGGGCTTTGTTAAGTTGCTGAGGCTGGCTTTGAACTTGTGATCTTCCTGAATTAGCCTTCTGAGCTGCTAGGTTTACAGGCATGCACCATCGCGCCTGGCTACCAGAAAAATTTTAGATTTAAAAATCTTATATTTTGAAAATAATAATGTATTGGTTGAATTTATCTACCAAATTTCATAACATTCTGTCCTTACCAGTGTTAATTTGGTGGGAGGCCACTGGGGGGCTGAACTCAGGGACACTTTACTACTGAACCATATCCCCAGCCCTTCAAAAATTTTTTTTTAGTTTGAGACAGGGTCTTGCTAAGTTGCCTAGGCTAGCCTCAAACTTATGATTCTTCTGTCTCAGCCTCTGAGTAGCTGGGATTACAGGCGTGCACCACCAGCTACTAGTGTTAATTTTATGTGATGCTACATAGGATCAAATTCTCTGAAAGAACTGGTTTAAATAAAAGTATATATGGGGGCTGGGATTGTGGCTTAGAGGTGGAGCACTTGCCTAGCATGCGTGATGCACTGGGTTCGATCCTCAGCACCACATAAAAATAAAATAAGGAAATTGTGTCCACTTATAACCAAAAAATAAATATTAAAAAAAAGACATCTTAAAAAATAAAAAAGTATATCTGCCTTTTCTAAAGACAGTGTAGCATCCAAATGCCTATGATATACTTCATGGTAGGGCATGAAGTTTTGTTTTTCCTATAACTGATAAAAGAGGAAATACTGAGAAATGAATAAATTAATGGATAATCAAGCATATTCAGAATTCTAGAAAGAAACTGTTAAGAAAATGAATGCCAGATCTTTAAGGAAACTACCATTTACTTTTGGCTTCCCCCTTCTCTGAAAATAACAATAACTGGACAGATTGAAAATGTTTTTGATAGTTTTCCATTTTCCTTTATATATTCAACAACATAATCCTCAAGAGAAAGGCACTAAAATACAATCCTTGTTTATTCTAATTATGTTGATCAGAAGAACTGACATTAAATGTTCAATTTGTCCATTTGTCCTTAGGTTTTTTTATTTTATTTTTTTTAGTTGTAGATAAACATAGTACCTTTATTTTATTTTTTTCATGTGGTGCTGAAGATTGAACCCAGGGCCTCACACATACTAGGTACTCGCTCTACCACTGAGCCACCACCCCGGCCCCGTTCTTAGGTGCTTTATTTTAACAATATCTAAGAGCAAAAGAAATTTAGCAGAAGTAATTAAGTTTAAAGCATTTTTAACTAATATGAGTAGCAGATAGGGGGAAAAAAACCTCTCTGTGCAATATAAACTCGTTATTAACTCACTTCTTCATTCAAATACCAAAAATCTCTAATATGATAAGATCACATGCTGGAGGAAAAAATAATAGACTGGTCTCATTTTAAACTGGAGCTGGAGGTGTAGCCTGGCGGTTCAATCTGTAGGTCCTGGATTCCATCCAAAAAGAACTCAAGAAAAACAAACAAACAAAAAAAAACCTTCATGGTTGCTAACTTCAGTTGAGTCTATGTGATGCGTGATGCCCAGTCGTCCTACTATGGTCAAGTTCATCCCAAATCACTATATTTAGACCTCTTTAGATCTTCAATATCTCTTACCCTCCTTAGACCTTCTCTCTTCAGACTTTCAATATCTCCTACCCTTCTCAATCTCAACTACTTATTTCACCTGGGGGGAAAAAACTTACAAGAGGACTTCTGTAAGCACTCACCACCAAGCTATCACACCAGCCTCACCTGTGTGTCTGTACACAGCCTCTCCACCTGTTAAACTCAGTAAACGGCCTGTGTTCCCTTAAGGCCAAGCCCTCCACTTGTCTGGAGAACGTGTCCTCTCTCCTACTCAGGAGCGAGGCTCCCCAGCCGTCCAGCCTCCTGTATCATCAACGTTCTCCTTTCTACCAGACTATCTTCATCAGTGTATAAACATGCCACATGTATTCCTGCCTATAAAATCCTGATCTGACCACATTCTCTAGCCAACAGTCCAACTACTGTCTTCTCTTTACAATGAAACTACTCTAAATTCACATACTCTAAGATGAATATAATTCAAAAAGAAAAAAGTGTTGGTGAAGATGTGCAGGAACTGAAACATTCATGCATTGCTGGCAGGAATGTAAAACAGCTGGACATTTCCTCAAAAAGTTAAAAAGAGAGTTAAAAGCCTTTTGAGCATTATTTCCCCAAATGTTTCCTTTCCTCCCACCCAGGCAGGTAGAGTGTGTGGTACCTCGGTAGGTCCAGGGAACTGGGAAGGTAGACTCAGTGCTTCTGATAAACAGGGTCCTGCTGATCTGACAAGCAGATGCTCACCCCCATAGCCCACCATCTGCCCCTTTATCTTACAACCCCCACTCCCAACTCTTTTCCTCTAGTCAAGCTGGTTTCTTTTCTGTCCCCAAATTCTGAAGTTTGCTAAGACCTCATTCTAAAATATTCCCTTCCTTTCCCTATGTCTTTCAAAACCTGTTGGAGATTCTATTTCATCATTCAGTAAACTCAGAGTGCCTACCATATGCAATTCGCTGCCCAGAATGTTAGAGTAAAGAATAAGTTCCTGTCCTTGTGCAATTTATATTCTGGTGGGAACAACGCATTTAAAAAACGAAAAAAATAAGTATTTAATTACAGTTGTAATAAGTGCTAAAAATAAGCACATGAAAGTATGATGACCTAAAATGAGGGAATGGCCTGTCTGGGGATTATGAAGGTGTTCTCATGCACTGCTGTGACAACTATTTAGGAAAGTAATAAGGCTCTTTTCTGCTTGGCAGCTCTCACCATTTTGGGGCTCTCCATAGGTGGAAGCTGCTCTAACCCTGCCTCTCTGAGGGAACTGTGCTTACCCCCACCACTGTTGGAGGTCACTTCTTGGAGAGGTGCTGGGTCTTCACTGCAGTCAGCTGCTTCAGGTTGAGTCCTGTACATGGCTCAGTCGACCCTGACCTTGTGGATCAGGAGCCCCAGGAAGTTCTGCTACTGCTCTGACATCTTTGGATGTTTCTGAGACAAGTTTTTTTTTTTAAAGAGAGAGAGAATTTTTTTAATATTTATTTTTCAGTTTTCGGTGGACACAACATCTTTATTTTATTTTTATGTGGTGCTGGGGATGGTACCCAGCACCCTGGGTATGCCAGGTGAGCGCGTTACCACTTGAGCCACATCCCCAGCAAGAGACAAGTTTTTTTAGTGAAAATACTGGAGCCATGTGCAAGTCCTTAAATTAAAAAATTAGGAATAAAAGCCTAATTTCTGACACTTCAAAACTATGGAGACTAAATTATATTGTTATATTGTGTCCATGTATGAATATGTAACAGATCCTATCATTATATGCCACAGTCTGGCTGGGCACAATTCACGAGCCACTTGTCAAGCAGAAAGGAACTTTTTTAGAACACACGCAGCACCACAGGAGCTCTTCAGGAATTCCCTCAGAGCCCAACTGCCACCACCGGCTTCCCGCGAGCCTCTCAACCCCCACTCCTCCCGCTCTTGAGGCCCATTGGCTGGGTTGTGTGGGCGGAGCCAAAAGAGTCCCCCAATGAGCTGCTCCGTGGTCTGAAAGGGAGGGGAAACAGCCTAATGAGCATCACTGCAGAGGAGCCAATCAGCTGGAAGTTTGCTGGGGCCGCTTCGGCTGTGGCTCTCAACAATTATAAACAACTATAATGCACCAATTAAAAATATTTGGATTGCTGGACACAGTGGCGGTGGCACATGCCTATAATCCCAGCAGTTTGGGAGGCCGAGGCAGGAGGATCATGAGTTCAAAGCCAGCCTCAGCAAGTGAGGTGCTAAGCAACTCAGTGAGACCCTGTCTCTAAATAAAATACACAATAGGGCTGGGGATGTGGCTCAGTGGTTGAGTGGCCCTGAGTTCAATCCCTGGTAACCAGAAAAAAAAAAAAAAAAAAATGATGGCAGGGTGTGATGGCGCACACTTGTAATCCCAACAGCTTGGGAGGCTGAAGCAGGAGGATCATAAGTTCAAAGACAGCCTCAGTAACTTAATGAGGCCCTAAGTAATTTAGTGAGATCCTGTCTCAAAATAAAAAATAAAAAGGGCTGGGGATGTGGCTTAGTGATTAAATGCCTCTGGGTTCAATCCCTAGGCAAAACAAAACAAAATTTCTTGTCAAAACTGTTTTCATGGGCTGGGATGTGGCTCAAGCGGTAGCGCGCTTGCCTGGCATGCGTGCGGTCAGGGTTCGATCCTCAGCACCACATACAAAGATGTTGTGTCCGCCGATGACTAAAAAATAAATATTAAAATTCTTTCTCTCTCTCTCCCTCTCTCTTTAAAAAAAAAATGTTTTCATTAAACTTTTAGTTTAAAAAACTTAATTTTGGTTAGATAAGGGATGGCTATAAAATTTTCTTCACCTATCCAACAGTATCCAATACGATAAACATTCTATCAATATTTGTAAAAGTGTAGTGGCACCCCCTTTCTCCACAAAAAAGTCTTAACTGGGCTTCTCAAGGAATCTTCACCATGGCAGATTTTGGGACTGTCACAAAAGAGTCTTTGCAAAAGAGTTCAGTGTAGATAAACTTCCTATTTTTGTGTCGCCCTGTTTTACTTGACTACTGGCCGAGAAGATACCAGCACTCCAGGTGCTGGACACCCCCTTACTAGTTTTTCACAAACATATCCAGTAGAGTAGTTTTTAGAAATGTGCAAACAAGGCCTCTGGCCTTGAGCTGGGCTTCACAGAGATGTCTACATTTTTAAGATAAGTTACAATTGGGCCCATGGTAACAGCTGGCAGGGGGAGGAAAGAAAGGGGAGAAGCAGCTCTCCCCTTCTCAGGTGTTGTCCTTGAAGGGTTAACTTGTCCAAAACAGTGAAAGAAAAAGCTGCTTTTATGTGAACTTCTGCAGACTGTGAACTTCTGAGCCCTTCCCCTTACATGCTGGGGATAAAACTCTGAATCTACCTGAACTTAGGGTTCAGGGGATTAATTGATTACAGCAGAAGCTGTGCCCTCTGAACCTGGCTGTAGCCAAATAAAACTGTTTCCTGCGATCTTCAGTGCCTTACCTCATCTGTCCCTACGACAAAAGGAGGGGAGGAAAAACAAGTTTAAGTATGTTTGGTAGAGATTGAATGATAACCATTAATGGCTTGATATAATGGCATGACAACGCATTGCAGAGCTTCTAAATGAACAATGGGAAGAAAGAAGAGATACTTTTTCAGGCAAAATAAAATGGAAAAGTGAAAAACACAAAGTATAATAATAATAGACACCAGCCAGGTGGGGTGGCACACACCTGTAATCCCAGCAGCTTGGGAGGCTGAGAAGGGAGAATCGCAGGTTCAAAACCAGCCTTAGCAATGGTGAGGCGCTAAGCAACTCAGTGAGACCCTGTCTCTAATAAAATACCAAATAGGGCTGGGGATGTGGTTCCATGGTTGAGTGCCCCTGAGTTCAATCCCCAGTATCAATCAATCAATCAATTAATAAATAAATAAAAAATAGGCACCAATGGAAGCGATAAGGCCAACATTGCATTGAACATAAGGGGCCTACCTTTATATTTCAACATTACAGTTGCTCTAATAAACGTAAAAGGATGAAATTTACATATCAGGGGGAGGGGAACCCTTCATTTTGGATTTAAGTAAATTAGATATGATTCATTTAATTCTAGGTATTATTTACTTGTTGAAACACTTAAAACAATGCCAACATATAATGAAAGGATTCTATTCACAGTACATCATATATGTCAGAATATACCTAGCAAGACATAGGCAAGATATATATGAAAAATGCAAAATTTCACTGAATATATTGGTTTCCTATTGCTGTGGTAACAAACAACCATGATCTCAGTGGCTTAAAACAACCCAAATTTATTATCTTGCAGTTCTGTAGGTGATTAGTCTCATTGGGCCAAAGTAGTGGTTCAGCAGGGCTGCTCAAAGGGAGAAGCCCCAACTCAAACAGGTGTTGGCAGAATTTAGTTCTACCAGATTGTAGGACTGAGGTCCTCATTCCCTTACTGTCATCTGGGAATCACTGGAGGCTCCTACAGGCCCTTTTCTGGGTCTTGCACATAGCTCTCCACATTTCTGCAGCAGCAACAAGGCATGGATGTGGGAGGCCAACCTTACACGTGACTGAGTTACACTCCCCAGCTGGGTGCTGAGGCTCTCAGTCGCAGAAATGTGGCACCCTTCTTGGGTGCGAGGGTCCGTGTCTTGTGCATGGGTGTGTCTTGCTACAGCCCCATGGGTAAAGCTATGCTCACCTGTTCCTTTGTAATATAACTCCTTGCCCTGTTTAGGATAGAATCTTCCATGGAAGTGCCTTGTGTGTGTCCCCTCCTCTTACTGTGCCCTTGGGTGTGGCCTGCCCAGGTGTCAGTCAACCTGCTGATAGTGGACATCGTGAAGATACTCCGCCCCCTGAAACCTGACCCCTTGCCTCATTTGAATATCTTCTCCTCAATAAAAGGGGTCAATGCGTGCTCTTGATCTCTCTCTTCCTGTGGACCCTTAAGGTCAGAGGAGCTGTCACAGTGACCCCAAAGAAAAAGGTATTTGTGTCTCTTGTGTGGTTATTTCGTGCAGCCTAGTTAGCCCAGTTTAACTGGAGTGACCCCTGAGCCTTTTAGTCACAAGAACAGAAACCCGGCATGGAATTCTTGTGCTTTGACTCTCTCCTGTGATTAGACTGGGCCTACCCTAACATAATCATGTCTCCAGGTCATTAATCTTAAATTACATCTGCTAAATTTCTTTTGCCATGTTAAAGCAACATATTGATAGGTTCCAGGAAGTTAATAATTGTATCCTTGAGGTGCCATTAGTCTTGTCTATCACAGTAAAGGACATAAAAAACAACAACAACAAAAAAAAAAACCCTAAAATGGTGGCTAGGGGGTGCAGCTCAGTGGTAGAGCCCTTGCCTAGCATGTGTGAGGCTCTGGGTCCCATCCCCAGCACTCCAAAAACAACCAAAGGAAACAAAAATCTTAAAGGGTGAAATGTCCTATTTTTAGATGAGAAGCTTTCCTAATTAAGTATATAATTTCTGCCTAAATTGGTGCACACATTTAGAGTTAGATGTACTAATGATAACTTAAGTTGAATTTTTCCATCAGGTAAGTAGATAGTTGTTCAGAAATTATATTGACAAAAATAAAGGTAGCTGACAAGAGGTAAATACACCGGCATTTGGCACCAGGACAAAGTAACATTTCACACTGTGCTTCCAATAGCCTATTAACATCCAGGATTCTTATGGTCATTATTTATTTATTTATTTATTGGTACCCGTATGATCTCAGGGGTACTAGACCACAGAGCCACAACCCCAGCCCTATTTTGTATTTTATTTAGAGACAGGGTCTCACTGAGGTGCTTAGCACCCTTGCTGAGGCTGGCTTTGAACTTGTCATCCTCCTGCCTCAGCCTCCCAAGCTGCTGGAATTATAGGCCTGTGCCCCCATGTTTGGCTTCTGGTCATCATTTTTAGTCACACATTTGTTATTATGTACTATTCAAAGATTCCTATCACCACTTCCTGATTCAAAGCCAAACGTTCAAGACTGCAGTATAGTTTCTCTTCCTTTCCCCAACACATTGTTTTTACTTATCAAAAGTGAAATTAGGGGGCGGGGGATGTGGCTCAAGTGGTAGCGCGCTCTCCTGGTATGCGCGAGGCGCTGGGTTGGATCCTCAGCACCACATTAAAAAAAAAACACACACACACACAAAAAAAAACCCAACAAAGATGTTGTGTCCGCCAAAAAATTAAAAAATAAATATTAAAAAAATTTTCTCTCTCTCTTAAAAAAAATGAAATTTAGGGGGCTGGGGTTGTGGCTCAGAGGTAGAGCGCTCACCTAGCATGCATGGTGCACTGGGTTCCATCATCAGCACCACATAAAGATATTGTGTCCACCTATAACTAACAAATATATAAATAAATAAATGTGTGTGTGTGTGTGTGTGTATGTGTGCGGGCTGAGGATTGAACTCAGGGCCTTGTGCATGCAAGGCAAGCACTCTACCAACTGAGCTATATTTCCACCCCCTTAAAAAAATAAATATTTAAAAAAAAAAAAAGGGCTGGGGTTTTGTTTCAGAGGTAGAGCGCCTAGCATGTGCTGGGCTCTGGGTTCCATCCTCAGCACTGTAAGGGTCCGGCAAATGACCGAGGAAGAGACCACCAAGAGACCCCAAGAGACCGACTCATGCAACCGCAGAAGGGGGTTTATTGAGAATCCAGTGCGCTGGGGCTCCGAGCTCACTCAACAAGGGAGAGTGGCCCAGAGCCCCGAGCAGGGGTTAAGCAGTGCTTAAGTACACTTTTTGGGGAGGGCGGGGGCTTTGCATACACCAGAGCAAATCATCATGAGGCACGGGAAAATCAAACAACTATTAGTACGTTCATTGGCGGGAACAGGTCGGGCGGGGGTGATAGGTCAGTTATAAAGCGGGGTACACATTCAAACTGATTGGTTTAGGCCTTGAGATGCCTACATGCCAAGCTGCACAGGGTCCTAGGTTATTAAACAACTAGATGGTCAGGGGGAATATTTACGGGGCAGTCCCGGGAATTGTCCTAACAGCTAAAGGAATTTCAGGTTTTGGGTATGTTAACTCAGGCTTTGCAGCTTAGAAGCTTTACAATACCCGGTCTTTTACACTTTAACTTCAATTTCTTTTACTCTTACAGGCACCACATAAAAATAAAATAAAGGGGGCTGGGCTTGTGGCTCAGTGGTAGCTCGCCTAATATGCATAAGGCACTGGGTTCGATCCTCAGCACCACATAAATATAAAATAAAGATATTGTGTCAATGTAAAACTAAAAATAAATATTAAAAAAATAAAGAACTAACAAACAAAAAAGTGAAATTCTGGATTCGATCCTCAGCACCACATAAAAATAAAATAAAGGTATTGTGTCCAACAAACAAACAAACAAAAAAGTGAGATTTAGGGGCTATGGTTGTAACTCAGTGGTAAAGTGCTTGCCTAGTGATACCACAGGTTATCAGTGATGAGTCCTGCTCCCTCACACCTTGAAGTCCCAACATTAGAGAAGCAGGTGGAGGCAAGCATATAAAGCAGGTTTTTTTTTTTTAATATTTGTTCTAGTTGTAGTTGGACACAATATCTTTATTTATTTATATGTGGTGTTGAGGATTGAATCCAGTGCCTCACACATGCGAGGTGGGTGCTCTACCACTGAGCCCCAGCCCCAGCCCCTAAAGCAGGATTTATTTTAAAAAGAGTTAGCATAGTGAAGCCAGAACTAGACTGGCAGTTGAAAGGAAAGTGACCACAACACTTGGAGGTGAAGCCAGATTTAAAATTAGCTAGTCAGTATAGTTAGGTAAATTCGGTCTAATATCGCGTGAAATCTAAAATGGAGGCCATGCTGAAAATGAATTCTGGGAAAGGCAGGACAACTCATGGAATGTTAATGAAGTCCCCAGAAAAGCCCTAGGCCCAAAGTCCATCCCAAAGAAATGTTAATGAACAGCCCCAGCAGATTTGAAGATAGCCCATCCCAAAGAAGTGTTAATGAAGTCCTTCCTGCCCAGATTACTTGTTTGGCCCACCTGTGTCCCAACCCTTCCCCCTTACATTCCATCACCAGAACTATAAAAAGAGAAAACAACCACACTTCCATGGATTCCACCTCTTGGGTCCCCTTCTTCCTCTGGGAGAAGTCTTTTCTGCTGTCCTTTAATAAATTTCTAATTTCTACTCTGACCTTACCTCGGCGTGCTTCTCTGGTGTTATTCTTCAACACTGGGGAAGCAAGGACTCGTCACCGGTCAACAGCGAACAGAGGGACCAAGAGATCTTTACTGCAGCAGTGCAAAAGAGGAGAAAGAGAGAGAGAGAGAGAGAGAGAGAGAGAGAGAGAGTCCCGTCCGGCAGGACACATCAACGTGGGCAGCGAACCTAGATGGGGAGGAATGAAGGGACAAGAGACACGAAAGGTGACAGCAAGACAAAAGTTCTGATCAAGCTGCAAACTTTTATTGTTCACACAGGGGTATTTATATGGTGGGGATGGGGAAGCTCTCTTATCGGCAGTTGCTGGATGTCTGCACAAGGTGAGATAACCGCAGGATGTTTCAGGAAGATAGGTTTCAGGAAGATAGGTGGCCGCAGGATGTCTCAGGTGAGATAAGTAGCTGCAGGATGCCTCCCAGGCAGGATGTCTCCCAGGGGGCTGTCAGGCTAATCTTTGAAGGAGAATTTCCTTCTAGTCCCTGACAGGGCAGGGGCTAGATGTGGGTTTCCTTTGCCCTAGATGGGTGGGGGTCGAGTGTTCAGCCTTGAGTGGGGTGGAGTGTTCAGACTTGATGCAAACAGGTGATAAAGGACCAGGCAGAGGGGGGTTTGAGTGCATGGGTTGTCCTGCAGCTAACGATTGTTCAGCCTGCCCTGCACCTAACAGCAGTCAATATACATAGATAAATCAAGTCAGGTCAGAAGAGTCAGGCCAATCTGAGTGAGTCCCCGGAAGTAGGAGACTGTGTCCTGAGGAATTGAATTGTTAATTCCTTCAGAGCCCTTCCTCCACCCTTACCAAGGACCTGTCCCAGCTCCAACCTGTGATGAAGGTAACCGGTCCTTGGAATTGCCCCCCTCCCCCAAGGAGCTATCAAGTTGTCAATTGATGTGTCCCGGGCTGCACCCTTCTTCCCTTCCCCCTTCAGCCCACCTGATTCCCACCTCTTGGCAGTCCCACTGGGCATTCCTGGGTTCTAGTCATGTTTGCAGGAAGGAGAAAGATAAGGAGAGCAGGAGAGCAAAGGAAGGCTAGGACATATAAAGTCTGTTACCCCTTTTTACATAAACCCTTCTTCATATGCTTGCCCCGTCGTGCTTCTCTAATGTTCAAACTTCAACATGTGAGGAAGCAGAACTCATTACTGGTGATATCAATAGACTTCTCCCAGGAGGAGAAGGGGGTCATAGCTGGTATCCTGGTATCCCCACAATCAAGGTGTTTGTCATAGGTTTCCTTTGTTCTCTGGCCTCTCCCTCTTTTCTTTCTCCTGTGTATGTAACTAGGCCCAGGAATGCTCCGATGGACAGCCAAAAGGTGGGAGCCAGGTGGGCTGAAGGGGGAAGGGGCGGATGGAGCAGCCCTGGACACATTAATTAACTTTATAGCTCCCTGTAGGGAGGGGCAATTCCTGGGACAGGTTACCTTAGCAACAGGTTGGAGGGAGCAGGTTATCTTGATTGGGGGCATTCCAATCCCTCAGGGGGTAGTCTCCAACTTCCCGACTCCCTGTAATTGGCCTCCTTCATCAGAGCTGACTCCATTTACCTATCTATACCCCTGCCTGTCTAATTCTGGCTTCATTAGCATGTGTGAGGCACTGGGCACAATCCTCAACACCACATAAAAATAAATAAAGGCACTGTGTCCTTGTACAGTTAGAATAGTGAAATTTATGTCATTTTTCTGTTCACTCACAAGGCTTCATGAGAACGTTCTCTTCATGAGAACAGTTAAAGTAAGCATTGTATCTTGCTTGAGAAAGGATTTTAGAAAAAGAAACAATTTTTAATAATCGTTTTTATCAAGATAATCCTCAAAGATGTGGATCACACTCTGCACACTGAAAGCAAGGCAGATGATGTCCGTGGGTGTTCAGGTGTTTACCCGTCCACTCGGGTGCCTGTTTGGGGACGTGGGGTGAAGATGATCAAGAGTTGAGAGCATTCATATGTTCCTCCAAAACAAGTGGTTCTTAGACAATGCACTTGCAAAGGAATACAGACGTCTGGACGCTCCTTACTTAAGTGGTTAGTTCATTTAATTAAAAGGAATCAATTAATGCTGAGCGCAGTGGTGCACGCCTACAATCCCAGCTACTGGGTAAACTCAGATTGAAATGGGGGGCCAACCTGGGCGACTTGGTGAGACCCTGTCTCGAAATTAAAAAAAAAAGTCTTGGGGGTAGCCCGGTGCTGGAGCGCTCCTGGGAAAAGCAATCAACCCTCACTTTTCAAGCTAACCGTTGTGCTCTATTCCCACAAAACGCTGGGGTGCACCTATTTGTAAGTCCCTGGAAATAAAAGGGCCGTCACCGGTTCACCGGGCGCCGCCCTTGGGACAGGTCCCAGGCCGCCTCGCCGTGGAGGGCAGCGCTGAGGCCGCCAGGCCGGTCTCCAGCTTGACTCCGGTCACCGGCCCGAGCCGGAGGGAGCCTTCTCCGTGGAGGGCCGACCGGCGACCAGACGGCCTAGCCGTGGGCTTCGGGGTCGTCTCACCGCCCGGTCCACAACCCTGTTCCCGTCTCCAAAATTCCTTTCGCCATGTTCAGATGGCATATTCACGGGTTCCCGGAAATTAGGGCGGGGTATCTTTAGGGGCCATTAGTTTGCACGTCACAGTAACGGGCACGTTTTTAGATGGGCGGATTCCCTACAAGGCGACCGGGTCCCGCCAGCGGCCGCACCCCTCCCCCTCCCCCTACCGGCTTCCGGCTCCCAGCTCCCAGCTCCCGGCTCGGAGTTCTCTCAGCGAAAAAAAACAAAGCCGCAGCAGGATGCCCGGATGTAAGCGCCCGCGCATGCGCACCTAGGTGGCAAGAGCGCGAGGCGGTGGGCGGAGCGAGGCGGCTGGGTGTCGGTTGGAACGCAGGAGAGCCACGCCCATCGCTCAACGTTTTTGCGCATGCTCCGGGCGCCAGCTTCTAGTACTTTCGCTGCGTCTGCGAACTTCCCCCCTCAGTTGGCGTCCGGACGTCGGAGGTGAAGGTTGAAGTCTTAGGAATTCCAAAAGACTTACGAAAACCACACTCTGCGTCCTGAGTTTGGAGAGGGAGGCGTCCGTTGGGCCTTTCTGTCCGTCCTGCTAGGTGTTGACGGCCAGCGGTGAGTTTCCTGCCGACGGGGCGGAGGCTGCGCTTCTGGGCGCGGGTGCCTGGGGACCGGACGGGTCCGGCGACCGGGTGGGGGCGGGAAGGCCGCGGTACTTTTGGGGCAGAGTCGTTGGTGTCGAGCTGCCGCTCGGCCCGCGCCCCCGGGGACCTGACCTTTGGTTCTTCCTTCCCCTGTGTCGCAGAGGCCGTGAGCTTGCGGAGGCGCGCGCTGCACTGAAGGAACCCTGGCCGCAGGCGCCATGTCCAACTACGTGAACGACATGTGGCCTGGCTCGCCGCAGAAGGACTCCCCCGCGACCTCGCGGTCGGGCCGCTCCAGCCGCCTGTCGTCGCGGTCGCGGAGCCGCTCCTCGTCCGGGAGCTCCCGGTCTGATACGCGCCGATCCAGCCCCGCGTCCTCTAGGAGCCGCAGCCGGCCCCGCAGGCGCAGCGGGTCGCGCTCTCGCTCCCGGAGGCGCCATCAGCGCAAGTACCGGCGCTACTCTCGGTCCTACTCGCGGAGCCGCTCGCGCTCCCGCGGCCGCCGGTACCGGGAGAGGCGCTACGGGCCGCCGCGGAGGTCTCACCGCTCGCCTTCGCCCTACCGGTCGCGGAGCAGGTCGCGCTCCCGGGGAAGGTCGTGTTACAGAAGGTCGTACTACTCCATCACGCGGGGGCGGCGCTACTACGGCTTCGGCCGCACCGTTTACCCCGAGGAGCACAGCAGGTGGCGGGAGAGATCCCGGACCCGGTCGCGCAGCAGGACCCCTTTTCGTTTAACTGAAAAAGGTGGGGCATTTGGGTTCAGAGCGCAGCGAACTTCCTCTTTTTTGCATGGGTGGAGACGTGAGTAGGCGAGGCAGCCAAAAAAGGTGTTTTTGTTTGGTGGTGGTGCTGGGGATTGGCCCCAGGGCCCTGGGCACAAGAGGCAAGCACTCTACCAACTGAGCCATGTCCCCAGCCCCTAGGGAGCCAACGTTGTGTCGTTTAAATTATTTGTTAGAGGGAAAACTGTAGCTGGTCATTAGTTGAAGTTATGGGTATCTAGCATTTAAATTGACTAGATTTTTTCTCTTTGAACTGTGACGTTAATAGTTCAAAGCGAGGAAACCCTTTCCCTTGTGGTTGATTGTTATTAGTATAGTTCTTTTTTTTCTGGTACTAGGAATTGAGTTCAGGGGCACTGGACCCCTGAGCCACACCCCCAGCCCAATTTTGTATTCCATTTAGAGACAGGGTCCCACTGAGTTGCTTAGCGCCTTGCTGTTGTGCTGAGGCTGACTTTGACCCCGGGATCCTACCTCAGCTTCCCCAGCCGCTGGGATTTCTTCAATGTTACAAGTGTGGGCCTGGCATCTATACGTTTTTTTTAAATGTTAACTTCTTAGTTGTTGACCTTAAGGTTCCAAATTAGCTGTTGGGAATAAAAATGTCAAAACACCTTTTGTTAATTGTATTGATGAACAAAATAGTATTGAGCCTGTCTTAATGAGTGACTTGATATCCTAGATAGAACTACAAAATTAGGTAGAAATACTTAAGTTGGAACTGTTGTGACATTGTAACATCAATTATTGGTAAATAGTAAAAGACTGCTAATGTTCAGAAATAAAATACAAATTATGGTTTTTGATCTGGAAAAATGAAGTGTTGGGTAATTCAGGAATGCTTTTGATACCAAATGAGGTAAAGAATTTTGCTTCTCAAGGAAAACAAGCTTGTTTTGTGGGTCTTAGTTTTTGGGGGGAGACTGCTACAGGATTAACAAATGTCTTGTTATTTATTTATTTAAAAAAGATCGAATGGAGCTGTTAGAAATAGCAAAAGCCAATGCAGCAAAAGCTTTGGGAACAACCAACTTTGACCTGCCAGCTAGTCTGAGAACTGTTCTCTCAGCTAAAGAAACAAGCCATGGAGCAGATGTACCAAGTAATGGTGTAAAGTCTGAGGTAAGTATTCTAAGTACCAGAAGATCTTTCTTTTTAAAGCTGCTTACTGCCAGAAAGATCTGAAAAGCCATTTTATTTATTTATTCTGGGCTACACTTCTTGGGAAGTTTAGCTATGTAAAATTTGCCAATATCAAAATAGATCCATGATGCTAGACAGTATCAACACTCATGAAATTGGAAGATAATGAATTTTATTCTGAATATATTGTTACTGGTACTTTGGAGATTTCTGACTGAGTAGTTTTCCCTACTCAGTCTTTATAGACGAGTGCCTTTATTTTTCTCCTGTAGCTTTCATTTGCAGGATTATGTTCCCACATATCTGTGCTCAACATACAGTATAGTTTATCTGCTTTATTTCTGTCTTATAGAAATCATGAATGTGGTCTCCAGACAATGATGAAGAAAATCTGTTGGTAATTGATACATGGGCTAAAAACATCAGAGGTTTAACTAAAGTTTATGTTCACACACTAAAAGCTTAGTTTTGTGTTGGTAGTTCCATATGCATGCTAGAATTTGTGACAGGTTCCATTTGCATAAGGTATTAAAGACAGTTTTTAAGTTAAGCAAAGGTACACTTTATAATGGTGGGGCATCTGTGGTATAGATGTCCCGTTCATAATATATGCAATATATTCCAGATGTTTTGAGAGATTGCAGAAGAGGAGTCCTGCTTCACTTGCAGATAAGTTTATTATAATTCTCCAGAAATATGCAGGAAGTGTGTTGGCAAATTACTGTACTTCTAAGTTAAATGTGAAAATCTAAAGTTTAAAATTGATAAATGATATAAGGTAGAAATTGATAAAATAAATCTATCATTGGGATCCAGGTGTGGTTTTGTTCAGTGTTAGTAGACAAGTAAGGTCTTAGTTGAGTCATGTATTGATTAGGTACCCAACTGGCAAATGTCTTTAGTTCCTTGAAACTAGTTATTTCTGGTATGTCTTTACATTTAAAAGTTACTTGGATTTGTGGTAGGGAAAGAAAATATTGTTGGCAAAATGTGCCTTTTAATCTTCTGCTGAATATTTGAGTTTGCTAAGTGGAAAGTTTTATCTTGTTTAGGCTGTTAACTATATGGTGTTAGATTCAACTTGATTTGTGTGTCCATTACAAAATTTGTAATATACAACTAGGCTTTTTATACAGTTATTTAAAAAACCAAGGATGGGTTTTTTTGAAATGTCTTTCTCTTACTTGTCTAGCTGTCGGAAAGGTTAACAGAAGATGGAACTAAAAATCCCAGTGAAAAATCTTCCCAGCCGAAAAACATAGCTTTTAGCTCTAATGTAAGTATATTAATGCATTAGCTATCCAAAAATTCGGTTTAGAAAATTATTTGAAATAATGTAGACATTTATCATTTCTTTTAATCTTTGACTTAAGCCCTGCTAAGCTTAAGCCTCTTTGTAAACACAATCTATACCACTTTACAAGTGGGCATTATATGGGTACCTACCAATATCTTAACATGTACTTGGTTTCAGTATTTTTCTTTTTGAGTATTTCTCTCCTTTAATTTTTGAAATAATTTTATTTTTAAAATTCTAAGTTGATGGACCTTTATTAACTTATATGTGATGCTGAGAATCCAACCCAGTGCCTCACATGCTGGGCAAGCACTCTACCACTGAGCCACAACCCCCAGCCCGATTTTATTTTTTTAAAGGCTTTAAAAGCAAATCTCAAAAAAACTGATGCTTGTGTAGGCCTGTCTCCCCAACCCCCATAGTTTCTTGGCTTTACAGTTTAAACCAAGTTACAAATTAGGTCCATGCTTTGTATTTGGTTAATAATGTCTAATAGAATTATTTAATGTGTAAAATGTGGAAGCTGGACTGGGGTATATAGATCATTTGGTACTTGCCTTGCATGCATAAAGCCCTGGATTTGATCCCCAGCACCACACCCACAAAATGTGGGTAGAAGCTGACTTAATTTATTGTCTTACAGAATTCTGTAGCAAAACCAGTACAGAAGATAGCTAAAACTGCTGCTGAAGAGACCTCTTCAGGATCACCAAAAATAGATAAGAAAAAAAGTCCGTATGGACTATGGATACCTGTCTAAAAGAAGAAAACTAATGACTAAGGTTGCCTAAGTTGCACTTTATTTAAATTCCAAGTTTGTTTTTAGCATTACTCCACCCTTTGAGTAATTTAATAGTGGTATTTGTTAATTAAATCAATAAGAAAAGATACATATACTTCCTAGTTAAAAACATTAACGTTTTATGTTTCTCTTTAAGATATGAAAGCACAAATGGACCAGAGTTTACATACAGGTGGGAGTCTTTGTAAATACCTGTAAATATTGTATAATATTAGTTGGTTATACAGAAATTTGAAATTTGTAAGACAAATTTGTAAGACAAACACAGTGATTGAACTGTGTTTGTTTTTGTATATTTGTTAATAAATTACTTATTTTTATTGTCTTGTCTTTATTTTGTATTAATTCCTTAAGTCTTAAATGAAAGGGGGGGAGTATCTTTAAAATCATCCTTGCTCATCAAGTCCATAAATTGACAATATATTGGGTTCATATGGGCCTCTTGTTGAGTTTGAGGAAAAGTGGAAGGAACCTCAAGTCTCCCTCAAAGCCTCTGAATTTTAACTGTATTCCCAATTCATGTAAATACATTCATTAAGGTTTGAGAAGCTGATATAAATTTTATGAAATGTGTAGTATACTATTGAGTTTCAGGGCAGGAAACTAAGTACAGTTGGCATTATTTGTGCATTTAAGAGGCCAAGTCATTTTAGAATTCCCCCCACCTTTTTGGTGCTGGAGATTGAACCCAAGGGCACTTTACTAACTGAGCGACATGCCTTCCCCCCAATCTGTCCCCCAATTTTGAGAAGGTCCAAGTTGTGGGAGTCTGTCTTTAACTCCTGCCTCAGCCTCCATAGTTAATGGGATTGTAGTCATGTGCTGTTCTGAACAAGCTGATTTTATGTGACCTTTGCAATAGTGACATAACATTTAAATTGAGTTTAAGATGCCAGGTTCAAACTGCTTAAGCAAGGGCAAGGAAGCATGTTGTGCTGGAACCTAGGCAAAAAGTAGAAATCCTTTTTAGAATTGGGTGTCATTGAAAAAAATTTATAAACATTTGTTCCCTTGGACCATACTATGTCTTGGTGTGTTTTCCCTTAATTTTTAGCATAGGAACAGGCATAACGAAGAGTGACAGTAAATGGTGCAAAAAAGACGTGTTCAAAAAGGAAATACTTTGACGTGGATTCTCATGCCAAGCAATTTTTCTAATTTTGGGGTTTTAATGCAACTCTGAAGCTACATGAAGGTAGTATAGACCTTGTAAATTAGGGGTTCAGTCCTGCAAGATTACCTGCTCCCTTCTGGTGCTAATTGCAAGTGTTCCTCAGGTTCATTAATCCTGGTTTGATTATTCACCTACAAAGGTTCACCAAGTGTGGGGTGGGGTTGTGTGGCTGGAAACTTGGTGACTTAGAAAGGATACAAATGATGAGATTCAGGGAGTGAAGTCCAGAAGGGAGCATCTCTGGTGCTTTGGGATGTGTCACCTTCTTGGCACAGGGATGTTTAACCCAAACCCCAGTCTCTGAATATGGTAGGGGTTTTATGGAGGTTTTATTACCAATTAGTGATTGAATCATTAGCCATGGGGTGATTAACTGACCCCATCCCTTCCCAGAGGTGGGGAGGTAAGGCGGAACCCTGTAATTAATCATTTGGTTCCTTTGGCAACCAACCCTCCAAGCCACTAATTAGCATAAGCATGGTATAGTTAAAGGGGACTTATTGTAAATTAACATCACTTAACCTTTATCAGGAAAGGTTTTAGGAACTGCCAAGAAAGGGATGAAGATCAAATGTTTCTAGTATCACACTCAGGCTGTGCTGTCCATTATTTGCACTTTCCAATAAATTATGTATTTAAAAATTCAGTTACTTTATTAGCCAATTCTGAATCAGTGGCCAGGTAAAGTGCAGGTAATAGAATATTTATCAGTTGGTGTGGTGACACACACCTGTAATTCCAGAAACCCCAGGGCCTGAGGTAGCTGGCAAGCCAGTTGGGGCAATTTAAGGAGCTACCATCTGCTGGGAGCCATTAGCCAAGTAGGTATGACAATTTCCTTGCCAGCGTACCCCATGTTGCTGACATGTTGCAGCGACATTGAATGTAGGTGACCTTGCTCAAGGACCAAGGCAGATTAGGGTGTTCCCGGTTTTAAGATAATCGTGTTTAGGGCGTTCCCAGTTTAGGTTCCAGGTTTAAGGTTTAAGATTATTCCTCCTGGGAATAGGGCGTATCCTGCTGCCTGAGTTCCCCTTGAGTTCTCACAGGATTCAGACAGTATATTTTGGAGATAGAAGCCCAGTGGAGGTGAATTTGGGCAGAGAACGTGAATTTGGGCAGAGAACGTGGATTTCCCCAGAACGTGATTGTAGACGGCTGGTGTGAGTTCGGGAATAAAGAGTTGCTGTTTGAATCTACAAGCTGTGTGGTGGCTCGTGATTGTGTGCCCAGCCAGACTGCGGCAACCATCCAAAAAAGCGGGTGATAATGGTAGTGCCCCTGGTTTCAATCCACAATATATATATTTTTTCTAATATTTATTTTTTTAGTTCTTGGCGGACACATCTTTGTATGTGGTGCTGAGGATCGAACCCAGGCTTCACGCATGCCAGGCGAGCGCGCTACCGCTTGAGCCACATCCCCAGCCCCGATCCACAATATTTTGACCAAATGTTTTAACTTCCTTTCTTCCAAGGATATTTGCCTTTTGGAAGATGGTAATTTTTTATAGGGCCATTAGAGGATGTCTTCTTTTCCCTGTTGGCTTCTATGAGAGAAGGATGTGTACTGTGGGATAGGCAGCACCTGTAATTGTGATTGCTTCCAAGAGAGAAGAGGACACAGGTGAATTTCCAGAAGCCATTGTTGGCTTCCTTGCATTATCTACTATCAATTTAGCATCCTACCTCAAGCTTTTGTCCAGATATATGACAAATTCAGCACAACAATGACTTGCCTATTTATAATATAATTTCTAAGCCCAGCATGTTTCACCTTAAGCACAGATAACTTTTCTGTCTGGTGCAATGGTGCACATCTGTAATCCAAGTGACTGGCAGCTGAGGCAGAAGCATTGCAAGTTCAAGGTCTGCTTCAGCAACTTAGTGAGACCCCAAGCAACTTAGCCAAGACCCTGTCTCAAAAAATATAAAGGGCTTGGGGATGTCACTCAGTGGTTAAGTGCTCTTAGGTTCAATCCCCAGTGCCCTGCCAAAAAAATCCCCAAACTTCTAATACAAGTGAATATAAGAAATACATAAGCATGTGTGCACGCCTTTAATCCCAGTGGCTTCGGATGCTGAGACAGGAGATTCACGAGTTCAAAGCCAGCCTCAGCTATTTCCAGTCATTTTGGTCTTGTTTTTCAATTCTGTAATAGACACAAAAACACATTTTAAAATATTTTTTGGTCTGAAGATTGAAAGCAATATCTCTTAGTAGAAAAATACTTAAAAAATGTTCATTGATTTTTCTTGAATTTAATTTTAATTTACAAGTTAACAGTACTGTCAGATGATATGAAGTTTGGGAATAGCCCAGATTCACATGAAATATAAGGCAGAACAATTATAGTGCACCAAAAACAAACAAAAAACCCCCACAAAAAACAAAAACCGGAGACTGTACAGCACAAATAGATACTAATGTCTTTGAGGGTAGGTGGACATAGAATATTGATTTTTTTTTTTTTTTCTGTGATAAAATACAATGAAGTCTTTTCAGGAAGAAGGTGTCAGGGGAAAAAAAAAAAAAAAAGGTCGGGCTGGGCATACAGCTCAGTGGCTAACAGCCCTAGTTTGATCCCTAGCACCACAAAAGAAAATAAAAGTGAGAAAAACATTCTGTACTTCTAAATATCCTTGAGCCCAGCAAACAGCCCTTGGGGCCTATTTAACTCTTAGCCTTTCTATTTCTTCCCCTCCAGCTTTACCCCAGGCGCTATCAATTACACCAAACAAAGGAAGTCACCTCCTATATTTCAAAAATGTCTTTAGTATAGGGAAAATTTAATGGATTCTAAAGTAACCCTCCCTAGATTGTTACTTCTATTACCTTCTTTTTTATCGCCCTTAGTTCTCTGCCCCTCCCCTTAGTTCTTTATGCAAAATAAAATGTATTCCTAGTAACCCTAATCCTATCACCTCTCTAAATGTAGCATACCAGGTACACAGTTCCACACTTCTTATTTCTCAGTGTATTTTTGAGATCTTTCTAAATATATGGAGAACTACTCCATTTGCCACATGGTGTTTCATTGTAGCATAATCTGACAGTTGTTTGTTTTCAATTTTTTTGCTATTGCCAAAAAACAAAAACCTGAAATGAATAACGTCATAGGTAAGTCATCGCATACCTATGCAATTTTATCTGCAGGATGAATTCCCAGAAGAGCCATAGCTGAATCCAAGAGTAATTGTTTTGTTACTTATTGCCAAATTGATATTTTGTGATATTGTCTTCTAACTCTCAAGGGGTTGGACCAATTTTCAGTTTTACCACCAACGTATATATTTCTCAGTGGTTTTGAACTTATAGGTTTTTGTTTTCCCCTACTGTGTTGGGAATCCAATCCAGGACTTCACACATGCAAGGCAAGTGCCCTCCACAGAGCTACACATTTTGCCACATCATCTTCCAGAACCAAAATTTAAAAACATCTCTCAAGATTCTGATGGGAGTAACATATTTATAAACTCACTTTGGCGATTTTTTTTTGTGATAGTCTTCTAACTCGAAAAGATTATCCTTCATTTATTGAGATTTAACTTTGCCTACTTAGAATTATTTTATGTTACTGTTAGATATTTTTTTCATTTGGGAGATCACATTTTCATTTCTACATGTAATTAGCAGTTGTCAGGAAACAATAATTTTCATACATTTCACCTTATTGCTTCATCTTAACTTTAGCAATGTTATTAATTATACTCCATTGGGCATGTTAAGAGAACAAGACTGGACGGGCCCCAACAGTCAAAAAAAACTTAAAAGACTTGGGCTGGGGATGTGGCTCAAGCGGTAACGCGCACGCCTGGCATGCGCGGGGCGCTGGGTTCGATCCTCAGCACCATATTAAAATAAATAAATAAAGATGTTGTGTCTACCGAAAACAAACAAAAATTCTCTTTTTCTCTCTCTCTCAAAAACTTAAGACTATGGAAGGGACTTTAAAACAAGTATCAATCATGTCTCTACTGAGACAAGGCAGTCAGGAAGAACTTGATGTTCTAGGGAACAGCACGTACGCTAGGAGATTTCCTACCAAGACCTCTGAGCCCTACCTTTCTATCCTTCCTCTTCTGAGGACTTTCCAATCCTTTTTTCCCCTGCGTCACTTCCTGCCCTCGTCTCTGCAGCCTTCTGCGGCTGCGCAGAACCTTGACCAATTTTAACAACTCGCTGTTAAAAGGGGCCGGGATTGGTCCCAAGTTCCTGAGGCCGCCCGGAAGGGGCGTGGCCTGTAGACAGGGCTTAGGAGGGCTGTCCGGAGGCTGACGGAAGTGCTCAGTGTTGTTGCCGGAAATAGGAAAAATAAGGCTGTAATGGCGGCTGCGGCTGAAGTCGAACAGGTAAGTGCTGTCGGCCTTACTTGGGAGGGTTTTGTTGGTGAGTTTCGGTGAGAGGTAGGGGTGAGTGATGGAGGCGGAGCCCTGGGCGTCGGGCCAGGAAGGCGCAGACTCCGCGGGGTCTGTCGCCAGTGGGGTCGTGGCCGGGCTGACGACTCGCCGGGACTTGGCCTGGAACCGAGCCCGGCTTGAAGCGGGATTCCTCACAGCAGGTGCCGGTGGACCGCGCTGAGGAGGGGCTCCGCACAGCGGCGGAGGAGCTGGCCGCCCAGAAGCGCGAACAGAGGCTGCGCAAATTCCGGGAGCTGCATCTGAAGCGAGTGAGTAGCCCGGGGCCCCTTTCCGACCTGCCCCCGTCCGGCCCCGCACTCGTTAGACCGCGGAGCTGGATCTTCCTCGTGGCGGCTCCTGACCCTAAAGCGCGTCGAGATCAGATCGCTCGCTCCCCGTCCCGCCCACTGGATTTAACTTGCCTGGGCTGAGTTGGGGAGCCTGGTACTCGTGGCCTCCCTGCTCTGTGGCTCTAACAAGCGCTGCATTTTACTTAAGGAAATATGTAGTTAGAAATTGGAAGAAACCTGTGTCGTGTCATTAGGAGCTTTTTAATATGACTAACAATCAACAAACCGCTGAAACTCTGTAGTGTGGTGGTTCAGCTAGATGAAGGCCTCTTCTGAAGTAGAGAACCAACCTTATTTATTTATTTATTTAAGGACAAAACCTTATAACCAGAAATTATACTGCAGTAAATGCAGTTTTGAGGTAGGAATAAAGTGCCTTGGGAGTGCAGAGGAGAGATTAGTGTAGCTTTAGGGGCTCCAGTGAGGTGACACTAAACCACTGTTTGAAAGAATAGGACATCGGACAAGTAAAGGGGATGGAGGAAGAGACACTCAGTGGAGGCAGCACATGCAAAGGAGGAGAATTCATATTAGGGATAAGAGTCCAGCAAACAGCTGGCTACAGTTGGAACTGGGAAAGGAAAAAATCCCCTGACTTTGATCTTGGAGTGGCCTGCCTGACAGCTAGGCCATGTTTCCACAAAACCTCGGCATCACTCCAGATATTGTAGTGAGACAAAATCAAGAAGACTGTTTAGGTCATAAAAGTGACCAAACACCACTCACTGTATTACCATACATATATATACTATATATACATACATTACCATATATATATATATATATATACACACACTATAGTCTTACTCTGTTCCTCCTGTCTCCTATCTAAAAATTGAAGCTACTTCATCCTAGAATGCCCCTGCCTTTGACAATGCCCAAATCAAAGCCTTGAATTTGAACTGTAGTCATCTGATACAAACTCATATTTTGTAACTGTCTCTTTTAACATTTTCTTACTGAAAAGTTCCCCTTGGTTTGTGCTCTCCTTCAATGCAACAAATGCAACTTTGTTTGATGGCAAACCAGAGGGCATTGCCAGAGCTAAGAGTGTATGAGGGGTGGAAATTGAGACCAGTGTCTCTCTTGGCACTTGTTCTATTTTGGTGGTGTTGGGGATTGAACCCAGGGCCTTGTGTACACTAGGCAAGTGTCCTACTACTCAACTGCACTGCCAGTCCCAGGAGTATCTCTCTCTGTCCAGAAAAGTTGATTTGATAAACACATAAACATGCTTAAGTATTTACTTTGGATTGATTAATGAAAGCTTATCTGGAATCTATAGGAAATACGGCTTTCTGGACTACCTGCCACCATCCCGTGACCTAAGAAACATCCAACTTCAGTTTTGTCTAAGAAAATGTACTTATTTTGTTTTATGCGTTTATTTTTGTTTTAAAAATCGATTCTTCACTAGTACTTCAAATGGGAAGTTCCTTTTATTGCTTTCAATGTAAATAAACTTTTAAAATGTTTCAAAAGTAGGGGAGTCTTAGAAATGATTAGGATATTAAGAGAGGTATTAAAGTTCTTAAGCCCCAAATTAAGTCTTTTTCTTTGAACTGATCAGAATTTCGAGGTTTAAAAGTAGACTATTTTCCAGTGCTCCTGTGGTATAGGTCTCCCACTTTGTAAAACCTTGTTCTGATCCAACTTAAGGGACCACAGGGCTAAACAGGGGCAAATCTGATATTAACTTCTAGGCTCTGGAATGGAAAACCAGTGCAGCCCGATGCATTTTTCTTGATGATATGCCTCACTAGGCTGCTGTTCCCTTGCTTAAGATCATTTGGTGGCTGTTGTGGTTTGGATTTGAAAATGTCACCCAAAGAGCTCATTTGTTAGGCAATATAGCAATACTCTGAGGTAAGAAGATTGGGTTATAAAAGCTGTGACCTCATCAGTGGATTAATCATTTGATGGGTTAATCATTTGAATGGACTGCAGAGTGGTAAGTATAGGGGGCGGATATACCCTTAGAGGATTTGTCTTGTCTCTAGCTTCTTTCTCTCGCCTTCCTGAGTGCCGTGAACTGAGCAGATTTCCTCCTTCACACCCTTCTGCCCCTTTCCTTGGGCCCAGAGCCCTGGAGTGACTGCCATGGACTGACCCTCAGAAATTGAGCCCCAAGTAAACTTCCTCTCTTGAGTCGTTCTTGTCAGGTCTTTTGGTCACAGCAACAAAAAGCTGACTAACGTGTAATGGCTGACTGTTGCACCTGGGGTAGAAAGGGAGTGTCAACGTGTCTTTCCTGAATTTCCTCAAAAAAGGCAAGATCTATTTGGATTTCTTTTCATATATATTTTTTAAGATTAGTTGTAGATGGACAAAATACCTTTATTTTATTTATATTTTTGTGGTGCTAAGGATTGAACCCAGTGCCTCTACCGCTGAGCTACAACTTTAGTGCCTTCTTTTCGTATTTCTGATAAACTTTTTTTATGGTTTTAGAATGAAGCTCGTAAATTGAATCACCAGGAAGTTGTGGAAGAAGATAAAAGACTTAAGTTGCCTGCAAACTGGGAAGCCAAAAAGGCTCGTTTAGAATGGGAACTGCAGGAAGAAGAAAAGAAAAAGGTCAGAAACTACTCCGCTGTCTTCATGAGCTCCGTCTTCCATCATTCTCTTGCATTGAGACAGGAACATGGTCATTGATAGTCTGGCTCCGCAGCCAATGTTTTGGAATTGAAAGCTTAGCTCTGCTCTTCTGTGGCTGCCACACTTTGGGCGAGTTATTTAACCTTGAGTTAATTATAAATTAAATGAGTTAACGTATGCAAAACGTTCAAGATAGGGTCTGATACCTGTTTAAACACTAAAAGGTATCATATGCTCCCTTATATACCACATCAAATTCCTAGATTTCTTTCATATAGCAATCATTTTTAAAAAAGTATTGCTTAATGTCTTTTTTCTGTTGGTCATCTGTGGACGCCCTTTTTTTTTTTTTTTTTCTTTTTTTTGGGTACTGGGAATTGAACCCAGGATCCTTTAGCCACTGAGCCATATTCCCAGCCCTTTTTTTATATCGTATTTAGAGAGAGGGCCTTGCTGAGTTGCTTAGGGCCTCACTAATTGCTGAGGCTGGCTTTGAGCTCATGATCTTCCTGCCTCAGCCTCCCATCCTGCTGGGATTCAGGCATATGCCACTGTGTCCATCTTGTGGACACCTTTCCACACTGAGGGACAGGAACTTCCTTCCTAGCTTAATGTCTTTATTCAAACTTTGCTGATTTAGATTAAGTAATTGCTTGAATTATAATTGAGGGAACCAGTTTGTTCTTCTTTTTAGGAGTGTGCAGCAAGAGGGGAAGACTATGAGAAGGTGAAGTTGCTGGAGATAAGTGCAGAAGATGCAGAAAGGTGGGAGAGGAAAAAGAAAAGGAAAAATCCTGACCTGGGATTTTCAGGTAAAATTGACCTTTCCTGAATAAGCCTGTCAGACAGCATTGGCCTCAGCCTTCTGCTTTACTGAGTGGAGGCTCGAGCTTCCTCCCTCCGTGGAATGTTTGCTGAGAGGCCTAAACCCTAGGGAAAGGCACATGCATCTTAGAGGATGGAGCTAAAAAAGGCTCTGCGCCTTCAGCCTGGTTCTTCTTTGTGGTGTCTATACCGGCATATTCCGGATAAGGGACCATGGATTAGTGTCTGTGCACATGTTACTTAATGACAATTTGATTTTTTTCTGAATAGTAACGGCCGAACAAGGACACATGTCATCTCTGATTCTCATTTCATTTTTAGATTATGCTGCTGCCCAGTTACGCCAATATCATCGGTTGACAAAGCAAATCAAACCTGACATGGAAACCTATGAGCGACTGAGGGAAAAACAGTAAGTCCATAGGTTTTATGATGTTGTTTTCTCATCTTGGGGGCTGCGTGTATTTATGTGGTTATATGTGCACACACCTACACATACAAGGGTGTAAATACTGGCACACTTTATGCTGAGCTGTGGGTTATTAGCAGCTCCTAGGAATGTTTTTTTCAGCACTATTTATGATTCAGTTGATAGCAGTTAAGCCTCGTCAACCACACCGCCCCCCCCCCCCCCAACACACACACACTGTGGCTAGAACCCAGGCGAGCCGTACCACTAAGCTGCGTCCCTATTCTTTTTTTTGGAGACAGGAGTTCACTAAGTTGCCGAGGCTGGCCTTGAACTTGCAATCCTGCCTCTGCCTTCCCAGTCTCTGAGGTTGTGGTATGTGCCACCCACACTCACATGGCCTGGCTGTTGTTCACTTTGTTGCAGTTAAACTAACCACTTGTTTCTCTTTCAAGCTGGCATTCTGAGTGTTGATAGCTAAGACCCAGATTAGCACAGGTAGATACTATTTATGAGGCAGAAAGCTTTAGTGCTGGGGTGGGTGAATTTTTTTTTTTTTTTTTTTTGGTTTGAAGGATTAAACCCAGGGGCTCTGTACTACTGAGCTATATCCTCAACCATTTTTATTTTGAGTCAGGATTTCACTAAGTTGCTCAGAGTCTCAGTAAGTTTCTGAGGCTAGCCTCAAATTTGCGATCCTCCTGCTTCAGCCTCCTGAGTCTCTGGAGTTACAAATATGAGTTACCATACCCCAGGTGGGGTGTTTTTTTTTTTTTTGTTGTTGTTGTTTTTGTTTTTTTAAATAAAGGACCAGATAGTAGATATTTGGAGCTTTTCGGGCCATGTGGTCTCGTTCATAGCTGCTCACCTGTGCAAGTGCAGTGTGAAAGCAGCCATAGAGATCCGTGAATGACTGAATGTGTCCCAGTAGAACTGTTTTCAAAAACATGTGATGACTGTAGCTTGAAGGCTACTGCTTTAGTGGAAAGAGATCTAGAGTTCAGAGCTCTAATCCCAACTCTGCAGCCTTTGATGAGCCCTTTCATGCGGGGCCATTGCCTTGTGCATCTGAAGGATGAAGGTGTTGGAGTAGGTGATTTCTTAGGTCCTTTCTAATTCTGTATCTTTTTTTTTTTTAAATTTAAAAGTAGAATGCCACAGTAAGTGTATGTATATATCTTGTCACACCGAGAGATCGTGAGTGGTAATTTAGTTCGAAATTTGAAAGTGAAAATCTGTGGTGTTGTTTTAAGTCCATTTTGCTGTCTTTTCAGTGGAGAAGAGTTTTTCCCGACGTCCAACAGCCTCCTTCATGGGACACACGTGCCTTCCACAGAGGAGATTGACAGGATGGTCATGGACCTGGAGAAACAGTGAGTCCTCAGAGCAGCCTGCCTATTTGCTGCTGAATGACAGGGTGGGCTTGGCGTGTGTCTCAGGCCGTTGTGCTTCGAGAGAGTTAAATAGGCAGAAACGACACTTGCTCTTGTCTGGCCTCGGATCCTCAGTGGTTTTGAGGATGGGCAGCCATGTGGATTCAGTCCCCAGGATCCGGAATAGAGATGCGCATGTTGATGGAATCTGACCATCATGTGTCGGCTCTCCATCACTGGGACAAAAAATTGAGACAAGTTACAAGGAGGAAAGGTTTATTTTGGCTCAGGTTTCCGAAGTTTTAGTCCACGGTTGCTGGCCTGTTGCTCTGGGTTGTGGCAGCTGGTGATGATGGAGGCCCACATGATGATGGAGGCCCACATGATGCAGGAGCCTCTTCACCTCATGGGGGAGGCAGCGAGGTGCGAGTGAGAAGGAAAGGGCTGGGATCTTGGTGTCCCTTTAAGGGCACACCAAGTGACCTGACTTTTCCAGCTAAGCCCCCTGCTTGTGAGAGATTCCACCTCCTCCCAGAAGCACTGTAGGCGAGTGCCAGGCTTTCCCTACGAGGGGCTTCGGGGACGTTCCAGGCCTACCCTACAGCAGTTAGAGTCAGAGGAGGAAGAGCTAAAGAAAATGATTTCAATGTAACACCCACTGCACTATATGTTGGAAGAAACGAGAGCGTCCTGTGAGTGTGCCGCAGTTCTATTTGTTTCTTTTACTTTGTTTTTGAATATTTTTAGCTGTAGTTGGACACAGTACCTTTATTTATTTATTTCTGTGTGCTGCTGAGGATCAAACCCAGGGCCTCGTATGTGTGAGGCAAGTGCTCTACCGTGGAGCCCAGCCTGGCCCAATTTCCTGTTTTTTTTTTTTTTTTTTTTTTAATACGGGGGATTGAATCCAGCGGTGCGTAGCCACTTACCTGTGTTTCTTAACACTGATAAAAATGAATACCAGGTAGAGCAGAGTACGTTTTAACTTTAGGAACTGTATATGTAAAGTGTTATTGTTGTGTCTGGCACATAGCAATGCACCGGGTTAACCGGGGTCATTGTTACTAACATAAATAATATTATAATAATTACCTTATTTTAAGTCATAAGGTATTTGTTCAGTTCCTAACCCTGGGTCATTGCTCATTTAGACGGAGTCTAAGGAGGAGTTTGTATTAATGAATTTCATGGTTCCTACCTGAGGTTGTGCTGCTGGTTAGCAATTTCAGCTTAAAGTTGGTGGAGACTGACCCGCTCCTGACTGGTGCCCTGGGCACTGAGCGCCCTGGGCACTGAGCGCCCTGGGCACTGAGCGCCCTGGGCACTGAGCGCCCTGGGCACTGAGCGCCCTGGGCACTGAGCGCCCTGGGCACTGAGCGCTGGTTCTGCTCTTCACTGTCTGCCTGTGGGGGCGGGCAGCAGAGCCCCTCCCGTGAATGTGCCTGCCTTTCGTTACTCAGATCAAAACAGAAGGTGGTTTTGAACTTTAAAAATGTTTTTTTTCCCAGAATTGAAAAACGAGACAAATATAGCCGGAGACGTCCCTACAACGATGACGCGGACATCGACTACATCAACGAGAGGAACGCCAAGTTCAACAAGAAGGCCGAGCGGTTCTATGGGAAGTACACGGCCGAGACCAAGCAGAACCTGGAAAGAGGGACGGCTGTCTGATCCCTTCAGGAACTGCATTGGACGGTGGAGGGCGGAGTGAGAAATGGAAAGTCTCTTCCCAGCTGTCCCAGTAAACCAGAGCTCAGCCTCCGCCTCCCCACTCAGCCTCTGCCTCCCCACTCAGCATTCCACAATAAACGTCTTTCTTCCCCGTGCACTTCCACGTAGACTTCACGTTTTTGTGCTTGGATCTGAGATGTATTTCTTGTAGTGAAGTTGTTTTGTAAAAATCTACTTTGTATAAATCCTAATTATATTATTTTTCTATGTATCTTAAACGTGTATGATGGATGGTCTAATCTTTGAAGGATTTTGAGCTCGATGCTGGCAGCGCCCAGGTGCCGTCCGTGGTGTGAATATCATGGTGGATTTGACAGGATCTAGAGCTGGGCTGTGGGGCCACTGGGGCTGAGAACTCTGAAGCCGAGGACAGTGCAGGTGGCAGTCAGCTCGGGAGGGCTGGTGCGGCCCACCCAGGGCTGCCCAGGACCAAGTGCAGGGACAGCGCTGTCCTCCTGCGAGTGTCAACCATGTGTAGTTAGTTCCCTTTTAAAAGAATAATTAACTGCTGTGGAATAGAATTCCTCCTTTATCATGTAAAACAAATACCTGCCTACGTGCACTAGGGTGTGTGGTAACACACGTGCACTCCCTCCCACAAACGCCGGCCACTTCTGTTAGTAGCGGGCACTTCAGAGTTTAGAAAGGAGGGCGTCGCCCAGGGCGGAGTGCTTGCTGAGGCCTGCAGGTCCCGGAGGCTCAGAGGGAAAGGGGAGCTGTGCGTCCAAACGCCTGGGCCGGGCCAGCACCCGCTCTGGGCCAGTCTTGCCCATCGTGCCTTCTGTGGAAGCTTCTCTGGAGCTCCCCTGTCGTTTTAAGGTGGTCCCAGATGCGTCAGTGGGAGCTTTGCAGCATGTGTCCCTGAAAGAACTGGCAGCACAGCAACCACTCCATCTTCACCCGAGCCAGACAGTGTTGTTTGTATGTTGATCACAACACTAAATTGCTAATGAGGATATTCTGAATTCAGTCCGAAACAAATCTTTATCAATGCTTCGGCTTTAGAGTTCAAAGTCGGTTTCACACTCAAGGCCCTTGCGAGCCCCTCCCTGCTCAATTGTGCATTTGCTGCCTGGGGTCTTCTTTCTCCGCCGACGGCAGGTCTGTTGGGCTTTGATGCTTCTGAAAATGTATTGATTATGTCTCAATCTTTCTGTTCCCATTTCTACTACCTTAGTTCAAGTTCTTTGATCCTGAATATTAGAGAAGCCCTAAAAAGCTTTCAAGAGGGGCTGGGGTGTGGGCTCAGCGATAGAGCGCTCACCTAGCGTGTGCGAGGTGCTGGGTTCAATCCTGAGCACCACATAAGAATAAATAAAATAAATAAAGGTATTTAAAAAAAAGCTTTCAAAATATTGTCAAATAGAACATGGTATGTATTTAAATGAACAGTTCAAAGACGGGTGTGGTGGTGCGAGCTGGAAATCCCAGCTACTCAGGAGGCCAAGGCAGGAGGATCCAAAGTTTGAGGGCAGCTTTTATTAAAAATAAATACATAAATAAAAATAATAATAATAAAAGGCCTGGGGATGTGGCTCAGTCACAGAGTACCCCAGGTTCGATCTGCAGTACCAGAAAACAACCAGTTCACCATGACTCAGGTTCATTCCAAGAACACAAGACTAGCTCATAGAGCACATCAGTATCCTGCCCAGTGTTATTTCTCCTTTATCACCAACAGAGCCCTGAAACTTTGTGAATTTGAGGTAATATTTCCAGTTAAACACTTGCTTTCCCAGACTGACTTGTTGTGGTAGGTGTTAATATGTCATTAGTTCTGGCTAATAAATGAAATTTTATTTTGAGAAATCTTTTGCTTTCCTGATTTTTTTTTTTTTTTTAATTTTCTTGATTTGGGAAAGCTGGTTCCTGCTTTCCTCTTCCTTCTTTCCCATTTCTTCTTCCTGCTTGGATCACATACATGAGGCCTGGAGTTGTGGCAGCCATTTTGTGCCATGAAGTAATAAGCATAAACACAAGAATGTGCAGAGGAGGATGAGATGGTCCATGTTTGCATTGCTCAGCTTCTGCTCTAGCCTTAAACATCTACCTGTCACTTTCCTATGTACACTTTGGTGTGTGGTAACACACACATGCACTCCCTCCCACAAATGCTGGCCACTTCTGTTAGTAGCGGACACTTCAGAGTTTAGAAAGGGGAGCGGCGCCCAGGGCGGAGCGCTTGTGGAGGCCTGCAGACCCTGGGCGCCCTCCCTTGCGGCTCAGAGGGAAATTACTGTTACTGTTGAATAAATTTATGACCTCTGCATGGTTTAATTTCAGGATTGATGTCAGCACATTAAATGATTAAATGCAAATACCCATAGTTTTTTTCTCTAGAAATAAGTGACTACAAAAGAGACCAAGGAAATAGTCTAGTTATGCTATTAACAAAAATCATATTTAGTATAAACTTAAAGAGAAAAACATAGGATTAATGTGAAGAAAATTATAAAATCTAATTGAAGCCAGGCGCGGTGGCGCATACCTGTAATCCCAGCAGCTCGGGAGGCTGAGGCAGGAGGATCGCAAGTTCAAAGCCAGCCTCAGCAAAAGCGAGGCACTAAGCAACTCAGTGAGACCCTCTGTCTAAACAAAATGCAAAATAGGGCTGGGGACGTGGCTCAAGTGGTTGAGTGCCCCTGAGTTCAATCCCCAGTATCAAAGGAAAAAAAAAAAAATAAACAGGAGACTTCTGCTTCTAACCCAAATGGAGAAACAGATTTCCTTTCCTGCAACAACAAAAGATAGCTTACGTGAAACAAGAGTTTCAAAATACCAGAAACGAGACAGAAGGACAGTGATTCCCGAGGAGAGCCGCAGCTTCTTTGGAGAGCTTCCAGGCTGTGGCACACAGAAGCCGGTGGAGTCCCCTAGTTGAGATAGAGCTAGAAAGTCTAGGAAGACCAGGGTGGTGACAGCTAAGTGCAGGCCAGCTGCAGGGGGGCAATGCAGAGAATCCACAGAAGGCCCCTACGTGTAGGTAGAGTATGGATCTGCTGTGTATAAAAGGAGTTTTCTCTCCTGAGAAAGAACCACCTGAAAGGATCAGAGGGATTAGAACTTGGCATTTGTGAGGGGCCAGGAATAGTGTTTTTTCCATCAGGCGAAATAAAAAATTTCATAATTCAATGGGTGTGTTAGGCCAATTCCATTACTATAACAAGATACCTGAGACAATCAGCTTATAAAGAGGAGAGGTTTATTTTGGTCCACAGTTTGGAGGTTTCAGTACATGGTTGTCGACCCATCGCTTTTGGGCTCATGGTGGCTGGACAGTGCAGGAGAGGAAGAGGAAGACACCAGGGTTCCACAAACATCTTGTAGGGCACATTCCCCATGACCTAGGGTCCTAGTAGGTCCTACCTCTTGGCGGTTCCACCCAGTCCCACCAGGGGCAGCAGACAGGCCTTTCACACGCGGGCTTATGGGGGACACGTATCCAATCCGTAGCAACGTGGCATGGAGTGACTAGTGAGAGGTTCCTGCCTCAGTCTGGAGAATAATGAACCCGGTGAACTCTGCTTGGGTCTTGTCAGACAGATCTTAACAGACACACCGGGAGGAATCAAACCCTTCCCACGCAAGTCAGTGCACTCCAGAACAAGGACCAGAGGACACTGAGAAACCCAGAGACGGTCAGTATGTGATAGCACGAAATCCTCCACGCTCAAACAGGGAAGAGGAAGCATAAAGAGAAGAAAAATAACCCTTCAATTTAAACTAACCAGAACTGACACAGACGTTAGAACCCATTGACAGGAATCCAAAATTATAACTGTATCCGACGTGATCGAGGGGTTGAGGAGTTGGGCACAGTGGGTCACACCTGCAATCCCAGTGACTTGGGAGGCCGAGGCAGGAGGATCGCAAATTGAAGACCAGCCTCAGCAACTTAAAAAGGTCCCAAGCAACTTAGCAAGAACCTGTTGTCAAAGTAAAAAAAAAATAATAATAATAATAATAATAGAGTCAGGGATGTAGTCAAAACGCCTCTTAGCAATCCCCAGTTTAAAAAAAAAAAAAAAATATATATATATGAAAGACCCACATTGAACTTCTAGATGAGGCAGTCCCAGTGTGTGAGATGGAAAAACCTACTGCCCGCTGGACAGACCCAAGCAGGTGACACACACGCCACAGGGCAAGGCCGGTGGGAGGATGAGGCCGGTGGAGAGACAGAGACAGGAACCACCTAAAACTAAACAGGAGGCAGAATGGAATCCCAGACGGGGGCGGTGGGGCTCCACACAGAAGCGGGGCTTCGCTCTTGCTTGGCTTGACCTTGGCGTCTCTGTGGAGGGACAGTCCACGGCGTCTGGCCAGGCGGAAGGGCCTCCGTCCCCCAGCTGTGGAGCTGGCCGGGGAGCCCAGGGGCTGGGCCTCTGGGGGACTCTCCCAGGACCCGGGTGAGACGCGCTGGTCCTGCTGACCTCATGGCTGCTGGCGGTGCCCGGGTCACTCCACGGCCAGCACCGGGAGCCGTGCGTGTAGGCAGTTCCTGTGGTCACCGCCGTGTCCCCAGGAGGACTCCGTCCTACCCCGTCCTTCTGCTGGGTGACAGCTAGTAAAAGCACAGACGCAGGTGCCCCGTGGCCAGGATGCCAACAGAGCTTCCATTGCCTGGGGAGGGGCTCGCACCACACCCCAGAGTGGCCACAGGTCCAGCTGCAAGTCAAGGTCAAGGTGCTGGCCCGAGGGTCAGCGAGGCCTCCCTGTCCATCCAGAAGGTGGCTGCCTCCTCTCCGTGTCCCGGGTCCTCATGTGGCTTTTCTCAGTGCTTTTAAACCCCTGGTGATTCTTGGTCCTCCTGTAAGGACACTGGCTCTGCTGGTCAGGGCCCCACCCATGACCTCCCTCACCCTCTCTGAGCCTCCACCTTATGGGAAGGCTCTGTTTCCTGGTGCGGTCACGTGGGGGGTTAAGGTGGCACAGGACTTTGGGGAGGACACAAATCAGTCCCCATCATCACTCAGCCGCTCGGTGCCTCAGTTTCCCCAGAGCGTCCGGTGCTTAGACCCGTGCCTGGCCATCGTGGGCACGGGGAGAATTACAACTGGTCAGATGTCCGTATCAGCCCCACGAACCCTTCCTATCCTGGGCCTGCGTCCTCCTCCCCTCCAGACCAAGGTCACGCCAAACTGAATTTCACTGAGCCACACCCCAGGCCACTTTGACTTTCTATTTTGAGACAGGGTCTCCCTAAGTCGCCAAAGACCTCTCTAAGTTTCTGAGGCTGGCCTTCAACTTGAGATCCTCCTGCCTCAGCCTCCCAAGTCCTGGGATTACAGGCCTGTGCCCCTGTGCCCAGGAAAGGTATGTATTTCTTAGGTTGGGAGCGGACCATTGAGCACAGATGCAAAAATACTCAGCAATCTCAGAAGTACACCCTAGAATGTATGGAAGTCGTTCATTTTACACACCGAAATGTAAAAGGACCCCATTTTAAGAAGAATCCTAACTTGGCAGGATTCTTCTTATTAATATAATAAAAGCTCTCAAATAAGACCAGCCTGTCCTCACCTGCTGTTGAGAGCCAGTGTGCTCAGGGAGCGTGGGAACGGAACAGGGTGGGAGGGAAACCGGGAGCCGTTGACAGAGGCCAGGGCAGGTGTTCAGCGCCCCCTTGTGTCAGCCCAGGAGTGTGATTTCAAAATCAGTCTTCTTACAAGCCAGAGGCTTTGTTATGGAGATTTAATAATAATAATAATAGTAATAATAATAATTTTTATCAGCCGTAATATGAATCTACAGTTATTGTAGAAATTGCATCCTCCGATTTGGTGGTGGTAAGGGGTGGGAAGTACGAATCTTTTTGTGTGTGGTACTGGGAATGGAAACCAGAGGCGCTCAATCCCTGAGCCACCTCCCCAGTCCCTTTTAATTTTTATTTTGAGACAGGGTCTTGCTAAGTGGCCCATGCTGGCCTCAAACCTGCCATCCTCCTGCCTCAGCCTCTGAGTTGCTGGGATCACAGGCAGGAGCCACGGAGCACGGCACCAGGCCACATATTCTCACAGTTCTGCCATCTTCTACGGGTGCGTGGCTGCCGGTACCGCATGGTGGCTCATGGCTGCACAGAAGAAATTAGTTTCCCTTACTATACGTAATTAAGAGAAGACAAAGAAATATTAAAAAAAATTTAGAATTTAATCTTTTCACTAATTCTGAATACACTTTTGCTCAACTTGGACTGGTTCTATTGGTTCTTTCTTCTGCCAGATGTACCAGGAATACAGAACACGGGGGCACCTTTCCCTTGTAATGGATGCAGGTGTTCTACAACAGTGGCCTATGGCTTAGTCAGGGATTTTTTTTTTTTTTCAATGCAAAAATTTACACTAAGTTAAACTGTAAAGTAAGATTAAACTGATGTCTGTACATTTTTCTAAAGAAGATATTTGACTAATGAACCATGAGAAGATGCTCAACAGCATTAGCCCTTTGGGAAATGCAGAGAAAAACTATAATGAGATTCTGGCTGTAATAAAAAAGATGGAGGCTCAGGGTAGGGAGGGTGTGGAGAACCGGGACTGCCAGGCAGGAACGTGGAAGGTGCGGCTGCCCTGGGAAGCAGCCTGGCCACTCCTCAGAGGTTACACATAGAGTGACCATGTGACCCGACAATTCTACTCCTAGAAAAACATTTTTTTTTCCCCAGTGCTGGGGATTGAACCCAGGGCCTCATGCACACTAGGCAAGTGCGCTACCACTCAGCTGCACCCCTCACCCAAATTCTATTCCTCCATGTGCACCCAAGAACACTGAAGACGTGATTGCATTAAAAACTAGAAAGTGAGCGTTCGTGGCAACACAATGTATCACACCAAAAAGTGTAAGATGCCCATCGTCAGTTGATGAATGGATAAATAAAATGTGGTATATCCATTCTGTGGAATATTATTCAGCCATAAAAAGGAATGCAGCTATGACATGGATGAACATGGAAACCATTTTGCTAAGTGAGAGAATTCAGGCACAGAAGACCACACATACTGCATGATTCCATGGATAGGAAATGTCCAGAACAGGTAAATCCAGAAAGTCAGACAGTAGATTAGAGGTTGCCAGGGGCTGGGTGAGGTGGGAGAGGGAGGGTGGGGCCTGACTGCGAGGGGGCATGGGGTTTCCTTTTGGGGTGATGAAAACATTCTAGAATTATGCTGTGATGACACTTGCACAACCCTGTGAACACTAAAAACCACTGAACCATGTGCTTTAGAAGTTTCAATTTTATGGTCAGTGAATTATATCTCAACAGAGCTGCTGTGGCTTCTGTTTGTAACTAAATCACGAAAAGACTTCCGTGGGGTGTGGAAGGTCTGTTTGGTGAGCAGGCTGTGTGGCCTTCACAAAACCCCCCAGCCAGAGAGGCTGAGGCAGGAGGATTGCAAGTTCAGAGCCGGCCTCAGCAACTTGGTGAGGCCCTAAGCTACTTAGAGAGACCTGGTCTCAAAATAAGAAAAAGAGCTGGGGGTGTGGCCCAGTGGTTAAGCGCCTCTGGGTTCAATCTTTAGTAACAAAACAGACACCCCAGGCTGGTGTGAGTTCCAGGAGGCCCCTGGAAAAAGCAGAAAACAGATTCCCCATAGACACAGGCAACTGCCCCCCTGGGGGAACAGTAATCACCTCCATTCTCACCTGGCAAGCTCCACGGAACACCCATTGGGTGGCAGAAAGCGTTAGAGACCTGGTTCTGTCTATGAAACCCACCCCTTGTCTTCAGGGACATTGGACCAGGCAGAAACAACAAGAGATGAGCACAATAAACAACCCAACTATAGACCATGGCGGGAGCTTCTAGATACTGGACAAAACAAAATAGTAGACCAAGATGAGGCACTGCAGGTTTGTAGGGGGGTGGGTATGGCTTCAAATAAAGTGGTCAGGGTGGCCATCTCCCAGAGGGGGGCATCTCCCAGAGGGGGGCATCCCCGGGGCCGGGAGCTGGCTGTATCAGTTAGCCCCCCGTCACTATAACAAACCCGACGCGGGCTGCCTGGGAAGCCAAGAGGGGTTCATTTTGGCTCGCGGTTCTGGAAGCTGAGTCCAAGGCTGGGCAGCTCCCTTGGTTGGGGCTTTGGTGAGGGCAGCGCAACCTGGAGAACGTGCGTTGGAGCCAGTGCTCACGGCTGGAGCCAAGAAGCTGGGGAGAAGGAAGGAGGAGAGAGGAGACAGACTGGGTCCCTCAGCGCCCCGAGGACACTTCTCCCATGACCCAGGGGCCTCCTCCAAGGCTCTGCTTCCTGAAGGCCCACAGTCCCTCCCAGAGCGCCAGCCCAGGGACACTGCCCACATTCACACCACGACGGCATGCGGGGAGCACGGGAGGAGGGAGGCAGCGGGGGCAGCCAGAGCCCAGAGGTGGAGCCGGGAGGGGAGCCAGGAGCAGCCGGAGGCCAGGGGCAGAGCCGGTGGAGGAGCAGGGAGCACAGAGCCTTGAACCTGAGCCTCAAGGAGACGCGGCTCCCGTCCAGGAGCTGATTCCAGGGAAGCTGCTTCCCACACGGGCAGCTCTGCCCTGCCCCGGCCAAGGAGAGGGCCGCAGTGCGATGATCGGTATGAGCGAGGACCGCGACCTTCTGCCATTGGTGGTGGTGGCCAATTTAAATAAAAAGAGAGGGGCTGGGGATGTGGCATTTATAAAGTTTCTTTCTTTTTTTTTTTTTAAGAAAGTCACAGCCACTGGCGATGGCGTTGACTGTGACCCAGGATCCCCAGGCTGCAGCGGGAACAGAGAGAGAGATTGCTTTTTTTTTTTTTTTTTCTTTTTCTTCTTTTTAATAGAAAAGTGTGCAGGTGGCTGACTCAGTGACCATCGGGGACTGTTTCTCGTTCGGCATCCTGGGTGGACTGACCTTTGTCTTTGTGCTTGTACCCTGTGGTCACCAGGTGGTGCCAGCACCAGGCATGGTGCCCCCACACCAGTGTCCATGGAACAGGAGGGGGCAGGACAGGGACACTTCTCCTCTGAGGCTCCATCGATTCTGGAAGGTTTCCTGGTGTCCCATGGCCTGGAACAGTGTCACGGGCGGGATCTGCTCATGAAGGCAGGGGGTGGATCTAGGCCTCAGGTCCAGCTTGGGTCAACCCACGTCCTGAGGCCCGCCGGCACTAGGGGGCCACCAATAGCACAGGCACGGTTCAAACCTCTACTTGAGCCACCGTGAACCGTCTCAGTGGCCAAAGCTAGTCCCAGGGCCAAGCCCAAAGTCAAGGGGCCAGGACTCCACGTTAGTCCACCATGAAGTCACGCTCCGGGTTCAGGGGGAGTGGATTGTAATTCCAGTCACCCTCCAGGGAACTGAAGGTCACACGTCCACTCTTCCCCAGACCACATTCTTGGTGGCCATGGATGGCGGAGGACAAGCACAGCCCAGAACTCGAGTGTGGGTGGCAGTTAAAGCAGGGACTCCAGAGTGGGTCTTCTCGGATCACTTTATGTCCCTGAGCCTCAGACGCGTCACCTGTGAAAGAAGGAGCCGGACAGTGGCACCTCACGGGGTGCTCGTGAAGATCACAGGCCCGCAGCAGGGTGCCACGGCCCCGTTAGCTCAGTCCTCCGCGGGTCTCGGCACTCCTGCAGTCCCTGAGAGCTGGGACGCTGGAGCCATCAAGGAAGAAGGGAGAGGGGACAGGGAGATGGGAGGAGGCCGCCCGCCTGCCTCCCTGTGGGTCCCTCTCGGCCCCAGGCTCCCGACCTGCTCTGCTCTTCATTCCTTGCAAACATTCCGCCAGCGAAGGCACCGCGATCGCTGTTTCATTAGCAGCCACCGAATCCACATCCAGTAGCTCTGACCACGGAGGTCGGCCTTAATGGTGGCCTCGGACTCTGAAACCTGAAGCTGATCAACCTGCTCCAGCCCCGTCAGGACGCCATCAGTCACTCCACTAAAGAATGTCACTTCACGACCTGTCAGGCAGGAAGGACAGAGACCGTCTCACCAGATGGTCCACGTGCTGGGGCTCCAGAGTCCTCAGGGGTCACGAGTGTGTTCATTCCAGAGAGACCTCAATCAGACAGTCGCGTTGTCACACCAGCGTGGCCGCGGCACGTGTGGAGGGCAGGGGTCTGTGAAGATCTAAGTCAGACTAATTAGCCGTCAGCTGCCTCACATCTGGAGATCAAATAGAAACTGCTGGCACCAAAAACCATTCCGGTCCCTGTCATTTCCGTTCTCCTGGTACATCCTCGTAGCAGGGTCCTAATACAGTTCTCCACGTGGACAGAAATCCAGCTGCCCACCAAGCGTGGAATGCGAGTCATCTGCAACTGGGGACCACGGTCCCCTTTATTTTGTGCTGCATGGAGTTGGCCACCCAGGTCTTTCCCTGGGATGGGTAGGTGGGAGTGGGCGATGGCGCTTGGGGCACCTCAGGGTGCATGGGGCTGGGGCTGGGGCTCAGCTTGCCTGACCTGTGGGAGGCCCTGGGTTCCATCCTCAGCACCGCATAGAAATACATGCATAAAAGAAAGGTCCGTCAACAACTAAAATAAAAATTTAAAAAAAAAGTGCGTATGTGGAAATACTGGGCAGTGGGAATTGGCGACAAATTTGGGTAAATATAAATATGGCACAAGGAGTGAAATCTAGAGAGAGATCTCCATTTTGCTTTCCCTGCCACGTGGCAAGTGTTTGTAAGGCTGCCTATGAGCAGGGAGCGCTGTCACCGCTGCGGTTCTGTGTGTGCCGAGGTCAGAAGCTGCAGCTGGTTTCCACTGGTCTCCTGCTGGATTTCATGGGCCACACCAGGTCAGGGTGGTTGGCCCAAGCGGGTTGGAGGGCCGGGGCGTGGATTCGCTTTTCAGAAGAGGTATGTGCATCTGGCAGTGGGAGAGTGGCCAGAGAACAGAGCCAGCAGCAGTTCTATTCTATTTAGATATTTAAAGTGTTTTTCCCCTGGTGGAAAATAATCTGTTTCTAGTTTAAGTTGATTTAAAAATCACTGCCATGTTATTGTAAATAATGTGACACCTCATTTCTTTAAAGAAGCTTGGAGTACGGTTATGGAATCCCAAGTACACAAATGACAAATTGGCTTTGTGAATTTGATTCTTCTCCGTGACAAAGGATGTGTCATTTTTGCACACTTTAGAATTGAAGGGATTGTAGACATAGGGCAGTACCAGGAACTGCCCACTAGGTGGCAGTACACCTTTAGATTGTTTTAAACATACAGCCCAGGGGTTCTCAAAGGGTGGTCCTGGGGCTGCAGCTTCAGCACCATCTGGGGGGATTTGTTAGAAATGGGAACTCTTTGGCTCCACCTCATAACCCCTGATTCAGAATCCCTGGGAGCGGGCCCCAGCGCCCTGTATTAATAAGCTCTCTGGGAGATTCTGCTGCACTCTCAGGCTTGAGGGATCCTGATCCAGTCAAAGTGAGAGGACTTTCCACAATCTGCCAGCGTCGTAGGTGGCCCTGTGTGGTGGGCATGTGTGGTGACGGAGAGACATCAGAAGACACCACGTCTCAGGTAGCTTTTACTGAGGAATGTCCCCAGTGTCTAACATGTCCCTCATTAATCATGTCTGGGGGTAAAGTAGGGAAAGCCCCAGATAGAACAGCAGTGAGCCTCCAGATGCAGGAGATTCACCATTATGGTGCACAAAGTCCTGAGAGCTAACAGACTCATCACTGTGTTTGTAAATAAAGTTTTATTGATACACGGCCACACTCATCCCATGCTACCTGTGGCTGCTTTCATGATTCAATGGCAGAGTCTAGTGGTTCCACAGAGACAGTGTGGCCTATAAAACCTCAGATAGTTCCTGTCTGGTCCTTTGCAGAAGAAGATGTAGCCATAGATGAAGGGATTATCTAGCAAGGCCTTGAGGGATTGAGCACCATGCCCAGGACATGCGAGGGACCCAGGTGGGAGACCCAGAGAAGGGAAATGGCCAAGAGATTCGGGGGAGGGGGAAGGGAAAAGGAGGGGTACGGGGAGAGGCTTGGCCTGCTGGGGCAGGGGGAGGCACTGAGAGGCTTGCAGCCATCATTGAAGATGCTAATGTCCAGGGCTGGGTTGTGGCTCAGCGGTAGAGCAAGCACTTGCCTAGCAGGTGCAAGGCCCTGAGTTCAATCCTCAGCACCACATAAAAATAAATAAGTAAAATAAAGGTAATGTGTCAACTAGAACTAAAAAATATTTTAAAAAGATGCACCAGCAACTCTACTGACTAGAGGCACCTTTATGCGTTTGTCATTTACTCATCTGCAAAGCCCAACTCTTATAATGAACCAAGACTGTGCTTGTTGGGGTTTTAATGTACATTTGCTTAAAATTTTGAGCACTTGCTTTCAGAAGACTGGAGGTGGGGTGCAGAGGAAAAGTGCAGAGGGTCAAGCCTGTGATCCCAGCGACTCTGGAGGCTGAGGCAGGAGGAGGTCAAGTTCAAGGTCAGCCTGGGCAACTTGGTAAGAACCTATGTCAGAAAAAAACAAAAAGGGGGGCTGAAGATGTAGCTCAGTGGTAAAGCACCTCTGGGTTTGATCCCTAGCACCACCAAAAAAAAAAAAGAAAAGAAAAGAAAAAAGAAAAAAGTGCAGACAACGAGTCGACATTTGCTAATAAAACCAAAGGGGCTCCATTCAAAACGACAACGTTGTTTCCACCCTTAGCATGAGCGTCTGTGCCGGAATTTCTTGAGCAACATTTTCCATGTATTCTGAGTCTCTTTTGTCCCGGGCAATTTTCAGATATTGCATCTGTTGAGTTTCCACCACGTCCCGGACAAACATGTCAGTCCTTCCACCAATGTAAAGGGGGAAACAGTTCAGGGGCACAGGTCGACCAGTTGGACCTTGGGCTTGGACCCTCCCCCCAGCAAAGCCTGGGGCTGGTCAGAGCGCCCCCACCCTGCTGGTCTTCCTGTGCTATTCTGGATGCTCTTTTTATAGCCTGGCAGCGGGGCCTCACAGACGGACTTAAGTAGTTATATTATTATCCTTCCTCGTAGGACCCTGATTAATTAATCATATAGAAATGGCTCCCCATTTAGTCCATTAGGTTAAATTGAGGGGTTTCGCCAGAAGTGCCAGAAGCCGTGGTCAGGCCGTGGCGGTCCCTGGACTGTGAGCTCTGAGGAGCACCTAGGAGACGCGGGGCCGAGGGACCAAGGTGCAAGGGCTCTTTACCTGTTGAACTGGAAGGGTCCCGAGAGCCAGCTGCCTGGGTGACGGTGACGCGGAAGCTGGCACGGCTGCGGTGGCAGGGGTGTCCGTGGGACGGGCAGGTCCGTGGGGCCTGGGGCCACGCACAGGACAGTGACAGAATGAGCAACAATTCTGACAGCGGAAGGGACACAGCTGGGGGCGGGAAGGTGGGAACTGGGGAGCGGGGAGCGAGGGAGAGGCTCTAGCTCTGCCCAAGCCCTCGCCCTGCAGACAGCTGCTCAGGAGGAGCCCAGGTGCACACGGGGCCCTGAGTGAGGGGACCCTGGGGGTCCCTGTGCCCTCCAGACAAGAAGCACAGCCTGGAGGTGTATGTTCCCGGCCACGTGGTGCTGCTGGGAGCAGGGGGCTGGGGTGGGAAGGCTCAGGCCTTCCCTTGTCTCTGCTGAGGTTCTCCCTGGGGCCCCGGGGCCTCCATATGCTCTCCTTGTGCCTGAGCCACTCGGGATTTCCCCTCTAAGAGCCTTGACTGCGACAGGCCTGGCCCAGATGGGCAGCCTTTGCCAGCCTCGCTGGGCCCTGAAGTGCCGCCTGGCCCGCGGTGTCCTGTGTGCCTGCTGCCCTTGGCCCTGCCCTGGAGACTCTGGAGCCCGTGGAGAGCAGGCCGGGGTCCTTGGGCTTGGGCTGGAGGTGGGCCCTGCGCCTGCTGCCTGCCAGGTGGTGGGGGAAGGAAGTTGTGCCGAACAGCTGCAGAAGCCAGGCTCCGTCAGAAGGGCTCAGCACACAGAGGCAAATTGCTTTTGAAAGAAACAATCTGTGGAGGACTCGTGATGGTGGGAGGGGGGCCCTGCCGGCTTCGCTCTGGATTTGGCGAAATGTCTCAAGATGTTTTCCCAAAGCCCTGGATTGGGCCAAACGGGACACAGTGTTTGCCAGAGGCTTTCTTTGCCTTCACTTTTAAGCTCAAGCTGCCTTGGAAGATCCTTGGCTGCTTTGGGTCCCTCTGCTCTCGAGGTCCCAGGGCGGCTGGGTTGTTGAGATGAGCAGGTTGCAGGAGCCAGAGGCTGAAGCAGGGCCCATCCCACAGGCCACTGCCCAGTGTCTGGGCAGAGGGGGAAACAAGAGGCTGGGGTCTGGGATCCCAGCCCTCGTCCCCCTGAGCCTCCTCATTTTGTTCTTCTCTTGGATTCTAGAAATGCTCCAGATCCCAAAGCCACAGACTCCTGGAAGCCAATAATGCTGTGGGCAGAGAGCCTGGGCTTCAAGGTCGATCGGGGTCTCTCCTCTCCCCAGCTCCTCCATCTCGGGAGGGTCTCGCTGTGGAGCTGACCCAGGAGCTCCCAGCTGTGTAATTAGGTCCAGAGCCCGGCCCTCAGCTCTGCTGAGGATGCAGAAATGGGATCTCTGAGGCTCTGGCTCCTGGTCTCCAGCTGCCCCCTGGACACACCGGGGCTCCGGATCCCCGCTGGAAGGGCAGACAGAGCGCCTTTGGCTGGTCTGCACCCCGCGGCGGTGGCTCCGTGTCAGAGCTGGGATCGTCCCAGAGGGGCTCGCTCCTGCACAGTCAGGGGCTCCAGACGCCCAGGGCCGCCTCTCCAACACGTCCGGACTCTTTATTTCAGCCTCATATTGGAAAAACGTGCAAGGATCCCTTCCGAGCCAATCCCACTGGGGCCCTGGTGACAAACCACTCTGGCCGTGTCTCGTGGTTTTCCGTGTCATCAGAGCCCTTTGACGGAATTATGGCTGCTGCTCGGGGGCCCTGGCTGTCTCCCTGCCCCCGTCTCCCTGGACATGGAAGGAGCTGGAACCGAGCTGGAATGTGGCTTGCTGCCCTCGGCCCTGGTGCCCACACGCCGCCGAGCCCTGGCAACGGGGGCAGTGAGCCTGGGCAGAGCCAGGCGTGAGCGGGTGATCACTGCTGCTCATTTTCTGGGTTCCCCATTTATTACTTAATTAAAGGACGTTCACAGCCCCCCCAGGCCAGGGGGTGCCAGAGCTTTCTTCCTGGGCCAATGGGAGGGCCAAACGTTGTCGCCTATTTTTTTTTTTTTTGAGGGGGGAGACTGGGGATTCAGGTCAGGGGCATCGACCACTGAGCCCCGCCCCCAGCCCTATTTTATATATATATATATTTAAATTATTTTGGATTATTTTTAGAGAGAGAGAGAATTTTAATATTTATTTTTTAGTTCTCGGCGGACACAACATCTTTGTTTGTATGTGGTGCTGAGGATCGAACCCCCTATTTTATATTTTATTTAGAGACAGGGTCTCGCTGAGATGCTTAGCGCCTTGCCATTGCTGAGGCTGGCTTTGAACGCGCCATCCTCCTGCCTCAGCCTCCCGGGCTGCTGGGATGACAGGCGTGCGCCCTGCACCCGGCCAGCGTCGCCTTTTACCCTCAGTTCCGTCTCTGTCTCGTCTCTCTCCGTCCCTCTCTGTCTCTGTCTTCTCTCGTGCACACACAGCCTGGGGTGAACCGAGAGCCCCAGCTTTGGGGACCCTGGGATGACTTCTCGGTCAGGACTCAGAGTTTGGGCTAAGCCCGAGTCAAGAGGGCGAGTCCCCAGTCTTCCCTTCAGTGGCCATTTTGTGGCTTGAGGCTGGGGTGCGGAGAGGGGGGGCTGGTGGCTCCGGCCCCACTGTGGCTGGCAGGGGTGGCAGGGGCAGGAATGGTCCAGTCCTCCCACCGTCCCAGCGGGGCGCTGGCCCTGCGCAGCCTTCCCTGCCCGGCCTCACGGCCACCCAGGCCCGGGGACGTCCCCTTTCCTTCTGCCTGGCCCTGAGATGAGCAGGGGCTTCGGAGCCGGGAGACCATTGTTCTAAAGACAATAAAAGACATTGGGAAATGTGGCTGCGGTCACTCCCCGGTGCCCGGAGTTAGTGAGAATTCGTCGTGTGTGTTCGGAGGGCCGAGGCCGGATCTCCACGGGACACATCGGGGATCAGGAGAGGCTCAGGCACCCCGAGGAGCAGATGAGCAGCAGCCCCTCCCCCCTCCTGTGACAGATTCCAGCTTCATGAGTGGTCACCGGGGGCCTCCACAGCCAGTGTCCATCGGCATGGCCATTAACAAGAGTGCAAACTGCCCACCAAGGACCCTCAACCTGTCATGGGCTGTCCCAGCTGCTTTATGGCTCTGTGCGCCGGGTCCCTGATGGCCCCACCGCCCCTCTCTTCCCTGCTCACAGTGACCCTGGACTTTGGAGCTTGTGGGTCCAGCGGGTTTCCCCGGGGACCGGCCGGTGTCCTGGAGGCTCGGGGGAGGCTTTTTGGGCTGAGCCACAGGTTACAGGTGGCATTCAGCCACAGGTGCTCCCAGGGGTGGCCGGAGCTCCATCAGCTCGAGGGAGGGAGGGTGAGGCTTCCATGGGACGGGTGGCTTCTTACCAGGCTCTGGCTGCCCGCTCCCTAGTCTTCCTGCCCTCGGCATGTCCGGTCGGGTCAGCACGTCAGCCTGGAGTCCTCAGCTGCTGGATGGTCCACTCCCTGGTGGCCTCTGCTCCCTCTTGGATTGGCTTTGCCCACTTGGAACTACCCCTGGCTGTTGGTATCAGCAGAGAGATGGATTCTCCTGACTCCCAACGGGCAGAGCTGGGGGCCCTGCCTCTCCACCCAGATTCCACCTGCTCTGGACAGCCTTCCCCAGGCCCCTGGCTGGCCTCATCTCAGCCCTCCCAATCCCTGTCCGTCCTTGCTAGTGTCCATTCGTGTTCTGGGGCCAGGCTGCTCCCTTCAAACCCTTGCTCTGTCACTTTGACCAGCTGTGTGGTTTTGGACACATTGCTTAACCTCTCTGGGCCTATGTTGCTCCTCTGTAAAATAGGTTCTTAGAGCAAGCCTGCATCATGGGTGGTGGGGAGAACCCAGTGACATGCCAGGGTCTGAGGCTGGCCCTCAGGAAACAGCTGATGGAGGATTTTAATAGGATTTTCATGGTCCCACTGACCCATCCCACACCGCCTGCCTGTCCTGTGGCCACCCAGCCCGCCTGGGTCTCACTCTGTGTGAGTCCAGCTCCTTCCTGGGAGCTCTGAGACACTGAGGCCCGTGGTCCCTGGACAGGCAGCGCAGGTAGGCACAGGTACGATTTCAAGGTCACATTGCCCACCTGTTGGCCCCCAGGTCTCCTGGGACTTGAGGCCACACGGGAAAAGCTTTGTCTGATACTGTCAGGGTGGCTTGCAGGTGGCACCTGAGGGTCCCTGCTGCCTGTCCTTCTGGGGCACCTTGGAGTCCTCCCTGGGCCAGCCTGTGTGCCCCGTCCACCCCCCTCTGTCCTGGGGAGGGAGCCGCCCCTCCTGGAGGCTGGCCAGCCCTCTGTGGTGGCTTGGGGACCTTGCCGCCAGCCCCTGCCCCGCACGTTGAAAGGAGCCGTCTAAGGTGTGACGCGGTCCCCCACCCTCAGGCCTGTCCCACTCCTTCCTTTCTCCCTTCTCGTTTCCGATATGGACCACGGAAGGGAAATATCAACTGTGAAAGGGCCACTTGTCAAGATAAAAATCACACAGCCTCAGAGAGGTGCCAGGGGACAGGGCCCAGGGCGTGGCCCAGGTAGAGACCCCAGACTGGCCTCTTGTGGCTGAGCTGCCGACACACTCTCTGCCCCAGTTTGCTCAGCTGCCAAATGTGTGTGTGTGTGTGTGTGTGTGTGTGTGTGTGGTCTGGGGACTGAATCCAGGGCTGCTCTACCACTGAGCTACACCCCAGTCCGTTCAGTTTTATTCAACTTGCTAAGTTGCTGAGGCTGGCCTTGAACTTGCGATCCTCCTGCCTCAGCCTTTCTAGTAGCTGGGGTTCCAGGTGTGTGCCCAGGTGGGAATAACTGTCCCTACACCCCAGGGCTGCTGGGGAGGAGGGGCGCGTCCTTCCATCCCACGCCGGAGCCGTTCCTGGCCCGCGGTCAGCTCCCCATGTGTGTTCACCAGTGGATCAGCCTCTGCTGGAGTTTGGGAGAACATTTGCTACCCAGATGCAGAGCTCCAGGCTTGGCTGTTCTTCCCAGCGACCCAGGGACCTCCAGCACGTTTCACCTCACAAATCTTAACCGTCTCCCACTGGGTTCACAGGTGGCCAGCAGCTCGGGCTGGGCTGGCTTGCCTCGCCCTCCACGGTGGCCTTGATTCATTCAGATGAATGGGTTACTAGGTGATTGACTCATCCAGGGCTCTGGTGACATTTTTGGTGCTGGGGATGGAACCTGGGGCCCTGCACGTGCTCTACCACTCAGTTGCACCCCAGCCTGGCCTAATCACCATCCCAGCCACCATTCAATTTCTACGTGAGCCTTGCAGGGGACATTCAGATTATAGCAATATGCCAAGGAAATGAAATCGGCCTGTTCAAGAGACTGGACTCTCTGGGCAGAACAATTTATAGTAGCCAACATAACAACCGACCTAAGTGTGCAGATGAACAGATAAAGAAAACGTGGTATGTGTGCACTTGGAATACTATACAGCCCTCCAAAAGAAGGAATCCTGTCATTTGTGACAGGATGGTTGGAATTGGAGACTGTTATAAGCCAGGCCCAGGGAGACAGGCGCTGCGCGCTCTCCCCCCATCTGAGGATCTAAGATAGTTGATCTCAAGGAACAGAGTAGCACGGGGCTGGAAAGGCGGCGGAGGGATGGAGAAAAGGAAGACGTGGGTCAAGGGGCACAAAGTTCCCGTCAAACTGCAGGGGTGCATTTTTAGAGGTGCATCGCGCTGCGCGTGACCACGGTTGACAACAACGCACTGGTGTGCGTTTCAAAATTGAAAATGAATAGATTGGCTGGGCTCTGTCCCCTGTCAGTGTCCCTTTGTCCCCTGCCAGGCCTGATGCATGGCAAGTGACTAAAAATGTCAACTCAGTGCTGCCCTCGCAGGGCCATGTGTGAGTGACAGGAACTGGCTCCCTGACCCAGATGAGGCTGGGACAGGGGAGAATTTGGGACGTTGCCCTGGCCTGGGCCCTGAGGCCCTGGGGACCCCGACTGCCTGGAGAGGGGGCGTGTGAGCCTGGGCCCGAGTGTGACTGGCACCGTGTGCGTGTGCAGAGTCGGGGGGAGGGCTGTGTCCCCGGCCTTGCCCTGAGCTGGGGTGCAGGGTTTTCAGACAGAGGTGCCAGGGCCCATCCTGGCCTCCTTTAGGCTGAGGCTGCATCTGCCCCCTGCCTGGCCAGAGTGAGCTAGAGTCCCCTCCCCAGCAGGGCTGTCTCTGGTGAGCAGCTGAGGCCCCAGGTGGCACCAGGGGATCTGCAGAGCGTGTCCCCAGCCAAGGGTGGCACTGGGTGTCCCCCACCTTTGGGCTTTCATGGATGAAACCCAGTATCTTGTTCCACCTCGGGACAACTTGAGGTGACAACCTTCCTTTACCAGTTGAGGATGTTAAAACATGGCCAGAAATAGACCCTGCACCGGGCGGCATTAAAAAAGGACGTTTTAAAAAAGGAAGTGGCATCTCTCCCGCTAAAGGACATTATTTCCAAGAAAGGACGGTTGGCCACCTCACTAGGGTCTTTTACTTTTTGCCTCAGACCAATTAAAATGTCCTCGGGAGCGCGGAGCAACGCGCTGGGACCCGGAGCTGGGAATCACCAAGGTGACAGCCCAGGATGCGGGGACAGCCCTACGCTCTCCTCCCTCCAGGCCTCCTGCTTCCGTGTTGTGCAAGTGGAGGGGAACTGGGTGCAGTACCCGAAACCGCCGCAGGAGGGGACTCGTGGGCTGGAGTGTGCCTCCGCGTAGGTCCTGGGGCCACGGCTCGGTGACTAGCTGTGTTACTTGGATAAGTTACTCAACCTCTCTGGGTTTTCAGTTTTCACTTGCCTACAGACGGTACCCTCTTCCAGGGTTGTTAAATTACATGGATTAATACGGGGGGCCTTGGGAGCAGTCCCCAGCGACACACAGAGTTGGATCTATGCTAGTGATTGTCATTACGATTATTAAGAAGATGGCTTCCGCTTTTCTGGAGAGCTTTCAAGAGCCAATGAGTCATACTTTGTGTGGCTTGGAAGGGCAGAGCAAGGACCCCATGAACGCTTGCAGCCAGCCAGGCCCCCCACCCCAGACCTAGGGCTCAGAGGGGCTCTGGTTCCTCCCTGAGTCCCCAGGGAGGAGCCGACCAGTTCCTTTTCAGTGCAAAGCCAGGGCCCCCACCTTCACCCCACTCGGAGCCCCAACTCCATCAGGGCCTGAAGGTGGCTTCTGTCACCCTCTTCTGACACCCAGCTCTGGTCGCCACTGCCAACCCCAGGTCGCCGGGACACTTGGGGACTTGGCTGGCCACCCCCTCCCATCTCCGCCCAGTGTGCGCTGGAGCAGGCCAGCTCGGCTGTTTCCAATTGTTAAATCTTGGGGAATTTTATGAGCCATCGTCATTAACAATCAAATTACTGGAGCTCACAATTAGATTAGATGGAAGAAGACAATGGATATTCAAAACTCCCACTTCCTAATTATTTCCCTCCATGTTGCTGTTACTTACGCTCTTGAGGGCACTGGCAGTGACTGTGTCTGTGGGGGGGGACTCTGGCTAGTGACTCCACACCAGGAGCTCAGATTGGCGGCGGCGGCAGCATTTACACCATAGAGATTGGCAGAGCCGGGTCGGGGCTCCTCTCCCAGCACCCTGCAGCCTGCGCCTGGGGGGGTTGGGGAGCCTCCCTGGCAGGGAGCCTGCGTGAGGTTCCAGAGGAGCCCTGCGACCCACGGCCTCGAGCACCGGGATTGGAGCCCACGGTGTCCCTAAACATCAGCTGATTTCATTTCTGGGTCCTGGATCTATGAATTGTATTAAAGCCATTTTACCCTCTTTGCCTCACTGTTAGGAAACATGGCGGGACTCCCATTCTGCACCCTAACCTCCTTCCAGCTCCCCGTTTTCCTGCTGGGCCTTCCTCTTTGTCTTGTCCCCCTCTCCTATTTACAATTGAAAAACTGCCCTGTTCACATGTCAGTAGGGATGGGTAACAATTTGTTTTTTCGTTTGCCTGTTTATGGACATTTGAGTTATTTCCAGGTTTGGGCTATTATGAATAAAACTGCTATAAATATTTAGTACAAGTCTTGACATATTTTTTTTTCTTTTGGTAAATACCTAGGAGAGGAATGACTGGGTGGCATATCAGAAGTGTTTTAAATTTTAAAAAACTGACAATTTTAGTGTATTTTATTTGTTTACTGTGCTGTGTGACCCTGGAGAAATGATTTAAGCTCTCTGGGCCTCACCCTTGTTATAGAACTCGGTGATGCAGCTCTCATCAAATTCTACCCTTGTAGAACTGTAACAGGACAGCCTCGGGGCACAGTTCTTTGGAAGAGAGGAGACCCCCAGAGCGCAGGCATACACCCGCGGGCACCTATTTAAGGTAAGGAGCCCTCCTGTGATAAGTAATCGGGTTCCATACCCCCAAGTCAGTGGGTGACCCTTACCTTCTGAATCAAAGGCTACAGGCAACATTAAAAATCTGCTCCCCGCCCCCCCAACCCCCCCACACGTCCAAACAGCTTAGCGGCTGCAGTCCTTGGCGAGGGCTGGGGCGGAGGGCGGGGCTTCCTTGCCGGGGCCACCGGGGGTGTCCGGCTTCACTGGGGGCTGGCTGCTCTTGACATTTCTGGAAGATGGTGGGGGCTATCAGCGAGGGTGTGCGGGGGACCGTGAGGGGTCCCCCTGTCGCCATGGGGAGGGGGAGTGGCCAGCGATGGGGTCGGGAACTCAGCGGGCAGGCGGATCAGGGGACCTCGGGAGGGACTGGCCTTGCTGGTGCCCAGCACCGACCAGCGGGGGCGGGTGCCCGCAGCCTCCGGTCCCCACTGCGTGGCAGAGGGGACCTTCCGCGGGGTTGGTCCCCTCTGCCTGCCTCCAGGGCGCAGCGGTTCCTGCGGGTCCTGGGCGGGGCGCAGGGGCAGCCGGAGGGCGCTGCGGGCTGCGGAGGAGGAAGGCGGAAAGGAAAGGAAAAGATGGTGTCAGCAAAACGCAGAGCCGAGGTTTTCCTGGAGAGATCCAATAGGGTGTGCAGAGCTCACGCTTGACTGTAGATCAAGGCGGCTGCTGGGGACAGGCTGGGAGGCTGGGACTCGGGGCCAGGCCCGCCACCACCTCCTGGCACCAGGTCAGGGCCTGCAGGCCAACGGGGCTGGCCAGTGAGGATCAGCCCGGCCGCCCGCAGGGCCGCGGTCCAACCCGGGGGCTGCTTTTGACTTCCCCTCACACCAGGCCCGAGTTCAAGTCCAAGGTCCTAGCTGTAGGCAGTCAGGCTGGGACTTCTCCTGCCAGGTGGAGTGCGTGGAGGTTGGTGAGACCTGGGGGTGCCTGGGAGGAGAGGCAGGGGGGTCGAGGCCCGGGAAGTCTGCAGCAGGACGGGGTTTGGCAGCCGTCTCCCCTGACCGCTGCAGGCCAGAGGCGGGATGCAGCTGGACAGCTGGGCTGGGGCGGGAGGGGGCCTTTGAACTGCCCCCTGGCAGGGCTTTTCTTTAAAAACTGGCAAAGCTGGGAAACCTCCCCTGGCCGATTGGAACCCCGCCCACCCCCTCCCCTGGGGGGCTGCGCATCAGGGAGGTTTTGAGGCCTGAACACTCTGGGTTTCCTTACCAGGTGGAGGTGCTCCTGGCCTGGCCTGCGGCACAGTCTCAACAGAAACTCCTTCATCCACCGCCTGCCGTGTGCAGGGCGGGGAGCGGGGAGCTCCAGGCAGGTGGACCGGGAGGGCAAACCGGCCCCACCACCTGGGGAGTCAGGTCAGTGGATGTCTGGGATCCCCAGACCTTGGGCAGACGGGTAAGGACTGAGTGTCCTGAGGCCCTCAGGGTGGTGGGATTGAGACTTTCAAATAGATGGGAGGTTGGCCGGTCTGGGCCGAGGCCAGGGGCACTTCTGGAGGGCGGCTGAGGACATGCTTCATGGCTGGGCCCAGAGATCCAGCTGTGTGGTCTAATCCCAAGTGGGGGGCGTGAGCCCTGACTGGATCTCCCCAGCCCCAGTTCCGATGTTGCAAAGTGGGGGTGCTCCTTCATCCACTGACCTCTGCCCCTGCCCCCCCCCCCCCCCATGTCAGGAGGATCTCTGTGCTCAGAAGCCGGCCAGCACTCAGTCAGCCTCAGCTGTTAGCAAGACTAAGGGCCATCTGAGTCCCAGAGAGGTTGAGGCCTCGCCCCAGGCCACACAGCACAGCAGCCCCGCGGCTGGGTCCGGGGTGCAGGTGCCCTGGCCCTGGAGGCTTGGGGCCTGCCCACCTCTCTCCTGGTCTCCCTTTGCCAGATGAAGACCATGGTCTGCAGTACCTTTGCTGGCTCAGGGAAGCCCACGTTTTCAGGTGGAGGGTCTCTGCAGGTGGCCCTGGACCCTTCTGAAAGCAGTACTAGTGGGAGCCCCTGCCTGTCCCCACCGCATCCCTCCACCTCAGACTCCTCTAGGCAAGCCCCAGGAGGCCCCGGGGACACACACACACACACGCACATATGTTTCACACACATGCACACACACACATGAGCACTACACATGCACACACAACACCCCACTTCTCCTCCCGGGTCCCTGTGGGGCCCAGCTGCAGCGGCTGGCCAGCTGTGGGTGAAGAGCTCTTCACCATAAGTGAGCTGGGAGGCTCGGGGCTGGGCTTGCCCATGGCTGGGAGGTGCAGACAGGCTGCCCGAGAGCGAGAAGCTCTTTACTTCTGGTTGGTTCTGGAACCAGGGCGGTAATTGCAGATGCAGGCTGCTGTCCAGGGTGCAGGGCAGCAGGGCAGGGCTGGGCCTGGCTGCCAGGGGCCCCTGGGAGCCTTGCCCTGCAGAGACCTCTCGTGGTGTGTCCTGGCCTCCAAGCTGCCTCCGGTAGTAGCTTCTGCGTTGAGGTCCATGGAAGCTGGCCTCAGGAGGACCAGCAGGCCTGGGCATGAGAGAGGGGAAGAGGAGAGTGGGGTCCAGGAGAACCTCTGCCTGCAATGGCGTTCTGAGGTCAGTGGAACAGAGTGGCCTGTAGAGACCCATTGGGCTTTGAGGCCATGTGGTCAAAGTCACTGCACCTTGCCAGGCCTCAGTTTCCCTCTGTAAAACAGGAAGACAAGACACCTACCTCACAGCGTTGTGAGGGCTTAGTGAGCAGTGCAGGCCCAGGCCCAGCATGGCCCCTGGAACAGCGAGTGTGCGGCTAACTCCGTCCCAAGGGAGGAGCCTGCTGTGGGCGGGAGCCTCTTGAAGAGTCCCAAAGCCGGGTATTCGAGAAGGCAGGGTAATCACAGTCTGTGGTGCACTTGAGGAAACCGAGGCCCGGGCAACCTGTCCAAGGTCACCTGGGCCAGGCTGCTCCTCTGCTCCCTCATTAGGAGCTGGAGAGTCAGCTGGGGGCTCGTTGGCCTGAGCAGGTGCCCATAGATCTCCTCCTGGCCCTTGTCATTAGATGGCATTTTCTACCGCCTTCCGGAAATGTGGTGAGGGCCTGAGGTCCTGTGTCCTCCTGCTGGTGCGCTGGGCTGGGGGGGGGATGCATAATGCTCCCCAGACCTCTCCTGAGGCCAGCTCCCTGGGCAGGCTGCACCATCTGCCACGGGGGAGGGGTGTCAGCCGTCTTCCCCAGGATCCCCCCGCCTCCGCCCCGCGTCAGCTCTGCGAGTGGGTCTGAGCCAACAGCCCGATCCTCGTCCCATGGGCGGCTTGGCTCCCAGCAGTGCTGTCCCTCTGCCAGGCTGGACTCTGACTCGGGGACTGCCGTCCCCTGTGGATATCAGGGGCAGTCCCTGGCCTCCATCCTGCAGGTCACCAAGAGGCAGGTGTGACACAGGGAGTCTTTGTCTTCCAAAATGATTATTTTGGACCAAGACTCTAAGCCACCCTGTTTGGTATTATATGCTGAATATAATTGGGCAAATCATAGTTTCTGAATATTTCTAAAATTTATTTTCAACGTTTCTAAAAGGGGTAGTTTCTCGTTCTAGGCTCAGTGTGGATGTTCCAGACTGAAGAGGCCCCCTTCCTCCTCCTCTTAGGTACAGGGCGGTCCCCCGGAGCCCCAGCCCAGCGGTTTATTGTTTCATTTGAGGCAGGGTCTCACTGAGCCGCGGAGGCGGGCTGCCAACTCGCAAACCCCCTGCCGCAGCCCCCGGTTACAGGGATTACAGCCGAGAGCCACCACACCCGGCTGCAGAGGTTTCTTTTCTTTTTAAATTTACTTTTGAGGTTCCCAGACATTCATGTGGCGGGTTGGGAGTCGTGCTGGGGTCTCGTGCTCCTTCGCCCAGTCCCTTCCCCAGGAGCATCTCACAGAGGCTGTGGCCAGCAGGATCCCCCTGGCCAGCTGACCCGGGAGGTAGTCAGAGTGCCCTCTTCCTCAGGGCAGGTGCCCAGGCTCCACGGTGTCGGAACAGACCAACCGACTGGGGTCTCCCCGGCGTCGCCTTCTTTCCCAGGAGCCCCGGGTTGAGACGCGGCTCCTGCAGTCACACCGTGTGCGTCCAAACCTGAGCCCGCAGGGCCTCCGTCCTCCCATCTGTGAAATGGGGCCATGGCAGTCCCTGCCCGGGGAGGGGTCCTCTGAGGGAGAGACCACAGGCATGAGGGGCCCAGAGCGGGGCCTGATGGCATCGAGAGTGACTCGCGTCAGCCTGCAACTCAGATGCAGAGCAGTGAGGTGGGCCCGTGGGCCCTGGCGCTTGCCAGCTGGGACTCTGGCTTTGGGACCAGAGTGTGGCCTGGTAACGAGGACGTCGGCCTTGGGGGGCTCCTGTGGTCGATGCTCGAGGCCCCCCTTCTTTCTCGTTCCTCTTTTTCTTCCTTCCATACATGGTGGTTGAGGGCTCCGTGGGCCCCGGGTGGGCTGCTGGGGACACTGTGGTGGGCAGGGCCGCTGCTCCAGTCCACCCTGTGGCGAGGCGACAGAGCAGGCGGGCTACCCCGACAGTCGGTGGCCCGTGAGGGAGCCCCCCGTTTCTGCTCACCCCAGGGCGAGGTGCTTGGCCGAGGCCCACAGACCACGCTGGATGCTTTTCTGGGGAGAAGACCCTGGTCTCCAAAGCAAGGTCAAGGCCAACCCCTGCCAGAAACAGTGTCCCTGGGTGACGTGTGCAGCCCTTCCGTCCAGCTGCTCCCCCATCACCCAGACCCAGCCGCTGTGCGAGCTCACACCGCACGAGGCAAGCACAAGGGTCCCAGGGGCCCCGGTCAGCGCTGTGGTCACTGCTCCATCCACCTCCTGACCAGAGATTTCACAGGTCGGGTGGCGGGCGGTGGGCAGGCCAGGCTCCTGGGCAGGAAACCCCGACCATGACGACGTGAATCACCAAGGGTGGTGGTCAGCACGTAGAGGGTTAACCCTGGAGGATTCCAGGAGGCCTCCAAGCAGAGCCACCATCCTCCCGGCCTCCCCAGCCTCCCCGTCCTCTCACACCCTGGCCAAGGCACACAGAGGACTCCCCACACCTCCTCAGGTTCCCTGATTTCCACAGGGTCTCGGGGACAGTGGATTTTATGTGTATTTCACTCGCTGACCCCCAGGGCGGGGGGTGTAGAAGGTCCTTCAGGCCCCCCCAGTCTTTCCTCTTCCAGAGAACTTCTCCCAATGAACAAGAACCAGTGGACACTAAACCATGCCTCTGTCCACTGCATCCTGCTGGGCCCAGAAAGAGCGTCTCATCCCACCATAGGGACGTGACCTTTTTCAGTCCCGACCGACACTTGTGACCCGACCTTGGCAAAACAAAGAAACAGACCCTAATCCAGCTAAGGCAGCCCCCCTTGACAGGTGGCAGGTTCCTGCATCTCCCACTGTCTTGGAACAGCTTTATTAAGTCCTAATTGGCATTTCATGAAATTTGCCCATTTTAAGTGCAGTTCAGTGCTTTTTGGCCAAATCACCCAGTCCTGCCACCATGAACACTGTCTAGTTTTGGAACATTTTTATCATCAGTGAGATCGACTGAGCCCATTTATAGTTAATCCTGGTTTCTATTCTCAGCCCCAGGCAACCAGCAATCTCCTTGTTGTCTCCATAGATGTCTTTTTGGACGTTTCACACACATAGGACCAGATAACATGTGGCCTTCCTGTCTGGCTTCTCCCACTCAGCATCACGGTTTTGAACCCTGGTCATGTTATGGCAGGTATTAGTACTCCATTCCTTTTGATGGCTACATACTATTCCACTGTATGGACGTACCACACTTTATCCATTCACCTCTGGACAGTTATCTGGGTTGTATCCAGTTTCTAGGTTAAAGTTGCTATGGACATTTATGTAAGCATCTTTATGTGGACATAGGACTTCGATTTCTCCTGGGTAAATACCTACGAGTGAAAGTGCTGTGTTTTTAGTAAATGCCTATTTAAGTTTTTCAAAATTGCCAAACTGTTTTCAAAGTACCTGCACCATTCTCCACCCCCACCAGCGAGGCATGAGAGCTGCAGCTTCTCCCCCTCCTCGCTAGCCCTGGTTACTGAGTGTCCTTGCCAGCTGCTCTTCGTAAGGTAGATGATGACAATTGCTATTTAAAGACTTCTGGCCTTCGCCTGTTTCCTGTTGCTGCGTGGAACATGGCAGAGGGCTTCACACGGCAGGACCGAGCACCCTCCGGGACCCATGAAGCCATGAGCCCTGGGCTCCATCCTTCCCCAAAGGCCCCACCTCCAAATGCCTTCACAGGTGACTTTGGCATGTGAATTCCAGGGACACACATAAACCCTCACACTTACCCTGGGCCAGACCCTGGGTGGCTGTTCTCTGGGTTTTGCACAATTCTAGGAATAGGTGTCCTCGTCACGGCCACCCAGGAGCTGAAGGGACCTTGGAGCAGGGTGGGGACCTAAGCCTGTGGGAGCAGGGCCAGGGAGGTGGGGACACTGGGCCCATCCCGGGGTCAGGAGGACACTGGCAGGAAGGCTGGGCGGGGAGCGACCTCTGCGCACGGTCAGGAGGGCCACCTCGCCCAGGGAACGAGCTTGCCTTGGACTGACCAGCTGTGCCCAAGGCCAGGGCAGCAGGCTCTGGAGTTTCTGTCCCATGGGATGGAGGCCGTCCTCCCTGGGCTGGGAGAGAGCCACAGGGTGGGAGGAGTCACAGAGTAGCACCCCTTTCTCCCCGGGGTGAGCCTCTCGCAAGGCGCCTTGCTCTGGGTCCTTGGGCGCGAATCGCGACTCTGGGCAGGGAGAAGGCCCCAGCCTGTCCAGGCCAGCACCCTCCGTAAATCACAGGTGTCCGGCCGGATTGCAATTACGATCCTTCAGGCCCGACGCAAAATCACTGGCTGGTGAGAGGAGATACCTGGGTAATGCGTTTAGCCGAAGTTAACGCGGTTAGGCGCTCGCTCTGTTGAAGATGAGAAAGTGCCGAGGGGCCTAATCAATTCAGCCGCAGCCCAATTTGCTCGAGGCCGGCTTTGGGTTTCAGTTAAGTGGGCCGAGCCCGAAACCAGGGGCCCCAGTTTTATTACATTACCCTCTGGATCCTGGAGCTCAGCTGGGGGCCGGTGCGCAGGAGCTGGGCTTTGTGCACACGAGTGTCTGCAGGCCCGGGCGCCCGTGCCCACGCCTCCTCGCCCACTTGAGTGTGCAAACAATCCCTCCCAGGGCGAGAAGGGTTGGTCAGCGCCCCTCTCCTGGGAGCTGAAAGCATGGGTCTGAGCAAACGCTCATTCAGTCCTGCCCAGCCGTCCCCCGTCCCCGTGGCCTCTTGGCAGATAAATGATGTTATTTGAAGGTATTCTTGAAATTCTGATGGAGACTGCTCCTTAAGTGCTTTTAGAGCAGGCCTATACTTTGTAATACTTGTCAAATTCTGGCTAGTAAACTCCTGGCCTTTAAGAGCCGGAACCTCACTCTGTTTCCTGAATCCGAGGGATAGGTCATTAACTGTGAATTTCAAATGAAGCAGATTTACAGTATAGATCACAGAAGTCGCTGAGGAGACGGCCGATGCCCAGGAACCCATGGTGCAGAGAAGCATCCAGAGAGAGAGCAGCTGATGGGGGAGCAGGCGGTTCTTTTTGGGGGGTTTTTGTGGCTCCTTGGGCCGGGCCGGGCCGGGTCTCTCTTGTTGGGGGTTCCTGATGGAAGCACTTTCTGGCCCTTGAGCTTCCACGTGGGAGCCTGCTGGGGGAGGAGGGCCCCCTGAAGGGTTGCTGGTGGGAATGCCACCCCCGGGGGTCTGGCTGGATAAGGATGGGGAGCTTGGGGGGTACAGCTGGGGAAGCGGGGAGATCACAAAAGAAGCGCTGAGCCAGGCTCAGCGGGCTCCATGGTCAGTTTTATTTTTTTTTTTTAATGGTGTTGGGAATCAAACCCAGGGCCTGTCCCCTACCACTGAGCTGCCCCCCAGCCCTGATGGTTAACTTTTTAGCTTGGCGAGGCTGCAGGACCTTGTTGTTTACCATCACAGTCTTGGTGTTGCTGGGAAGCTATGTGGTGGGTGTGGGTCACATCTGCAGTTGGCTGTCTTTAAGACAAGATTACTGTCCATAAGGTGGCTGGGCCTCGTTCAATCAGGTGAAGACATTATGCCTTGGACTGTGTTGTTGTGAGAGGATATAATGCCTGGAGCTGTGGCAGCCACATTGTCACTGTGAAGCCACAAAAATATGCACGTCACGGCTAATTGCTCATTAGCTGAGGATGGCAGAGAAGAAGGGGGAAGGGGTGTAAGTCCTCTTGGAGCCACCAAATGACCTCTGGAACTGCCTTTTCCACTTCACTTGTTGCTAAGTCAACACAAATCTCTTCATGGCTTCAGCCACTTTCACTCAGGTTTTCCGTTGCTGGAAGCCAAAGGTTCTGGCTGATAGAGTTGAGATTGTCCTTCCTGACACGGGTGTGGCCACCCCTGTTTCATGGGGACTTAGTTAAGCACCTTGACTCTGCCCCCTTTCTGAGGGTGCAGGCTCGGTGTGAAAGTGTGCTCACCGCTCTCCACAAGGCCGGGCGGCCAGTTCGGACCCTCACTCCTCCAGGAAGCCAGGTGTCCCCTCCCACCCCGGGGGTGCCCAAGTGCGGCTGTGACTCACCTGCCCCACCGAGCTCCCCCAGGACTGCGGTTGCACTTGGGGGGACGTCGTTTGGTCACGTGTCCCTCAGTGCCTCCTCTGGTGGACCATTCAGGCTCCGCTCTCAGGGTGGTCTCTGCCTCGTGGGCGGCTGGAGCATGGAGGGTCACTGGTCAGACGATGGGCCTGCTGTGGGGAGAAGCCCTCGAGGGGCTGAGGGGGGTGGTGGCTGGGAAGGGCGTCCCTGGCAGCAGTGGTGTGAGCCCGGGGGGACTCGGGGTGCTGTGTCCCTCCAGAGCTCCCGTGTTGGAAACAGAGCTCAGGTTCATGCTGGTGGCCTTTGGAGGTCTCAGGGTTGGCTGGGGCCAGGAGGGTGGGTCCTGGGCGGCATTGGTGGCTTTGTGAGAACGCGCCTGGGGCTGGCCTGCTGGTTCTGCAGGGTGGGAGGCCGTCCCCTGTGAGGGTGCAGAGAGGGGACCTCCCAGAGGCCTCTGCCGGGCTCCTGGCTTCCTGGCTTCCAGAGCCATAGGCCAGAAGAACTTCTAGTTTGATAAATTACCTGGCCTCAGGTATTCTGTTTTAGCGTCAGAGAAGGTACTAAGATGTGGGGTCAGGTATTTTAGGCCAGGGGACGAGCACAGGGAGCAGAGTGGGAAGTGCTCAGACCACGCAGGGCCTGGGGGTCAGGCTTTGGCCCAGACGCTGAGCAAAGTGGGAGCTGCACTGTGACCTCGTCCAATTGCCCTGTCACAGATCTCCTGCTGCTCTGTTGAGAAAGGAGGGGCAGCAGGGCGTCCGGTCAAGAGATGGGTGAGAGGTGGGAGCCAGGGCTGAGCCGTGGTGGTGGATCCAGGAGACTCCTGGCCCTGGAGCTGCCTGGCCTGACTTCAGTTCTGTTCTGTCATGTCACAGCCACTTCACCTCTCTGAACCTTAGTCCCCTCACTTGCAGAACCAGGAGAGGAGTACTTATTTCAAAGAGTCGCTGCAAAGATTGAGTGACTTCACATGGCAGCAGGGCACCTGGCACCCAGCACCTTGAGCAGTTTTGGGCAGAGGGGTGAGTGCAGGTCTCGCTGCCTTAGTCCGTTTGCTGATACTATAACAGGAGACCTGAGACTGGGTGGTTTATAAACAATAGAGGTTTATTCAGCTCACAATTCTGGAGGTTGAAATCCAAGGCTGAGTTGATCACTGCATCTCGTGATTTTGCTGCAGCATCACGTGGGGAGAGCCTACAGAGAGTCTGAAAATTGGGGGGAATTCGTCCTTTTTAGCAGAACCTACTCCCATGGCAACAGCATCCACTCGTTCAGGAGGACTGAGCCCTTGTGACCCCATTACCCCCTAAAGCTTCTGCCTCTGAATGCGGCTGCACTAAAGTCCCAACAGGAGTTTTGGAGCCGTGGTGCCTGCTGACAGGACGTGGTAGAAGCTGGAGGGTCCAGGGGGCCCAGGGTCTTGGTCCTAACATCTGCCAGAACCCAACTGCCCTGGCTGCGGAGGGCGGCCATGGAGGTGGGCCTCTGCAAGTTGGGGACAGCCGCTGGTTCCTGGGTGGATGGAGGGCCAGCAGGAGGCACCGGGCCAGCGGGTGGTCAGTGCTGGGATTCGAGTGACCAAGATGTGACTTTGCCCCTTGGAGTCCGTGGGCCCCCAGCTCCTTGGAGTGGCACAGGGTCTCAGTGGTCTCCTGGGCTGGTCAGAGAGAGGGCCGCTCCCTAGGCCCTGCTTCCCCCTTGGGCCTGGCTGTGCTCACCAGGAGCTTCCAGCAGATTCGGGTCCAGACGCGGCACTGAGCCAAGATGCTCCGAGAGGTGACCTCGGGCTGCCCGTGGTTGGGCAGGAGCAAGACCCTTCTCAGGGTCTTGGGTGGGGGGACTTGTGGGTCAGAACGTCCTTCTGGGCCTCTGTGCTGGTCCTCCTGAGGCCTGAGCCTCCAAGCTCCATCCTGACGTCTGCAGCTTCAGCCCCTTTGGAAGCTGGACTGACCTTGGGAGCTTGTGTCAAGCAGAAATTAACTTTATTTTTAGAAAACACACGCAGCACCACAGGAGCTCTTCAGGAATTCCCTCAGAGCCCAACTGCCACCACCGGCTTCCGGTGAGCCTCTCAACCCCCACTCCTCCCGCTCTTGAGGCCCATTGGCTGGGTCGTGTGGGTGGAGCCAAAAGAGTCCCCCAATGAGCAGCTCCGTGGTCTGAAAGGGCGGGGAAACAGCCCAATGAGCATCACCGCAGAGGAGCCAATCAGCTGGCAGCTGGAAGTTTGCTGGGGCCGCAGTGAGCCAATCAGCTGGAATTTTGCTGGAGCCGCTTCGGCTGTGGCTCTCAACATTATTCCCAGTTGGGAAGGCAGCCTGGAGGCTCATAATAGGCCAGAAATAAGTGTGGAATCAATGACTTCCGTCCCTCTGGTGGTAGCTCCCTTTCTTTCCAAATGTCTGCGTGGAAGATCAGGATATGGAAGACGTATTTGGAATCTGTATATAGGGAGAGGGTTTTCCCCTCCGCTAGCTCGCATGCCCTTGTGGCAGCTATGAGTTCAGCTTGTTGGTTGGTGGTATTGGGTGGGAGAGGTTTTGCCTCTATAATGGATGAGAGGGAAAAGACAGCATACCCCGCCACTCTAACCCCTTCGAGGTCTGAAGAGGGCAGGGGTCCCTCAGAAATGGTGGTAGGGCAGTAAAATCGTCTCTAATACCTCCAGGCATTTGTGGAGGGGATCTTGTGAGGGAGAAGATGGGAGGAGGGAAGCAGGGTTTAGAATCCTGGAAGGAGGAAGTGACTGTAGCCCCATGTAAGTGAGGAAATCCTCTAGATGGTGAGGAGATGAGATGGTTAGTGGGGAGCCAAAGGTTAACCTGTGTGCTTCTTTCCAAGGTCATGGGCCGCTGCTAGGGCTCTGAGGCATGGGGGCCAGCCCCTGATGGTGGGGTCGAACTGTTTGGATAGGTAGGCCACTAGTGCAAATGTGGGGCCATATTCCTGACCAGAACGCCCAGACTTTGTCTCTGTTTTTCATGTACATAAAGGGTGAAGGGTCGGGAGAGGTCGGGGAGATGCAGGGTGGGTGCCCAGAGGAGAGTCTTTTTGTAAAGGGCTTCCCTACCGCTGAGGGTAGGGGTTCATCTTGGGGGCCCTTGGCTAGATTATATAGCAGCCTGGCGAGGAGGGAGAAATTCAAAATTAATCCAGGCCCTGAAGTACCCAGCCAAACCCAAGAAGGAGAGTCGTCTTTGGTCTTTGGTGTAGGTATAGACACAATAAGCTGTTTTCTGTCTACTGTAGTGGCCTTTTTCCCTTGAGAGATAGAGAACCCTAGATACATGCTATTTGGGCCTTTTGTGGAGAGGCCCGATGTCCCTTTAAGGCCAAGAAATTAAGTAGGAGAACTGTGTCATCTGTTGAGTGTCCTTTGGATGGGCTAGAAGAATTTGTAGAGGTTTGCAAAGGGTGCAGAGAGCAGGATGGATCGGAGCAAGAAGAAAGCCTGGAAGAGATCCCTTAGAATGGAGGGATCCAGGGACCCAAAAAGGGGCCATCTGCTTTGGTTTTCTAAGCGATAAGTGGGCCAGGCCAGGGTGCTATATTTGATCAAGAGGCATTGTAGGGGAGAGTCGACCAGCAGAGAAGACACATTATCCATGTGAGGAGAAGGGATGAGGACGCAGAGAAGGAGGAAACTGATTTATTGGCAAAAGGGGCATCCCCGCTAGAGCCAAAAAGTCAGGAGTGCCTAAGTGGCAGGTTCGAGCTGCAGAGATTGGTAGTCACCGGATCCTGATAGTTGAAGCTCTCATCCTGGACAGAGCTGGAGCCGTGGGAGACCTTGGCCAAGGCTTTTTGGGACCCCTCCTGGAGAGGCCGGATACTCCCAGGGCTGGAAAGAGGGGAGAGGAAGGGGAGGGTAAGTGTCTCTCTAGCGGCCGAGTCTTAAGGTGAGAGGACTAGGACTTTCGAATCTGCCCAAGGAAGGAGTCCCTGAGGGCCACTGTAGCCTTAAAGGCTATGGTGGGGTGCTTTCCTCCCTGCAGGTGGGCAAAGAGATTTGCCAGACAATAATCAACATATTGCAAGAGGGTGGATTCAGGGCACTGGGGGTGAAAAGATTGGAGGTCGGAGGCCAAGGTTTGTCCAAAGAGGTGTGGACTATCTTGAAATCCCTGAGGAAGGACAGTCCAGGTTAAAGGCAAAAAGATATCCTTTAAATCTATGACCGAGAAGTGGGTGGCAGTGTGGGGGATCTGAGACAGCAGAGTGTATGGGTTGGGAACCAAAGGATGTATGGGCCTAACGGAGGTGTTGATGAGTCGTAGGTGGGACCCGTTGGGCTTTTTTACCGCTAGTATGGGAGTATTGTAAGGGGAATGAGCAGGATGGAGGTACCCCTTGCTAAGAAGGTCCTGAATAATAGGTTGTAGGCTCAGAAGAGCTTTTGTGGACAGGGGGTATTGAGCCTGTTGGGAAGGTGTTAGGATCTTTGAGATGAATGTTAACTGATGGGCAGGAAACGGTGGAGGGGGTGTGGGTATCCCATTCAATCGGGTCAACCAGGTTAGTATGTTATTTCATGTCAGCCTCACAGGTGGAGCAGAATGGCCAGTCTTCTGCCAGAAGGGCCAGAAAAGCTGAACAGGCCAATTCTGGGGCCTGACTGATGCCAGGAGCCCATATTGTTATTGATTGTTATATTGAATTTAGAGAGAATATCTCGGCCGAGCAAAGGAACTGGACATTGGGGCATAACTAGGAACGTCTGAGAGAATGGGAAGTTGTCTATGGAACAGAGTAACAGGGGAGTCTTTCTTGGATAGAAGATCTTTCCTCCTACCCCAACAATAGGAGAGGTGGACGGCACTGTTTGCCCCCAGAATTCTGTCAGGACTGAGAAGGTAGCCCTGGTGTCAAGGAGAAAGTCAACCTTGCGTCCATCCACCTGAATCCGCACCCTGGGTTCCTGTCTATTGGATCATTACGGCCGGGGACAAGGACTCAAGGCACTGTCAATCAATTGCCATGCCCAGAAGGTCAGAGGGTTCCCTGGCCATAGGCCTCCTATGGGATCTAGGACAGTCAGAGCCCCAATGACCTTGTTGTTGACATTTAGGGTATGGAGTACACAGAGTGCGTGGTGCGGGGCATGCCCTGGCCCAATGTCCCTCCTTGCCACACTTGAAGCAGGCACCCGGCGGGAGGGATTCGGTGATGGGCAGCGACGCGAGGAAGCACCCTGCAGGGCCTGGGCGAGCATCTGAGATTTCTCAATCTGGGGGGTGGCAGGGCCTTGTTCGAGCTTTTTTAGTTTGGCCCGGATGTCAGGGTAGCTCTGCGAGAGGAAATATGTCATAAGGACATGACGGCTGTCTGGGGTTTCAGGATCTAGGTTACTGCTGAAGGGCTTTCGTAAGCAGATCCAGAAATTCCAATGGGGTCTCTTGAAATTTTTGGAAATTATCAGCCTTACGTGATGCTTTTTTGAGCCCAGCAATGATACATGCGGAGAATCGGTCCCTACTCTGTATGCCAGCTTGTGTATAATCCCAGTCGGGAGTTTGATCTAGGGCAGCAAGTGGCCCCGGAGGGTGATTGGGATTAACTCGGTGAGTTTCGTCCACATGGGCTCTGGCAAGTTCCCAGACTCTGGTACGTTCCTCAAGAAGGAGAGTATTAGCCAATAACATAAGTGAGGCTATAAGCCTGGAGGACCCATTGAAACTCTCTCCTGTGGTGAATGAGCCCAACCTTCTCTCGAGTCGCATGAGGTCATTCATAGAGAAAGGACATGTACCTGGATAATGCCCTCAGGTCTGGCAACCTCTCTTAAAGGGGCCATGGTTTGTGGGACTCGGTGGGGGGACCTAGTTTGGGGGGAACTAAAGGTGTCGGCCTAGTCAGGGGGAGCACCTGAGGGGCTGGACGGAGTCGACGGGGAGGTCGGTAGGGAGGGGGTTCATCTGCTGGATAGGTCGGGGTGAGAACAAAGAAGAGAAAAAGCCTCAACATAGGGGAACTCCTACCACTTTTTCGAGCACTTGCAGGAGTTAAACAGATCTCTGAGAATTGCGGGATCTAGGGATCCTCCTGGGGCCATTGACTTTTGACTGTCTAATTGATAATAAGCCCAATCTTATGTGCAGAATTTAATAAGGGGGAGTCTGCAGGGAGGGAAGAAGAGGCCCCCATAGGTCAGGGGAGGGACAAGGGTGGTGGTAGAGAGAGGGGGGGGGGAGTGCCTGTTCTTCCACCCCTCAGGACCTCCCGCTCATGAACCGGGTTCCAGAGAGTCCACCGTGACCGTGAAGTTCGTGGTGGGGTGCGTTCTCTCCTCCAGATTGGGCATCAGAGGTTTGCCGGAAGATCACGGTCAAAGCCCCTGCGTAGCCCGTCTGAAGTTGGATACCCGATGGGGGAACTCACCTACTGAAGATCTGGTGTTGTAAACAGCACTCCAACGAGTGGACCAGGACGGCAAGCCTTGAGAGAGGGGGCCCTCGAGCAGCGAGGCATTCCCCCTCCCGGGTCTCGGCACCAATGAAAGAACGAACAAGGCTCGTCGTCGTCGGAGCAAATGCCTGTTTATTGAGGAACAGCTCTGCATATTTATAGAGCCAGGGGGTGGTTTGACAGTTATGACAGTTTAACGGTTGAAGGGTTTGACAGTTGGCATGGGGTGCTTTCTGATTGGTGGGTAAGGATCATGTGAGCCAGCAGGGCTAGTCTGATTGAGCCCAGCAATAATACATGCAGAGAATCGGTCCCTACTCTGTATGCCAGCTTGTGTATAATCCCAGTTGGGAGTTTGATCTGGGACAGCAAGTGGCCCCGGAGGGTGATTGGGATTAACTTGGTGAGTTTCGTCCACATGGGCTCTGGCAAGTTCCCAGACTCTGGTACGTTCCTCAAGAAGGAGAGTATTAGCCAATAACATAAGTGAGGCTATAAGCCTGGAGGACCCATTGAAACTCTCTCCTGTGGTGAATGAGCCCAACCTTCTCTCCAGTTGCATGAGGTCATTCATAGAGAAAGGACATGTACCTGGATAATGCAGGTACATGTGAGCCAGCAGGGCTAGTCTGATTGGTGGGTAAGGATCATGTGAGCCAGCAGGGCTAGTCTGATTGGTGGGTAAGGACCATGTGAGCCAGCAGGGCTAGTCTGATTGGTGGGTAAGGATCATGTGAGCCAGCAGGGCTAGTCTGATTGGTGGATAAGGATCATGTGAGCCAGCAGGGCTAGTCTGATTGGTGGGTAAGGACCATGTGAGCCAGCAGGGCTCACCATTGGACGGCTCTTCTGGGGGATCGGGAAGTTAGTCTTTGGAGCCGGGCGATTACCAGCAATCATCATTTTCTCCCAGATGTAAGAATCATATAAAATCCCATCATCCCTTTTCCATTTTATTGTAGCACATATTTTATTTTAAAGAATTTTTTTTAGTTGTAGATGGACGCAATACCTTTATTTTATGTATTTATTTTTATGTGGCGCTGAGGAGGGAACCCAGGGCCTCACATACGCCCAGTGAGCGCTGCCCCGCTGAGCGCCAGCCCCAGCCCCACCCTGGCGTTTCACTCCCGCTGGGGTTCAGGGTTTGCTCGGCCTGCAGTGCTCAGATTCAGCCTCAGACTTCAGCTCCCCTGGTTTCCAGTCCTCTCACTTCTCTGACTCCCATCTGGCACGCTTTTCTCGGGCTGAGGGCAGCAATTTCTTTTAAAAATGAGAATGTGCTTACGGCAAACTCGTTCCGTTGCTATTTGTTTGAACAAGTCTCCACTCATTTCAACAGATATCCTCTTGTTATGGCATTTGGGCTGTTTTCTTCCAACACATTGAAGCCATTACTCCCCTGACCTCGGCGGCTCTTGGGAAGTCAGCGCTTGGCCGCATTGTCCTCGGGAGGCCACCTGTCTTCCCCTTGGCTGCTTTTACCAAGGTCTCTTTTCTCTTGGGTGTTTGGCAGCTTCACTTGGAGATGTCTAGGTGTTGGAGGTGCCGGGATCAACAAAACCCCCAAACGACACGCCCTGTTAAATTTGAATTTCAGATAAATGACAAATATATCCTTAGTATAAGTATGTTCCAAACATTGCACGGGGTATACTTATACTAAAAAAACAAAAACAAAAAAAACCCAAACTTTATTTTTTTATGTAAATTCAAGTTTAACTGGGGATCTTTTAAGTCACTAAATTGGGGAGCCCTTGAAGTGTTCATTTCTTGTAATTTATTCTGATTTATTTATTTATTTTTTTAGGTTCTTAAACTTGTGACTATTTTGTTATTCAGGGATTATTTATGAAGTCATGGATAATTCTCAGAGGTGTCAGCTGATTCGATCATCAGAAAGTGCCACTGTCCTGTGTGTCCCCTGTCTCTGTCTGACCCCAGGATTAGGTATCTGTTATTACATTCCATACTCTTCACCCTGGGTCTTAATCTCCTGTTAATTTTCCGTCTCTAGTCTTCTGTGTTTCATTCTATTTCAACTGTGCCTAATGTATTTTTTTTTTTAATATATTTTTTTAGTTCTCGGCGGACACAACATCTTTGTTTGTATGTGGTGCTGAGGATCAAACCCGGGCCGCACGCATGCCAGGTGAGCGCGCTACCGCTGAGCCACATCCCCAGCCCGTGCCTAATGTATTGTAAACCTCATTTACTGAGTTTTAATTTCTTTCTTTTTTTTTTGCTGTTGGACCCGGGACTTGGAGCAGGCTGGGCCCAGCCCTGAGGTCCCCCCTGGTCTTACACCGACTGAGTTTTAAATGCTAGTTATGATGTTTTTCATTTCTAGAAGTTCTCTCCTTTAACCTGCATGGTCACTTTAGTAGATGCTTCTCTTTGCTGACATCTGTAATACCCCTTGGAAACGTCACTGAATGTGTTGAAGTCACCTGCGTCTGTGCCTGATGAGCTGGAGGTCATCGTGGGTCTGTACCTACCGCCTGTTGTTCTGCTGAGTCCTGCTTTCAATGCCCGGTTCCCTTGTGTCCTTGGGAGTTGTGGCCCTGAGCTCATAAATCAGACCTTGGTGAAGGTGGGTTCCTGTGCAGGGGATTTGCAAGGGCTTCAGCCAGGAGCCTGTGGTCATTACCAACTTGGGACCACTTTAGACTAAATTCTTGGCTTGGTGTTTGGGGACCACCCAAGTTGAGTGGATTCGGGCTGCAAACCTCTTATTAAGGTTGGCTTCAGCTGCACATTGGAAGCGAGGGTCCCGCCTCCATCCTCGCCAAGTTCAGTGGAAGCCATTTTCCTGGGAGTCTCCAGGGAGTGCAGGGAGCAGGGTGGCTTTGTTCTGCTCACCTTGACACCAGCGCAGCTCCGTGGGGCCCTGGCCGTAGGCAGAGGGGGTGTCCGAGTCCTCTCCCTGGGTGGGCTCTGGGCTTCCTCCCCAGTCCCCCTCTGTGTGGCTTTAGTAGCAGGAACATCTCTGAGCTTCGCTCCCCGTTTGGGTCTGAATGTGCTTTCTGTTTTTGAGAATGTCCGGCTGCAATTAAAGCCTGTTTTTTCACAGCTGGTGCATTGGGTGGTTTTTGGCTGAGGGTCTAGGAGTAGTTGGTGCAGTGTCCTGCCCGGCCACCAGCTGCCCTTGCCCCTGCCGGCAGATCTTAGCGAAAGCCTGGCAATAGACTTCTGGTGTTTATCTCTTCTTTTTCCCCCTCTGTATATTTTTTTGTAAGTGCACAAGAGTCGGTCACAATGGCGGGTTTGCCGTCGTGCCTCGCGCCTGCACACGTCGTGACAAGATGATCTGACCAGTACCGTTCCACAGCTCCCCCTCCCTGCTCCCTGCGGTCGAGGACCCTGTGAGCTCAGGATCCCAGCTCGGATCCCCGCCTGGGCCGCCATTCATTCATTCACTCATTCATTCATCACTCACCTACTTTGATGGCGCCTCTGGGGAGGGCCAGGCTTCCTCCTGACCTGGGATTCAGGATGGACGAGGGGGTGGCTCAGGCACATGGGCTTGTGCGTTAGGAAGAGAAGGTGCCGAGCAATTACGTAAGTCCCCGAGAGGCTCCTTGTAGGAGCACAGCAGAGACTGGAACCCAGGTCTGGCCGGCTGAAGGCTCTGTCCTTGGTTCCTTGGTTCCTCTGTCCTTGGTTGTGCAGCAAGAGGGCACTTTGGGTATGCCAGGAAGGGCGGGCCTTCCTTTCTTGCATAGGTGGAGGGTGTGCCAGGAGGAGCCATTGTGAGTCTTCTCAGGGGGATCTGGAAGGCCAATGCGTGGTCAGTTCTGAGCTCCCAGGTACATGACTGAGGAAGACAAGGCCCAGTTTTCAGATCTCAGTAGGTGTTTGTGGGACACCATAGCACTGTCTCAGACACATGGAAGGTAACCAGGAAGAAGGAAGTAGGACTCTCCAGAGCAGTACCATGGGGTTGTGGTGCTGCTGTTGGTGCTGCTTCTAGGAAATATACTGTGCAGAACTCTAGTACCGGAAGCCAAGTCTGCCTGTGAGTGTAGCCTAGCAGGTTCCCTGGAAGGAAAGTCAGGGGACTTTGCAGGCAAGACCTTTCTCCTCACTGGGCCTCAGTTTCCTTTTTTTTTTGTATAGTGAGGACTTTTGACACCACGGTCTCCAAGGGACATTTCTACCTCTCCTGCTGTACGGTCCTGTGATGCTCTGAGCTGCAGAGTGGGACCATCTAATGTGCTGTGCGAGAGGAGCAGGTGGTAGGCAGTCAGGGTGTAGAGACTTGGCTTTTCCTGTCCCCAACTCATGTCCTAGTTCTGGAGTCTGCAGCAGGAGCACGGGCCTCTGGTCCCAGCTGGTCGGGAGGCTGAGGCAGGAGGATTGCGAGTTCGGTGCTTGGGCAACTTTTTTATCTTTGCCCTGGGGATTGAACCCAGGCTGTTCCACCTCAGAGCCACATCCCCAGCCCTTTTTAATATTTCATTTAGAGACAGGGCCTTGATGGATGCTTAGGGCCTCCCTAAGTTGCTGAGGCTGGCTTTGAACTCGCGATCCTAACGTGTCCTGAACCCTTCTGTTGAGAGGTCCAGATTTAAAGATCAGTGGCTTCCTACGTTACATGTTCACAGAAACATTTTATAGTATGTAACACGCACATGTGGAAAGCATCTCTATGGGTCTTAGATGTTCATGGTAGGAATCTCATGAATGCCATGGTGATGATAATGAGCTCTCCCCACACCCTGTGCCCTCCATCTCAGTGCCCAGGGAAAGCCATTGCTGGGTTTTGGTGGATTTCATTCCAGTCTTTTCCCCCCAGTGTGTGGCAACACTGGCTCCTGCTGTGCATGTGGTTAGCCTCTCTGTGCTGAGCACTCAGGGGTCTTTGGGAGGTTTTCCCTATTTATTTATTTATTATTTATTGCAGTACTGGAGGGGGTGGGATTGGGCCCACGGTCACTTTTCCACTGAGCTACGTCCCTGGCCATTTTTATTTTGTATTTTGAAGTAGGGTCTCATTGAGAGGCTGAGGCTGGCCTCAAACATGTGATCCTCCTGCCTCAGCCTCCTGAGTCACTGGGATTACAGGCGTGCGCCACTGCACCTGGCCTCATATTTTAATATCCTTAGAGAACACGAATCCTGGTTGTGACGTGTACTTCAAAATGACGGGGCGCTGAGCTGGGAAGAGCAGAGCAGCCCAGGGTCCTGCTCGGCTTTTCCTGTGGAGAGGCTTGTGGGGCTCTTGGGGTTGGACGTGGACTGTGTCCATCTACTCTGTGGTGGCCTGTCACCCCTCTGTACCCGGTGACGTGTGGTGCCTCTTCCAGGCCTAGTAGCTCTATGGGGGAAGGTTCTCTAGAGACAGAAACTCTGGGCGGCTCAGAGAGGGGAAGTGGCTTTTAGAGGTGGACGGTCAGCAAACGATGATGAAGATGCCCATCCCCGGGTCTCCTGCTGTTATGTTGGCAGACACACCAGGAAGAAGGAAATAGGAACATCTGAGGCAGTACCCTGTGGTTGAGCTGTGGCTGTGATGCGGCCAGCACTCCCCTGAGAGGGGGAATTGGAACCTCCTTCAGTTCAGGGCTTTGGCTTCCAGGACCCCAGCTCCTGGGCCATCCGCGGCCTGCTCCGCCTGGAATTGGCTCAGCACATTAGCTGTGAAGTTAACTGGCTCCGGATCACAGCTTCACGGCTCCCTTCCAGGGGGCAGAGGAACCTCGTCTGGTGGTCAGAACCCAGGGGGGGCGCGGGAGGGAGCCAGACAGGAACGCACCCGCCAGCGCCTGGTCTTAACGAGTCTTCAGTGGTTCATTAGGACAATTAGTGGCTAATTATGAAGAGGGGAGCGGGGGACACGGAGCTAGCAGTTCTTGGAGAGCTTGGGACGGGGAACTGGGACTTGTCCTCCCCAAGACCCTGGCTCCAGAGACTCCCCTGTGTGGTAAAGGCTCCTCTCCTGCCATTTGTCACCCTCAGCAACAGCCAAGGACACTCGGTGGGGGGTACGGGCAGCTTTCCACCCTTGGCCTCAGAGCTTCCTGCTGGTAATTGGAACCATTTCCAGCGGCTCTGACGCTCGCAGGGGGCCGAGCTGGCGGGGAAGCAGGGCTGGCCGGCCTGGTGGCTCCCTCTGGGGCTGGAGTCCCTGGACGGTGGCCGGGATGTCCCCCTCCCTCAGCCAGGTGTCCTGAGTCTTCCCTCTGCCGGGAACCGGGCCGAGGGCTGCTCTAGCCGACCCACGAGGGGCCTGAATTGTGATGGCCAACGGGACTTGAGAGGCCACCTGTGTGGTTTCCACCTCCTGGAGGGGCCTCCCCGGGCGCAGCCGGCTCCCCAGGCCCAGGGAGCCCGACTCTCAACCCCGTGGGTCTTATGAAAAGGGATCTCGGGGGCTTTCCTTTCTCCCTTTAAAAAAAAAATTGGGATAATTATAGAGTCACATGCAGTTGTAAGAAAAAAATGGGGGATTGTATGTCCCCCCGAGGTGACAGCTTACACGACCATAGTGCAGAATTGCATCCCGGATACCAAACGACAGTTGACACACAACGTCATGTCGGCTGCCCTCAGAGTCCGTATCTGCCTAACTCCTGCCCCTGCCCCTCCTTAGCCCGGGTGACCACTGGTCTGCTGTCCCTTTCTATATCTATTATTGTCACTGCAAGAATATTATGTAAGTGGAAGCATGCAGGATTAGTATTATCAGTTATTATTATTGTGTGGTGCTGGGGGTGAGGCCCAGGGCCTCGGGGATGCTAGGCAAGGACTCACCGCTGAGCCTCACCCAGTCCTGAGGCACCCAGGGTATTTGATCTTTCGAGATTGACTTGGTTCATTGGGCCTAAGTCTCTGGAGAGCAATTCAGGTTGTTCTTTGCATCAGCAGTGTGTTCGTTTTCATTGCTGAGTTGTATTCCATTGTATGGATATACCGCAGTGTGTTTAACCGTCTGTCTGCTGAAGGACATCAGGAGAGTTTCCAGACTTTGGGTGTCACACATAAAATTGCTGTCATCTTTCTTTCCAACATTTTTGTGAGTGAAGGTGCATTTTCCTTTCTAGGGGAGAGTTGCCTGGGAGTGCTGTTAGGTCTTCAAGAAACCCACAGGCTCTTTTCCACAGCAGCCACGCCATGTCCCACAGCCACGGCTGAGCCGTCCCGTTCCTCCATCTCACCAGGGTTTCTCTTTGCTATTTTTTTGCTCTGAGCCCTTCTGCTGGGTGTGCAGTTGACATTTGGTGGGGTGTTCAGTTGTCCTGGAAACTCTCCATGTGCTGATTGTCACCTGTGTGTCCCCTTTGGTGACACCCCAGGTGGGGCTGGTCCCATGCCAGGCCTGTTCACCCCACGGTCAGTGCTCTGCCCAAGCCCTCTCCGCCATGAGGGCTGGACATCTCCAGCTTAGGTCAACTTGATGCTGGGGCGGAGGCTCTGCTTTCGGGTGACGGCCACCCTGGGAAACAGTGGTTGTGTCACCAGGCGCACCGGCTGGAGCTGGCTCAGAGGCCTGGGGGCCAGGACCCAGACCCCTGGGAGGGGAGCGGCTGCTCTGTGATTGTTGGAAACACGGCAAACCAGACTCTGGGGACCGAGGACCTCAGCGCGGGTCAGCAGGGGCTCCTCTGGGGACCGAGGACCTCAGCGCGGGTCAGCAGGGGCTCTGGGGACCGAGGACCTCAGCGCGGGTCAGCAGGGGCTCTGGGGACCGAGGACCTCAGCGTGGGTCAGCAGGGGCTCTGGGGACCGAGGACCTCAGCGTGGGTCAGCAGGGGCTCTGGGGACCGAGGACCTCAGCGCGGGTCAGCAGGGGCTCCTCTGGGGACTCTGAAACATGAGTTCACAGTGTGGCCTCAGCGTGGAGGGAGGAGGCTCCCCTGGGCCTTGCACGGGGGACACAGCCTCTGGTGACTAAGGGCAGTCTGCTTGCCACTGGCTCCCTTCCCTGTCCCTGGGACTTGTGCCTTGTTGACGTGAGGCTGGTGACAACCAAGACCAAGTGGTGCCTTCCGACCAGGGGCCAAGCCCCCTTTGGGCTGCAGTCATTTCCCCACCCTCTGTCCAAGGGGACCCTCCTTCCCCAGAGCTCGCAGCTCCAGGGCTGTGACAGGTCAGGGAAGTGTCACCCAGACCCACCTGGGACGGGCGCCTGTGGCAGGCAGGTTTCCAGGGCCCTCGGGGGCTTCCTGATGGTCCCCAGGAGCCAGGCTGGCACAGCAGGAGAAGAGGGACCCGGGGGGCGGAGGAGAGGGAAGGGGTGCCGGGAGGGTGTTGGCTGAACCCCGTTTCATATCGCGTGCAGGTTACGAGCCTGACGACAAACCCCACCTCACGCCCCACTACAACGCACCAACACAGTGTGGAAAAGGCAGGAAGATGCGTTTGACTTTGGCATATTGGGAACTTTGCAGAGTAGATCAGACTTCAATCTTCACTTTCCAATAAAGAAACAGCAACATGAAAAATTTTCCCAAATTCTTTTTTTTTTTTTAAATATTTTATTTTTCAGTTATTGGCGGACACAACATCTTTGTTTGTATGTGGTGCTGAGGATCGAACCCGGGCCACACTCATGCCAGGTGAGCGCGCTACCGCTTGGGCCACATCCCCAGCCCAAAAATTTTCCCAAATTCTTGACTGCCAAAGTTGCTCACCGTTCTCTGAAAGCTATATATATATATATTTTTTTACCTTTTGCAGATACACAGTTTCAACAGTCACAATCATGACATAAAATTGACTATATTTGTTTTACATTGCCACAAATATTTATTTACTTTTTTATATTTTTAAAGTATTATTACACTTAAAAAAAAAAAAGACTGTGTGATCTCAGGAGAGTTACTCAACCTCTCTGGTCTTCCTCCCCCTCCTTGAAAAGGAGATAATGGCAGTGGCCCTGTATTTGGAGCAGTTCACACAGCGCATTAGATGCTGTGTGATAAATGTCTACTTCATTACTATTTAAAGGTCTTCGGGGCACATTAGATGCCCACTTCTTATTATTTTCAGCCTCAAACATTGAGGCGGGAGCCACACTCAGGAACTCGGCACGCGTCTCTTCTTTAATCTGCCGGACGTTTATGGAGTCTTGTTGCTCCGTGGTCAGTCGGGGAAATGGGGCTGTGATCAGGTGGCCAAGTGGGGCGGAGTGGTGACAGGCTCTGGGCTGGGTGGGGCACTTGGCCCCGAAGCCTGTGCTTGGTGGGGGAGTGGTGGTGAAGGGCATCTGGGATTGAGCCAGGACCTCCCGGATGGAGGTCAGATCAGCAGCAGAACTGGAGTGGAAGGCAAGGGGGCTGCATGGTGGGAGGAAGGGAGCACTTCCTGAGCTGGCCCTTGGGAAGGAGGAGAGGGGGTGAGACCCCTGCAGGACTGCTGCAGGACTGGCTTGCTCCTGCCTGTTCCGGGGCCAGCAACCCAGAGGCGGGACATGGAGGGACCCAGGCCGCAGCTCAAGTGACCCAGAGCTGCCGCTTCACCAGCCCCTGGGTACAAACCAGCCCCGCGTATTTCCTCTGGACAGTGTTTCCTCTGGCCGGCTCCTGTTCCCAGTCCCCTTGGCACCCCGCCCTGCCCATCCCGTTATTTAATTTAGAGCCGTTCATCTAATTGGCGTCTGTCGGGAAGGCTCTGCTGTGGCTTTGCCTGGAAGGACTGGCCGTGCCGGGTGCCCCGCGGTTTCCCTCCCGACCAGCACTCCACTGTGGGCTTCCCACGTTTACTTTGGCCTGAGAACCTTCCGAGGAGGAGTTGGGACCAGGAATCTGGGAGCCTCTGCTGTCTCTGGGGCTGTGGGACGGAGTCCTGTGTGTGTCCAGCCGTCCCTCCCCGGGGACAGGGCAGCCCTGGGTCCCCGCCTGGCTCAGGGAGCTGTAATGGGGTCAGGGGACCCGTGTGCCCTAACTCTCTGTCCACTGTCCTTTCTAGAGTCCACGAGGAGGTGGACACAGGGGCCTCTCCTCTCTGTCCTGTGGGTCCTCTTGCCGTGGTGACCCTATTTGATCTTCTCTGAGCCTTCATTCCCTATTCACCCCAAAGGGTCAACTCCACACCATCGCCGAAGAGAAGGGACCCAAAGGTCAAGTCCAAGAGATGCTTTTGGCTCTGGGACCTCTTGGGGACCTCTGTGTCTCCTGGGAAACCACTGTCCCTCCAAGCCTCAGTTTTCCCATCTGTAAAACGGAAGGTGGTAATGGTGACGGTGACGGTGACGGTGACCGGCCTGCCAGGCTGTGATGAGCATTATCGCTTCCACTGTAGCACTCAGCAACTGAGGCTTAGAGATGACATGATTTATCCAGAGTCACAGGGTGGCAGAGCCAGGGCCCGGCCCTGCGGTGCCTGTTGTTGAGATTTGTAAGAATAAGTACTGTTTTTGGGGGGTGGTACCGGGATTGAACTCAGGGCCCTGACCACCGAGCCACACCCAGCCCTATTTTGCATTCTATTTAGAGACAGGGCTTCACTGAGTTGCTTAGGGCCTCGCTGCATTGCTGAGGCTGACTTTGAATTTGTGAGCCTCCTGCCTCAGCCTCCTGAGCAGCTGGGATTACAGGTGTGCGCCACCATGTCCGGCACAGATAAAGTGCTTTGGCGGCCAGGTAGTGACAGACCAACGGAAGGGATTGAGAAGACTGGAAAATGCGGTCCCAAGTCTCGGGCGTTGCTGTCCCTGGGTTCCACAGCACAGTGCCGTGTGGATAGATACTGAGTATGAATGAGCGACCAGAAGAAGGAAGCAGAGCAGACTGGAAGGCTCTACCCTGTGGTTGTTATGCAGCACGTGTTGGCTGGGCCAGCCTTTGACACCATCTGGAAGGTCCCGGCAGGAGGATTCTTCGCAGGCTAATGCAAGGGTTGGGTCTGTTCCATTTCGGGGTTAGACTAATGGCCGTGGGTGAATGTTTTCTGGGAATCAGATCTTTGGGTTAGTTCTTCCTTTTAGGATATCTGGAAGGGGGAGGTGAGTCTCTGGAAGAACCTCAAAGCTGTGGAGACCCTTGGGCCAGGAAGGCAAGCGGAAGTGACTGGGGACACCAGACAAGTGCTCTATTGAATAAAGAGGACCGTGGAGACCGAGTCGTCTTCTGACCACACTCTTCTGGAGAACTCTGCGGCTCCTCCTTAAGACTCCCCAACACGTGGGGCCTCTTCCAGCTGCTCTCGGTGGGGGTGGCTGGGGGCCACTCTGGCCCCCAGCTCCTTCCTCCGCAGGGGGAGGCTCAGCTGTTGAGTTGCCCAGGAGGAAGGGTCACCCTGTGGGGGACCAGGAGCTAGCCTTCTGGTGGAGGGGCCTGGGGACAGCAAAGGGACACGGGCCTTGTGGTCTTGCTGCGTCTGAAGAGGGGGGCATGGCCCGGAGGACAGAGAGGACTGTGACCAGAACCTGGCTGGGCTGGGCTTTGACAAGGTCCATTTGCGGCTCCATTCACTGGACAGAGTGCTTGGGACAGAACTGAATTTCTGGCTCCGAATCCTGGGGACACCAGCTCCGTGTGGCCATCAGAGAGAGCGAGAAGTGCGGGACGGGGGCTGAGGGGACCAGGGCACTGGAGTCCGTAACAAAGGCTCTTTTTTTTTTTAACGGGGGTGAGGCTTGATCTCGGCCAGGAAGGGTGGTCACCTTGTGGCCCCGGCCACCTTCCTCTTCAGGCCTCAGGCCCCGGGAAAGGGCCCAGAATGACTCTCCCTGAACCAGAGTGTGTGGGAGCAGCTCCGTGTCAGCCAGAGACCCCAGGGACCCCGGGATGGCCCCCAGGCCCCCAGCTCCGGGACCCCAGGGACGCAGCCCTGCTCACCTGCAGCACTTGCAGCCTGGGGGTGGAGTGACTTGGCCCCTCCTGAGACAGAGCGGCGCGCTCTTCTGCCCAGTGCCCACTGCAGGGATTCTGGGGTCTGGAGGGCAGGAGACCCCGGTCCCCAGTAGAGCCCCAGCCACTCTGGACAAGAGGGACCCAAACCTGCCCGTGCCTCAAAAGGACCCTGGGCAGCCTTAAAGGAGACAGGGACCCTCCACAGGCGGGGAGTCGGGATCTCTGGGGTGGACCCTGGGCTCTGCAGCCAGGTCATTCGGAGGAGGGCGCAAGGCTCTGTGTCTGGGGGACCCCGTTGTGGGCCATTTGACCCCCGCGTAGGAGGTGGCCTGGATCTGCTGGATTTCCCACCCACGTCTGCATCCGGGGGGTCTCGCCTGGGCCGGTGGCTGGGCTGTGATCGGAGCCCTGAGCGTCCCCTCTCCCCACACTCATGTGGGGTCCCCAGCGCCGCGTCCCCACATCTCCGAGGGAAGCAGGCCCTTCAGTGAAGCAGAATTTGGCAGTGACACGTCCTCTGTCCTCCGTCACAGCAGGGAGAGACCGGGGCGTGGACAAGAGCAATTTTTCTCAGCTCGGGAGCCACAAGACAATTCCTCAGCATTCAGATGACCCTCAGGAGCTGAGCTCCACTTCAAAGGGGTTTAATTTAATAAGAGGAAGAGCCGGGGCTCCCAGGGAACCTAATTAGGGTTCTTTCCACTCCCCTGCGTCTCGCGTCTGCTTCTGAAGAGGGGCCAGGCCCCCGATTGTGCTGTGTTTGGGTCCAGAGTAGAGGAACGGGCAGCTAGGCCCCACCGGGAGGACATCCCTCTGCCTCAGGACTGACAGCGCAGACCCTGTCCCCAGCAGGAGAGGCCCGGCCACCCCGAAAGTCGGTGGGACTTGGGGCTGAGGGAGAGTGGGCAGAAGAAGGGGGCTGGGGAGAGGGGGGTCTGGAGCCACACTGGAGCCCAGCCCCTCTCCTTCCCAGCTGTGGGGTCCTGAGGACAGGCCACCTGCTCTCTGCAGCTCGGTCTCCTCATCTGTGAAATGGGCAGATGACAGGAGCCCCCCGTCAGGCAGTCAGGAACTTGCTCTGTGCTAAGGGACATGCAGTGGCTACAGCGGTGCCCAGCACAGAGGGGCACTGTCGCCACTCTTTCAACTACGGGAATCGGAAGAGGGGGATGGCTTTCCACGGTCGAACTGACCTAATGTTGCCCAGATCTGGTGGACTCAGAAGCCAGCTCAGAGGAAATCCCCGAGGGAGGGTCCCTGTCTTCCACAGTGACAAGATCCAAGAGACCTCAGTTCACATCCTGGCTCTTCCACTGTAGCTGTGTGACCTTGAACAAATTGCTTTGCCTCTCTGAGCGTCAGTGTCTTCTCTTGTAAAGCATAATCATGATCCAGGGAGAAATAGGGAGCCGCGTGGTTGTGGGAAGGGCCGGGAAATGGCGACTCTAGACGCAGTGCCGTTAGTGCCCAGCACCGGGCTCTCATTCCCTCATGAATCCTCCTGCGGATGCCACCCACCAGGGCTCCCGAAGGCAAGAGGACAGTGCCCCACGGGAAACGTGAGCTCGACGGCCTCCCAGCTAAGAGGAGTCAGAGGTGGGCTCCGGCTCGGGGATGGGTAGGAGACCGGCCAATTGATCTTGTTTATTTTTTCATCTGAAGAAGATTTCTCTAAGCATAAACTCAAAACTAGGAGACAAGAGGTCCCCAGGTGGCTACGTTCCCGGCCAGCCCCATGTCCGGCAGTGTGCCAACCCGTGCCTGCTGTGCGGTGGCCGCTGTCTGCCTCCTGAACCTGGCTCTGTGCACGACTGTTATTTATTTGCCCCCCGAAAAAACAAGCCCATAAAGGAGAGAGTCTCCTCCCCAGTTTGGAGCTCACAACTGAGAAGTGGTCAGCCCAAGGTGACAGAGCCACAAGGTGACAGAGCCAGAACGTGACCCCAATTTGAGCACCCTGAGCCCGTCTTCCGTCCTGCGGTGAAGGCGGAGGGGTCGGCCCTCCTGGGGAAGCCGTCTGCCTTTGTCCATCATTAATGTTTCCCGGGGGCCTGGGGGGGGCAGCGGAAGCCACTCTGAGATGGATACCAAGAGATGTGGGTTCCGATCCCTGAGACGTCATTCCTTGGCTGTGTGTCCTTAGCATGTCACTTAACCTCTCTGAGCCTCTGATCAACTATAAAGTGAGTGGACCACAATGGGTGGGGGCGCAGAATCCCTTCCAATAAAATAAAGACCTACGTGCTTCTCATGCAGCTCAGGGCCGGGAGGACTTGACAGCGGCTCTCGTCCATTTAGAAGCAGACAGGAGCCGGTGAGGCCCTTGGGGACACCAGGGAGCAACTGGCTTTCAGAATTGGGTCCGTGAAGGACGAATGGAGAGCAAAGACCCACACTTCCAACAAGCGGGTGCGCTGGATCTAGGGACTCCTACGCGTGTCCTCCTGTCCCTGGGAGTGCCTGGGAGGGAGAGGCCACTGTGGGGGCAGCCGGGGCCCTGGGAGGACTGGGATGGCGCCAGGTTGTTTGGCAGGTCCCCTGTGTCGGCCCTGTCCACTCACCCCCTGGCGGAGGCAGCCGCTCCGTGGGGCTGTGGACACACCTTCTCCTGCTGGGCGCGGCCCCTCCCTGCCAGCAGGTCCTGGACCGCAGGTGGCCACAGCACGCAGGGCTGCCCGAGGCCTCGGGGACACCAGGCCCTGGGCCACACTGAAGGCACACAGCGGCTCTGTCACCAGGGCACACGGAGCAGGTGCCACGCCAACCCTGACAGGCGTCACCTCATTTGGTGCACAGGAGGCAGGTGGGTTAGGACCAGGACTTGTCCCCAGGAGGATGCGGGTTCGGATCATGCAACCTCAGGAAGTCACTTAAACCACATCCGCCCAGTTTGTCCATCTGAGGTGCAGATGATTGTGGGGATGTCCCAGAGGGTCACGGAGACCAAACCACACGTGGGATGTGCTTGATCAACACCGGTCACTGGGTTAAAAACAGCCCACCTGGCGTTGTCCTCTACAGAGACGAGATCAGAACCCAGGGAGGAGAGAGGACCTGTCTACGGCCACACAGTGAGCAGCTGACTAGGCCAGTTTACAAAGCCAGGGCCAGCTGACATCCACACCTGTCCCCTTTACTCTGTTCTGCTGCCTCCTCAGTGGCTAGTCCTGGAGGGCAGGCCTTCTAACACAGTGTCCCAGAGATCCCAGCCAGAGAATGGAAGGCAGTGATTAGGCTGTGGGATCTGGAGTCAGCCTGACACCCCCTGGCTGTGTGACTTTGGGCAGGTGACCTGACCTCTCTGGGCCTCTGTTTTCTTATGGGTAAAATGATGATGGTGGTGATGGCAATGAAGATTAAATGAATTAAGGTCTGTAAAATGCTCGTGTTCAGCCTCCTTGTGTGTCAAGAGCTCAGAATTGCAGCCTCCCAGAAGTAACTTATCGCCATGGTTACCATATCACCCTGGGGCCACCGTTCACGGCACCCCCCACCCCAACTCCATGCCTTTGGATGGAGAGCGTGGCCGGACCCAGCAGGGCCTTCGGGAGCTTGAGGACGCTCAGGGCCATAGCTGTTTCCTGGGCAGGGCTCCGGCCGCCGTTGCTGGCACAGGCTGGAGCTTCATCAGTGGGGAGGCTGGGTTCTGTCACCGGTACTCCTGGCAGGAAGGCGCGTGACGCCCGACGGCCATCTGGGGACACTGCCTTAAAGGGTTCCTTTCCAAGGTGTCGTCTTCAGATGCCTCTGCCCTGCCCCAGGTCTGAGCACAGGCCCCGGGCGGCTGGGCTGCGGCCTCTCCACACTTCTGCTGTCCGGAGGCCAAGGCAGGAATAGCTGAGCAGGGACGGAGCCGGAGGGCCCGGGCGGGGCCGGCAAAGAGGAGCATTCTGAGGCTCGTTGCCTGGTTTTTTGAGGCTGGAACGTAAGAACAGGCCAGTTTTCCCTTGTTGAATCAGACATAAGAGAAAAGCCCTCTGTGAACCCGCTCCCTGGGAATCGTCCTTTATTTACGGCTTTCTCCTTCCTGTCTGTCGCTGTGGGCAGCTGGCTGCACAGTCTTCAGAATGTCGTTGAGCACAGACGCTTTCTCTGTGGGACCTGCTTCCAACGGTACCCAGGAGGCCAGCTGAGCACGCCCGCCGTCCCAGCTGCTCAGGAGGCTGAGGCAGGACGATCCCTCGAGCCCAGGGGTTCAAAGCCAGCCTGGGCCACACAGTGAGATCCTGCCTAAAACTAAATAAATAAATGGATAAATAAGTAAATAAATAAGCAAGCCTGGGGTGTGACCCAGTAACGAGCACTTGCCTAGCACGGCCCTGGGTCGGATTCCCAACACTACAAAGGAAAAAATTAATACCCAGTACACAGCAAGTGCTTAATCATTGTCAACTCTCACTACTATTATTTCCCCTTTTTTTGGGGGGGGTGCCTCACCACTGAACTATCTCCCAGCCCTTATTATTTCCATTTTACTCTTATTTTCTTTTGTAAATGGAATTTCAGCTCCATGAGAGTTTAGTTTGCCTTTGTGACCTCTGTAATCTAGTGTGTAGCATGCAGTAGATGCTTAATAAGTGCACCTTGTGTGCACAGGTGAAGAAACGCTCCTCCACCGTGTTGGGTGTCTCCTCTGTAACATTTGGTGGCAGCACGGTGACGCACTGTTGAACTCATTTCTAAACTCGTAGCTCTTCCTTGGTTCACGAAGCCTCCCAACCTCCTCAGTCACCGGCCCCTCCACGCTGGGGTCCCCAGAGCCTTGTAGATAGAGCGTCACTTCAGAGAAGCCAGCAAGCAGCCTTTGGCTTGCAGAGCCAAGCAGCCATTGACTTAAACCGTCTGGGTAGCGCGCAGACGAGTTAAGCACCGACCTCTGCATTTTTGATGAAGCTGAGTTGGGCGAGCGGCCGCGCACTTGGTCAGCGGCCATCGATAGGAGGCAGGAGCGGGGGGTGGAACACGCAGGGCGTGGGCGAGGCCGGCCTCTGGGGGTCGGGTCCGGTAGCTCAGCGCCAGCACTGCCTTCCGCCAGGTGGCCAGGCAGAGAGGTGGCTGGGCCCTGCGTGCAGATTGTCTTTGATTCCCGAAGGCTGGGGGACTTCTCGGGAAGCCTCCAGGCCCAGGCTGCAGCCCAGGGACACGGGGACAGCATGACCGCTGTGGCCCCGGGTGGGTTGGTTCTTGCCTGTCTGCCTCTCTTGGGACATAGATCCCTGACCGTGAGCATGCACTTGGGAGCACGTGGGGTCCCGTATGGAGTGCTAAGAGCCATCCAGGGCCATTGGGAGATCCGCCCCTGGGCCCTCGTCCCCTTCTGTGGCAGAGACGGCCTCGGCTCCTGAGAACTGCCTTCCTCAGTTGGCACACGGTGCTGGGCAGGGCGGCCCGGCCCTCCATCCCCGTCCCACCTGGGGCTGCCAAAGACCCTCAAGTTTGGAAGAGGAATCCGTCTCCTCCCCAAAGAGCAAGAGGCTGGGACCAGGGAGGGAGGGGAACAAGTGGGAGGAGCCGTGGGTGGCTCAGTGGCCAGCAGGGGCTCTGGGTCCCGGAGGGCACGCCTTGGCCTGCTGCTGGCTGGACCCATCAGGCGGCTCCCACTGTGACCTGCTGGAGCAGACCCTGAGGCCTCAGGCTGGGGCCAGATACCCGTTGGGGTGTGACCCCCCGGGGGACAGGGGTCGTGTGCTGGGTTCACAGAGGGTGGAGGTTCCAGTTCACCCCATCCAGCTCGCCCGGTCCTCTGGCCTCCAGCTGCGGGCCTCTGGGTGGCAGGGACCCTCTGGAAGTGCCTTTGCTCAGAGACGTTTATTTATGCTGGTTTTGGAAACCAGATCGAGTCAAAGGACGGGTAGAACTTCCGCCTGTTGGTTTAATGGTGTTGCAAAGGAATTCCCCACGCTACCCTTTCTGCTGTGTGAGTAAAAATAACAAACGTAGGAACGCTCACTGGGGGCCCTGGGGAGGGGCGTCTGGGCCTCCGAGGTGCAGCCTCCCGTGGCCCAGGTGGATGCCCACACGGGCCACTGATCGTAGAGGTGACTCTGTAGACCTGGGCGTTGACTGCCTGACCTTCATTAACCACAGCAGAGCCACCTACTGGCCCAGGGGCCCCTCGGAGTGTCCGATTCATAAGACTGAGTCAGAAAAAGCTTCTGTGGGCAACTCTGATTCTGCTTTGTAACAAAGTCTGACTCCTTCTTCTCCTTGAGGAGCTGATGGAAGGGTCAGCCACTTCCTGCGGCAGACACTGCTGGCCCTGTAGATGAATTCTCCTTTTCATGGGCACAGAGCTGGACCACAAGTCCCAGCCTCCCCTGGGCTCGAGAGGGTCATGTGACTGGTGTGGTGGAGGCGAGGCCTTGACAAAGTGGCTGGGTCTTCTCTATGAGTCCACCCACTCCCCCCAGCTGGGACCTGGACTGGGCCGGTGACAACGAGTTCCCAGGGAATGGCAGAGCCGCAGAGTGGAAGAAGCCTGGGCCCCTGTATCCCCCTGTGGAGCTGAGATACCCACCAGCTGTGGACCCTCTCCCTGGGATATGGATGAGGGACAGATGCGCTGAGTTTGTTCTTAGAGTCAATGGATTTTCAGGGTCTTCTTGCTTCGCGGTAGCTGGCCTTACCCTAACAGTTCCTTCTGTCCTACTCGCTGTCCCCAAGTGCGTTTTGCCACAGGTTCAGAATTCAAGACTTGGCCTGAGACCACGAGACTCATGTTAGTTGGGAGTGGACAGAGCTTTTGCTTAGTGTAGCCCGACCCTCAGGAGAGAATCAGGACCCTCTGGGCCTCGTTCTGGTCCGTCTCTTGCTGGAGCAGGGAGGTTTGTAAGAATCGAGCTTCATAGCTTCTGTTTTTTCCTTAGAGGTCGTCCAAAGAACAAAGAGAAATTGTACTAGTTCTTTTTGAAATAGAATAAAAAAGCTACTTTATTTTGAAATCACCACGTGGTCCCCCGGGCACCTTCACAGGTCTAAGGTATGTTATGGAATTATCGATCTCCTTTTCCCATCCTCTGAGCCGTTGGCTCTTTTTTCTTCCCAGGAACGATTCCATCGTCATCACCAACTGTGCTGAAAGGACTTAGAGGACAATGACACGAGGAGGGGCTCACCTAGGAGGACCTTGCAATAGTGACACCAGCCGTCACGGTTTTCTCATCCTGTGGTTTTCCGGGTGGGCTGCTGAGGTGGGCAGGATAATGGTCTCCCAGAGAGGTCCCCCCCCCATTCCTCAGAGGGAAAGTGGCTTTGAAGAGAAGATTTCCTGAAGGACCTTTGGGAGGGGAGACGGTCCTAGGTTCTCTAGGTGACCCAGGGTAATCACAGGGTCCCTGAAGGATCCACAGAAGGAGGTGAGTCACGAGAGCAGAGAGCCAGAGTGACCAGCATCAGGAAGACGTGGCCGGCCACTGCTGGCTTTGACATGGAGCCGTGGGGCCACCAGCCAAGGAGCTTGCGTGGCCTCTCCAAGCCAGAAGAGGCCTGGAAAGAATTCTGTCCTAGAGTCCCCAGGAGGAAGGCTGCTGCCGTCAGCCTGAATCTGACCCAGTGAGGGCCACTCTTCTGACCTCCACAACTGTGACACCTGTGATGTTTAAAGTCACCAAGTTTGTGACGATGATGACGACGATGATTTTTTTACAGAGCAATAGGAAACCAGCCCAGTCATTCCAAACACCGACTGTCAGAAGATAGACCAAGGAGATGGCAGAACCGTCTTGGGGTCTGACATTTGCTTTCATCAAGCACAATCAAGAAATCGGGATTTTCTTCCTTTTCCCTCCATAATGACATAGAGAAGAAAATTGGCAGAAGGAGGGGGTTCGTAATCATTGAAGGATTCAGGGGAGAAACGTAGAGACGTCGCAGCACTTTAGGCACGTTGATCAGGGTGGCGGGACTGATCCCGGAAGGGAAATCTCAGACCACAAGTCTTCAGATGACAGGTCCTAGGTGACTCTTGTCCGACTCAAGAATCGACGAGTAAACAAGGAATTTCTAGGGGAAAAAGGAGCGTGGTGTTCTCGTCCAAGTGGCCCTTCAACAGGAAGGGCTTCATCATGCAGGATTTGGGGGTGAGAACCTAGGTGTCCTGTTTTCCTGAAGGATGGGTCACGGGGTCTTTCATCTTTTGCATTTCTTGTGCATCAAAATTCACCAAACTTCACAGGTGGGCTTACGCAAAGACAGGTGCTGAGTGTAGGTAATGGGAAGAAAGTAGCTGATAAAGAAATTTAGACATCCTGAGGGGCTGGGCTGGGGCTCAGCGGTGGAGTGCTCGCCTGTCACGTGCGAGGCCCTGGGTTTGATCCTCAACACCACATAAAAATAAGTAAAATAAAGGTATAGTGTCCAACTACCACTAAAAAAGAAACATTAAAAAGAAGGCATCATGGGCTCGCTCATTCTAAGTGGTATTTATAAATCTAAAAATACAATTCTTTTGCAATTGTGAGGCAGAGAAGATGACGGTCCTGTCTTCAGCAAGATCATGAGCAATACAGGCCTCAAAAGTGTCTCCAAGTACTGCGTTTTGAATGTGCAAGTGCAAGAAGAAATCAGAGATGATGAGCAGAGAGGTGTTTGGATTCCGAAATCATCATTTATAAGATGCCTGTGTTTTAGCTCATGCACGACAGTCAATGAACATTTTGTGGTGTTTGGAGAATGGTGCCCATTTCAGGTATGTATACCTTCAAACCCAGGAAAATGTGGAGTAAAAATCCACATTTTCTATGTTTAAGTTGGTACGAGAACATCTGATAGAGCTGGTCTTCCTTCTCCCTTGATTCTTAGTTTTGCCAACTTTTCAAAGAAGGACTTGAGGACTTAAAAGTGGTCCATCAGTCCTAGATGGTGAAGGAGGTGACCCTTTCCCCTCGTATTCTGAAGACCCGAACAATCTTTTCTCCCTTCCTTTGGTTCTGACAATGTCACAGGGGGCCCTGGGGATCCTCGAGTTGGGGTTCCCTGGGGTGTGCTCACGTCTCCCGGGCACCTCCGAAGGCGCAGTCCACGCCAGCTCGCGTGCCCAACGGCCTGTGGGGCCTGGGCCAGACCAGAGCCCTGAACAGAGCTGTCTACAAAGTTCTGTCCAGCTGCTCCCTGGGACCCTCAGGTGATTCGAACAGCCCAGCTGAACTAGGGCTGCCCTGTCTCTTCTCCTTTGCTTCATTCATTCATCCGATCATTCATTCAACAGACGGTGCAGCTCTTCCACCGTGGGGTGGGGACTGGCCTGTGACCCCCATGAGGTCTCCAAGACCCTTGCGGGAGATCTGTGAAGTCAACGGTACTTCAGTGATATAGCGCTAAGAGGTGATTTACCGCGTCACTGTGGTGACATTTGCACTGATATTGCAAAGGCAGCGGCGGGTAAAACTGCAGGGGCCTACCCTGGTCCAGCACTGGGCTCCCCGTGGTGCCAGGACAGCTGTCTTCTTCACAGCCGTTATGATTGGAATCTGAGGTGTCCCCCAAACGCTCGGGAGACAATGTTCAGAGGCAAAAAGATTAGACGGGGACAGGTGGAACCTGACTGGTGGATTAATCCATTGGATGGAGGAATAATTTGAATGGACACCTGGGTGGTCCCTGCAGGCACCTGGGCTGTGGTTGGAGGACGTAGGTCACGGGGGCACGGCTTCAGGGTTTTGTCCTGGTACCTCCAGCCCTCCCTCTGCCTCCGAGCTGCCAGGAGGTGGTGAGCTGTCCTCTGCCTCACCCTCTGCCAGGACGTTCTGCCTCCCCTGGGGCCCAGAGCAGTGGAGATGCTGACCACAGACGGAGCCTCTGGAACCGTGAGCTCAGAATAAATGCTCCCCGCTCTAAGTTGTTGGGTGTTTTGGTCACAGAGACAAAGAGCGGTCGGGCACGTTGGCCGCCCACTCAGAGTCGACAAAGCCAAAAGAGACCGTGATGGTTGGTCTCCGCCCCCAGGCACACAGCTCCTCATGTTCTGGGAGGAAATGGGCAGTGCCCAGAGGCTGGTCGGCTTAGGGAACCCTAACACGCTGCCCGATCTCCATCTTCACCAGGCGTTCTCCTGGAGTGACTGGGTCCAGGCCCCCTGTGTGTAAAGACACCGGTCATTTTAGATTAAGGGCCACACTACAGTATGATCTTGTCCTGATGAAATCAGTTACCTCTACAGTGACCTAGTTCTAAAAGAGGTCACAAGCTGAGGTTATGGGGAGTAGGACTTCAATATGTGAACTTTTTGGTGGGGGATGCAATACAGTCCAGAACATACGATGTCACCAAATCACGAGTGGCTAAAAGACTCTTTCAAAACGCAAGAAAGACCAATGGGTCTCAATATAATCGAATATGAAGAGTTCATGGATGTGTTTCAGATTCCACACTGTAATTGATCTCTCTTTTTTTTGGTACCAGGGATTGAACTGAGGAGCACTGAACCACTGAGCCACATCCCAGCCCTGTTTTGTATTTTATTTAGAGACAGGGTCTCACTGAGTTGCTTAGTGCCTCACTTTTGCTGAGGCTGGCTTTGAACTTGCGATCCTCCTGCCTCAGCCTCCCGAGCCGCTGGGATAATAGGCGTGTGCCACTGTGCCCGGGTGTAACTGATCTTTGAGAAAGCACCACTGATGGATTAGATGTAGTTGCGGAGGACGTGCAGAATTATCTGAAGAGGCTAATGTAAGGCCCTCCCCTTTCCAAATACGTATTGTGAAGGCTGGATTTTCTTTATATATTTCAACCAAAAAGACTGCAGAAGCAGATATGGAAATTGACCTGACTTCTATTCAGCTAGACTTTAAAGAGATTTGCAAAATGAAGCAATGCACTCTTTTCATAGATGTTTTAGCTTTTTAAAAATTCATTCATATTAATATATAAAGAAATTTTTATAACAATAATTACTTTTTTTGTACTAGTGACTGAACCCAGAGATGCTTTACCATTGAGCTAATTTCCATTTTTCTTAATATTTATTTTTTAGTTGTAAACAACACCTTTATTTTGTTTTTTTATTTTTATGTGGTGCTGAGGATCGAACCCAGGGTTGCGCACGTGCTAGGTGAGCGCTCTACCGCTGAGCCACAATCCCAAACCCTAATTTCCATTTTTTAAAAATTTTATTTGGAGACAGGGTCTTGCCTCCCAAGTTGCTGGGATTACAGGCATGGGCCATTGTGCCAAGTTTATCATCATTTTTTAATATGTTAATAAATATTTAAGCTTGTTCTCAGATTTTTTTTCTAGCATAGCAATTTTCTAGAGCAATATTTCTCCACCTTGGCACTATTGACATTTGGGGCGTAGATCTTTGTTGGGGGGCATCATGTACCTTGGAGGACTTCGGCAGCATCTGTGTTCTCTATCCTTGGATGTGGGTGTCACTGATCCCAGAGAGCTGTGACAGCTGTCTCCAGACATGGCCACGCCATCCCAGGGGGCCCACTGACCTTTGGATACATCCAGTGTGAACAGGGGTCTTCTGGGGTCTTTCACGATCTGTCAGAATGGAAAGGAGTTCTAAGGCGAAGAAGCCGGAGCACCTGACTCGAGGTGCCCTGAGACAGCTCACGGTGCCGACCTCAGAGAGCTTCCGTCTTTCCGTGTTTGCGGCTGCTGCTGGCAATGCCCCGAGGCCTCCTGGCCCTGACCTGCCCCATGTTGGCTTCCCCACCACGGCTCCTGCACGCGGGTCTGTTCTACCGGACCCCAAGGCCTCCCTGGCCCTCTGTGGGTCCCGTGGTGCAGACGGGATGGGACTCAGGGATTTGGAGAGGGAAGAGTCAGTTTTTAAATCAGTGCCCTCATTTGCCACGTTGGAGACTGAGCTGCAGGGAGGGCACGATGCCCGGAAAGTCAGGGCCGCACATCCTCACGAGCACCGGCTTCTCGCGAGTGTCCTGGGTCTGGACCATCAGGGTGGGGTGGGGGTGCGGCCCTGAATTAGGCGGTGACTGGTTCTGCTGGTAGAGACTCCTGCCCTTTCATTCACTCCTTCCCTGTGTGTTTATTTGCGTGCCCAAGAGGAGTAAGGACCAACAGGGACAGAGCCCCTGCCTTCTGGAGTTCACGTTCTTGTGTGTGCAGGGGTGTGTGTTGGGGGTGTGTGTTGGGGGTGTGTGTTGGGGGGTGTTGGAGGGTGTTGGGGGTGTGTGTTGGGGGTGTGTGTTGGGGGGTGTTGGGGGTGTGTGTTGGAGGTGTGTGTTGGGGGGTGTTGGGGGTGTGTGTTGGGGGTGTGTGTTGGAGGTGTGTGTTGGGGGGGTGTTGGGGGTGTGTGTTTGGGGTGTGTGTTGGGGGGTGTTGGGGGTGTGTGTTGGGGGGTGTTGGGGGTGTGTGTTGGAGGTGTGTGTTGGGGGTGTTGGGGGTGTGTGTTGGGGGTGTGTGTTGGAGGTGTGTGTTGGGGGGGTGTTGGGGGTGTGTGTTGGGGGGTGTTGGGGGTGTGTGTGTTGGGGGTGTGTGTTGGGGGGTGTTGGGGGTGTGTGTTGAGGGTGTGTGTTGGGGGGGTAGATGATTGACATGAACAATCAATCAAATTCACACCAGATAGCAATAAAGGGCTGCGAGATGAGAGACAGAGACAGACTCTGGGGTCTGGCAGGGCCTCTGAGGAGAGCTTAACTGGAGTGATGAGGAGGCCACCACAAGGAGTGGCACATGGAAGACACCCCGGGTGGAGGAAGACACAGCCAGGACCCTGCAGCAGGAACCTGGCCCTTGAAGTGTCCAAGGTACAGGAAAAAAAAAAGGACTGGTGTGTCTGGGGGGAGTGAAGGAGCCCCAGGGGCTACGAGAAATCCGGGGTCCAGGGCTCAGGGTGCAGAGAGCCGCTGGAGGATCTGAAGCCTGGTTGGATTCATCATAGTTTTCAGACGGCGGGGGTGTGGGAAATGGCCACGGACTGGCTTCGTCACAGCAATCGCCGTCCCAGGGTGCTGGACAGAAGCCTCAGCGGGCTCCGTCAGCAGCAGGGGTCCCTCCTGAGGCTGTGAGGACAGGTGTCCAGGCCTCCCCCCTCTGGGGCTTGCTGGCCATCTGCTCCTCCGCCTGCTGGGGCTCCGGCTCTCCGTCTGCCTCTCCCCTGGTGCTGTCCCCCCGGGCGCCCGCCTTCCTCGACCCCGTCCTTTGTAAAGCCGGCCAGTCCCACAGGATAGGACCCAGCCCAGGACCATCTCCTTGTCTCCGTCCTCCGCAAAGAGATCCCTCCAAACAGGTGGCATTCGCGTGCGCTGGGGTCGGGGCTTCGACACCTTCCAGCAGAGCGCGGCGTGACCCAGGCACTTGGCTCCTGAGCTCCAGCGGCTGAGAAGGAGCCTCTAGGGGAGGGAGGAAGCCCAAGGGTGGCTAGTGGCCTGGGTGTCCCCAAGGAAGTTTCCAGAAGGACTGGGAGGTCAGCGGTGTTGAGGGCTAATGAGCATTTGAGTGACATGAGGAACGCATCACTGGCTGTCCCCAGTGACAGGAATGTTACCATTGTGTTCCCTGAAAACCAACCAGCCAACCAAACAAACAAACAAACAAAACAAATCCCCAAAACAAAAGCAAAAACAATTTTTTTTCTGCAATCAATAGAATTTTTTTTTTTTTAATCCTGGGGATTGAACCCGGGGCGCTTTACCCCTGAGCTACAATCCCAGTCCTTTTTAACATTCTCTATTTTGAGACTGGGTCTTGCTAAGTTGCTTAAGACCTTGCTAAATCGCCAAGGCTGGCCTCAAATTTGCGATCCTCCTGCCTCAGGCTTCCCAGTTTCTGGGATTACACGTGTGGGCCACTGTTCCTGGCCAGTAGAATTGAACTTTTTAAGTGAAAAAAAAGAGAGAGAATGATTTAAATGGACACCAAGGTCCCCAGTAGACTCAAAAGAAGAGAGTTTTAGAAAGGAAGGGAAGGGCCCAGGATATCCCAGGTCCAGAAGCCTGTTAAGTAACTTATTCTCAAGCTCCAAGAATATTTCTTCAACAAGGTTTATTGAGAATCTGTTATGGCCTGGCACACTGTCTGGGCACCAGGGACAGAACTAGACAAAGTGCCCTGTGTTCCAGCACCCTAGCCCCAGAGGCTCTGAGTTGCTAAGTTGCTTCAGAGGACAGGGAATCTGATTGGATCACCTTGGGTTAGGTGTGAATTTACGACCAATCAGCTGAGGCTGGGGTGGAGTGGGGTGGAGTCATGCCATCCGGCTGAGGCAGACAACTTTCTCTCCTCCCTGTGTGCACAGCCCCGCCAGGGACCAGAGGCTATCTCTGAGAAGGGGTTTTTAAAGCAATTCATTCCTTTACAGCTCAAGAGCCACATCGTGGGTGTCAGATGAGCGGGAAAAGAGATGGACTTTCTCAGTGGACAAGGGGGAGAGAGAGGAAGATGGTGGCTCCTTGAAGCTTGGATTTGATGAACTAAAATAAGTGGGATGTGTATGTCAGAACTTCCTCAGGGGAGAGGTAGTGTTATCATAGGTTAGCAACTGAAACCCGAGAACCCACCAGCTGATCATGCTTCCCAAGAGGGCTGTGTTAGTCAGTGTTCAGGTACTGTGACAAAACACCTGAGAAAAGCAACTTAAAGGAGAAAAGTTTTATTTTGGCTTGTGATTTCAGAGGTTTCAGTTTGTTGTTAGCCAGGGCCATTGTTTCTCAGTAGGTAGTACATCATGGGGCAAGGACATGGCAGAGAAAAGATCCTTATAGTCCCCAAGGGCAAGCCCCGAAGGACCTACTCCCTTCAACTGGAGTCTCCCTCTGCATTCTCCATCTCTTCTTAATAGTCCATTCAGCTATGAATCCTCAGTGGATTAATCCACTGGTGAGGTTGGAGCCCCAGGATCCAATCACCTCCCCCGAATCCCACCTCTCAACATGGATACGTCAGGGACCAAGCCTTCTACCCATGAGCCTTCTGGGGACATTTCACATCCAAACTTTGACAAGAACCCAGAGGACCCCCGAGAAGGCAGTCAAAGCTGAGCTGGGGAGGGCTGCACCATGGGTAGGAGGGGACCACGGAAGGAGCTGTCATGGGACTTCCCAGGACCCCCGAGGAGGGTCATCTGAGTCTTCTCCAAGGAAACCTGTGGTCATTTGCAGGGTAACTCTGTACCTAGGGGAGGGGGACCTGGGCTTTCTGAGCACTGTTAGATAAGAGGTCTAAGTGACACGGGTGCCAGGGACCTGGAACCCCATGTAGGTCCCCGGCTGGAGCAGGAGTTTCTGGAAGTCGGGTGAGGAATGGAGTTGGGGCCAGAGAAGTCTCACGGGAGGCGGACCTGAAGTCACTGCCCAAGTCCCCTCCTGCCACCTGGGAAGGATGCCCTTGGCCGCCGCGAGAACTCACCTTGGTTCTCTGGTCCGTGGAGGAGCCATGATGGCAAGGGGAGCGGGGTGGAGCCCCTGGAACCCTGCTCTGCTGCCACTCCTGGCCGAGACGGTAAGTCAGGCGCAGAACCGTTGTCACATCCCACTCCTCTCGTCCCCGATGGACGAGGGTAGCCGTGCACTTTTGCAGGGGGAGTCCCACACCAAGCTGCCCCGCGGGCCGGATGTTTGCTTGCTCTTCAGACCAACGCAGCTCCGGAGCTCAGTGCGGACTCTCTTCTGCCGAGTGCGTTCCTCGGGGCTCCCTTTAGTAGGGAGGACCAGAAACCATCTGCTTCCACACAACAGGGACAGCAGCCCAGAGGGACCTTCTTGCCCAGGTCTGTCTGAACCTTCCTGCTCTCTGACGTGATCCTTAGGGAGCTCGAGGGTCTTGACATGCTGCAGAACATCTCCTTGGTCCACATGGCGATATTATGCTAAGGGGTTCAGCAGGCAGGAGTGGTAATACCCTAAATACCCTGGAAAGACAGACGGTCGAGTGGGAAGTAAATCCTGCAGAGACTCAAGGGCTTTCCAAGTTGGTGGCCTCGGTAGGGATCCCATGGTCTGGAGAATGCTAGTTCCCCATCAGCTTGACCGTGGGACAGCAGTGCCTGGCAGAGCTGGCCGCTCTCTGAGGTTCCACACCGACGGGCTGGTGGTGATCAGGCTCTGGTTATGTGATGGAAACGGTTTGTCCCGGGGGAACCCGAGCAGGTTGGAAGGCCAGGTAAGTTATATGAGCGTGTCGCAGGGCACATGCTCTTGGAAACTACCTTTCCCAAGCTGAGACCTCGTGCACAGTTCACAAGTGTGGCCTCAGGGAGTTCTTTGGGGCCAACTGAAGAAAAGACCCTGGTCTGATTCCCAGGTTGGTTGCAGTGATAGGTAGTCAGTTCTCTGAATCCATGAAGAATTTTCTCCAGGACTCCAGAAAAATACCCAAATCTGAGGATGTTCAAGTCTCTTTTAAAAGACAGTACAGTATTTGCATAGGACCTACAGGATTCTCCAAACACTTTAAATCATCTCTGGGTTACTTATAAAACCTAATACGACCCAGTGCAATGGCGCACGCCTGTAATCCCAGCAACGTGGGAGGCTGAGGTAGGAGGATCAAAAGTTCAGGTCCAGCCTTGGCAGTGTAGTGAGGCCCTAAGCAACTTAGTGAGACCCTGTCTCAAAATAAAAATCAAAAAGGGCTGGGGATGTGACTCCATCACTAAGTGCCCCTGGGTTCAACCCCCAGTACCCAAACAAAACAGAACAGCCAAAACCTAGTCCAATGTCCGTGCTGTGTAAGAAGTTGTTACTCTGTATTGCTTAGGGGTCAATGACAAGAAAAAAGTCTGTACATTTTCAGTGCAGATGTAGCTTTTGGGGGGAACATTTTCAGCCTGAGGCTGGTTGAATCTGTGGGCGTGGAAGCCGGCAGGAGCGCGGTACTGGCCAAACATGGGCTGTAGCTGTGCGCTCAGGGGTGGAGGGGATGCTTCCAGGTGGGCAGAGCTGTGAGACACACACTCCTGCTCCACACGGCCAGGGTGGGCGTGGACGGGGGTGGACACCTGGGCGTGGCTAACGCTTGGCTCCGGGGAACCAAGACATGGGTCTGGTTTCTCCCAGGTGTTACTCGGTCCTTGCCGTCTCATCAGGTGGGTGTCTCCAGAGCCTTCAGAGGACACCGAGGTTCCGAGGGGGTTGGCAACTCCTCCGAGTGGAACCCAGGCAGGCCAAGTTGGGACCAATTTTCACAGCAGGGAAGGGTGGCTGGCGCCACAGCGGAAGCAGGGAACCCTGGGGTCGAGTTCGAATCCCAGCAGGGCGCTGGCACCTGGGTGGCTCCCATCGGTGCCCTCCGTGAGTTCCCTCCCGCATTATCGCCCACGCCTCCTCTTACTCTAAGGGACTTGATCCTTGGGGGCCTCCCAGGGGCGGGCATGGGGAGAGGAACATGAATAAGCCACGGTGGCTCTGTGGACGCCATCCATCAAGGCCACATTCTTCACCTACCTGAGCAATTATGGGTTTGGAGGTTTTAAATAATGATTTCAGCATGTGCTTTGTATAAACAGAGGTTGGGGCAGCAGGAGATGGGGGGGCGGGATGTGGGCCTGGCTCCTGGGTGCAGCTAAAAATAGCACCACCAAAGTCCTCTAATGATGAGGCAGAAACTTAAAACAAATTTCTTGGAAAATTCCCTCTCCAGCCCGCGGTGCCCAGGTATGCTCCCCCCTCCTCGTGCGGAGGGAGCAGGGAAGTCAGGGGGGCACGTGCGCAGCCCAGGCCTCCTCCCTGGCGCTGGGCAGGAGGGGCGCAGGAGGCCGGCCTGGGAACAAAACCTCTGTTCAGGAGCCTGATTTGGGCTGACATGGGCCTTTGAGCTCCCTGAGTGGCATTTACAGCCACAGATACGGAAAAGAAAATAAACCTCCCAGGCCCGGCATCTTGCTTTAATTAATAACATAATCAAGTTTCTGGCCTTGTGGAATGGAAGGGTTTCAACACTCAAGACTCCTTTGGCAGCCAGGCAAGAGGCGGGCTCTCTGGCCGAGCAGCCCCCTTGGCCATGAGCTGGCCGGCGACAGCAGGAGGCGGCAGAGAAGAGTGGTGGGGGAGAGGAGCCGTTTGACGATCGCAATCCCTGGTGTTTAGTGAACATTTATTATGTGCTGGGCTTTGCCTTTATTTTCCTGTTCAGGAGCTGGAGGGTGGTGGTGCAGGGACCTGGCTCGGGGATGTCCACATTCGGAGGGACAGAGCAGGCGTGGGGTGGGGAGAGGGAATGGTGTCCCCTTCCCTTAGAGCCACACCTTCTTGGCCTTTGCTGAGGTGGCTAAGGAGGTTCGAGGGGCGGCTGGGCCCGTGGCCAGATTGTGACAGAGCCTGGGGGCGCTGAGGAAGGCCACGGAGGGTCCGAGGCCAGTCTCGCCTCCTCTGGAGGTTGGACTGGTTGGACTGGGGCCTCCAAATGCATTCTCCACGGTTCCATGAGGATGGACAGGGACAGGCGCTGGCCAGCTAGGTGCTCAGTGGTCCTTGGGCCCTGACTCCTGTCAGCCGATCCCCATGTGGGGGTCCTTGGGCCCCCCGGCTTTCCCACGTGGCTTTCTCTGGAGGCCCGGTGGGTAAATACACAGCAAGGCCCTTCTACCATCTGGCCCAACTACCTGCGCTTTCCCCTCCTCCACCAGGGCTCAGGGAGCAGGGCCAGCAGGTCCTGGGTGGCCTGGCTTTGCACGGCCCACGTCTTCTGTACCCACCACCTGGAGGGGTTGTCTCCCCGTCCCTGATGCCCAGGTCCCTCCCTCACAGAGGACCAAAGCTCCTGGCACCTCAGGGCACCTTTAAGCCCCCACAGGCACGTGGTCTTCCCCCCTCTCCTGACCGAGGGACTCTCCACCTTGTAACGAGTCGCATGTCCCTGCAGGACCCTGGGGTGAAGTGCTCAAAGGCAGGGGCCCTTTGGAGTCATGATAACAGCGGTTTCCATTTGCCGAGTGCTGGGGGGTGACTGGCACCCGTGTGGCTGTGACGGGTTCTTTCTGTCCTCACAGTACCTTCTGAGGCTGCTGGTGGTGACCCTGCCACGTTGTCTACAGGAAGGAGCCAAACAAACGGAGGTCAAGCATGTGTCCAGTCACCAGGGCGTGAGCCCTAATGCCAGAACGTGGACCAGTCAGCGTGACCCCGAAATCCAAACCATCACAACCGGTTGAAGTATGCCTAGGCTGTGGACGCGGTGTGGGTGTGGACGCAGGATTCCCGAGCGTGGCTAAGTGTCAGCTTCCACGGGGCCCAGACTGGACTTGGTACCTAATTGTTTCCATGGCTGGGCCGTGGCCAGGTTGCAAGAAAACCCTGGTGGGGGCTGAGGAAGGCCAGGGAGGGCCCGAGGGCCAGTCTCACCTTCTCTGGGGGTTGGATTGGTTGGACTGGGGCCTCCAAAATCCACCCTCCATCACACTGGTTTTCCCGAGGTCAACCTGTGGAAGCAGGATGATGGCCGCCCAGAGGTTCCCGGATCTGGTCCTGTAATCTAGGAAAGGTTACCTTACCTGGCGAAAAAGGACTTTGCAGATATTATCAAGTCAAGGACCTTTGGGTGGGAAATCATCCTGGGTCATCCAGGTGGACCCAATGTAGTCACAGCATTGATGGTCACAATCCGTCAAGGAGAGGAGGCGGGAGAAGTGGAGGCTCAGGGCCCTGAGCCAAGGAATGTGGGTGGCCTCTAGGAGCTGGACGGACGAGACAAGGAACAGGTTGCTTCCCAGACTCCAGGAGGATCACAGACCTATTGACACCTTGATTTTAGCCCCCTGAAACCTCTGACCTCCAGAATTGTAAGATAAGAAACGTATGCCACTAAGTTTGTGGTAATTTGTTACAGCCTCTGTAAGAAGCTGATACACCTTATAGCCCCTTGACCTTTTTCTCAAGACCAATGATATTTGTTTTGTGATTCGTCAAAAGCAGGCAATCACATCTCTTTCTTAGAGACTAAAGACAGGGCTTTTAAATACCCGCTTCCTAAGGCCCTCGAATATCGATTCTCACTGGGAATGCTCACTGGGAATACTTTGTTCTTAAAACCTACTCAAGGGGAAATTGGAAGTGTTTTGACAAATCTGCACATAAAACCAGGGTTAGAATGAGCAGAGTTGCTGGAGTGTTTCAACGCAGGTATCATGTTACGTTCATGAGCTGCCTTCCCTAAAGATCTTTTATGACTATTTAATTCTTTAATATTTATTTAATAATTTTAAGATAACTTTAATTTTTTTTTCAAAAGAATAATGGAGTATAAAAGGTTTAGACCATTACCAAGTCCCCTATCTTAATTGCCAGCAAAGTCCCTAAGAGGAAATAAGAAGCTTCTCTCTCAATAATGCTGAATCAATAGTGACAGCCGTGTCACTCACAATCAACAGAGGACAAAGTGAGATGGCCCGTCATCCTGAATGGGAGTGCACAGAGGTGCCCTGTCACCAGAGGGGATGGGTGGTGATTCATCACAGTGACGCCCTGAGTGGATGGGGAGGTGGCCTCTCCAGGGAGCATGGAATCGGGCTGCCCCCCAGGTCTGGCTTCCTGCGGGTGCACCCCAGTCTCTCGGTCTGCAGATCAGAAAGTGGGGGGTGCGTGGGCTTCGGCGGGGCGTCCGCAGACACCAGCGCGAGGAGCAGGTTTTCTGAGCGGGAAGCCATTTCCAACAGGAAGCCCAGGTTCTCAGGGACAGACGGACAAGCTGAGTCCAGACCCCGGCGCGTTGGAGGCCGCGCAGGAGCTAGAACTCCCGTGTCTTCACGCCAGGGCCTGTCTCTGGTGGCTCCTTGGGAAAAAGGGAAGAAGGAGAGGGAGAGAAGACAGACGTGAAGGAGACAGAAAAGGGTGAGAAAGAAAGCGAGGAACGAGAGCAGGGGACGCGAGATCCCCCAGAGCAGCGGCTCCCAAGCCCATCTGAGGAGCGGCTTGTCATCTGGTGAGATCAAAGGGGAGCAGCGATTCCTAAAATAGAATGTGGAGGGGGGAAAGCACAAGGATAAAAATAGTCGAACGTCATTTTATAACAGAATAAAATAAGATGGCAGGTCCCCACGCCGGCCCCTGCTGGTGGCAAGTTCTGAGCGAGGGTGAAGTTGGAGGCGTGTCTGTTTGTGACCTCCCTGTGGAAGGCCCTTGGCTGTGTGACCTCAGGCAGGTCACGTCCCCTCTCTGGGCCTCTGTTTCCTCAATGGTAAACTTACAGGGTTGATCCAAACGGGCCTCATGTTGACGAGCAGCTGATGTGGGGCGAGAGCTGCAGTTGTTGGGACCAAATGGGAAGAAAACTGTGTCTCTGTTCAAGAAACTCCCTCCGTCCGTTTCCGCCAACGCCTCACCTCCTGTGCCAACCACAGTGGAAGGTCGGAGCAAGCCCTTGGCCTTAACTGTCAAGGTGCTCGTGGGTGGGAAGCAGCTGGGGCAGGTCCAGGCCACACCAGTGTCCCCAAGTCACAAGACAGCATCTTTTCCCTGGCTGCTCAGCAGCCCCGGGCCTGCAGGGTTAGACAGGGGCTGGCGGGTTCCATTTCTGGCTCATCAGCGGCTCATTTTCAGAAGCTGCCCCTCTGGGAGGTAGTTAAAAGGCCCTGGCATCCCCAGGAGGGGGGCTTGATTTACCTTTTATGAATGAACTGCTCCAGAGAAATCAATGAGCGTGGCAGGCGGGTCAAGTAAACAGACGCGGCCTCTCCCTGGCCGCACAGCGGAGCCTCCCGGGGCAGGGTGGTTCCCAGAAGCGCTTTGTCTGGGCTCAGCCTGGCTTCAGGTCAGCACCCAGGGCAGGGCCCTGGTCCCCACAGCTCCTGGCCAGTCTGCCCCACCTCCATGTCCCCACCCCAGCTGCAGGGGCCATTCCCAAAGGGAGGCCGGCTTTACTGGTCCAGAGATCTACAGAAAAGACCTGCATTTCCATCTTTCCTCCTGTTCAGTCATTGATTCAGGGGACACTGATACCAGTCCCATGTGTTGGGGACAGGGACTCAATGGAGCATAAGATGCGAGCCCTGTCCTCAAGTGACACACCCTGTGTAGAGGCTCCTCCTGCCCCAGAGTCACCAAGGAAGCTCTTGAAACACAGAGGTCCCCGAGCCACACACGAGTGACATGGGATGTCACTTGGAACGATTCGTCTTCTCTCTCACTTTACATTGTGCTATTCTTACCAAATTTTCATTTTTTAAAAAATCAATCTTTTGCTCTTCAACAAAAAGCAGGCTTAAAATTTCCATGAACGACTTCCCACCACTGACCAGGCACTCAAAAGATATGGCTAGGTTCATGGGGTTCCGGGAGGTTGAGACCTCTTCCTGCGTTGGCATCCGGCGTGGGACAGAGATTTTGAAACCTAATGTTGAAGCTGTTTTAGGGAAGCAGCAGGGCTCTGTGGAGAGACGCTTTCTGCTCATCTACAGACGCAGTTCCCCAAGGGATGGGGCCTCTTTCCCTGTGTGTCACCACGAGAAGGTCCCCCATCACCGGGCACACTCAGCGCACCCAGGCTGTGACATGGAAATGGGGCGGGGTGTCCCTCAGTGGTAGAGCCACAGGTCCAGGGTTCCAACCCCAGGACCAGAAAACAAACCAAACCAAACCAGATGGTGACAACCAAAGAGGAAATATCTTTCCAGGTCTTCAAGGTCTCGTAGGCACAGAAACCATCCGCCGTGTGAATTCACTGAAAAGCCCCGCTGCAATAGGGATATAATTTTAAAGCTAAGAAATCTATTCATTTTTTTCTCAAGGCAGGGTGGAGTTGAAGAGCTAATCAACTTCAGACGATCAGGATTTTTGTGATGAAAAAGACCAGCAAGGATTCAGGATTTCAGAACCGTGAGTCAATATGAAGGTCGGAGAGCAGATGCCTGAAGTGGTGGGAACCTGGCTCTGACTCTGCTGAGGCCTGGTATTTTTTCTGCTGGGTTTAAAGGCGCCATGTCTGCCCTGTTTGGCTGAACGAGGTTTGGTTGGGTTCCTATGGCTCCTCAGCTAAAAGAACCCCAATAATTAGCGTGGACCCCAAAGGATTCTGTATTTTCTCTGCACAAGTTGGGCGGCTTTTGGTGGCAAGTAACTGAACTACCCTCCCCAGCTTGGATCCTCATGTGACATGTCCCTTTGTGACAGAAGATCTCCTGTTTTTTTTTTTTTGTCAGACAGGAACACTCCCCCCCAACCCCCCTCGGCCAACCTCTTCTCAGGTCCTATTGGCCAGAAGGCGTCACATGACCATCTCTAGCTGCAAAGGAGGCTGGGAATATGACCAGCTGCCATTTCCAGCCTCTGTGGGCGGCAGGCTGGCTGCAGACAGGCAGTGACCCCTCCTTAACCACCACTGCCGCAGGGGCGAGTGTCCACGGGTCAGGCGTCCTTCAAGGGAAACGCTCCCCTCATGGCTGCCTGCCCACGGGGCTTGTGCGTGGGACCCCCCAGGGCTGGTGTCTCCTGCGATGCTCTGAGCTGTTACCTGAGGAGTTTGGTGTCTGCAGTTTCCTTCACCCCTGGGCCCTACCCTTTGGGTGGCCGGACCTTCGTGGTCATTGCTCAGGGGAGGGATGACCTGGCGGGAGTGAGGAGAGAAAAGGAATGAACGCTTGGCTTTGAGTTTCCAAAACCTGACCCAGGGAAGGAGGGAATGAGTGGGGCAGGGGCGGGAGGGGCGGGGAGGGGCTGTGTGGCCACCGTGTGGACGGAGGTCAGGAAGGCTCCACTGCCAGGGCCCTGGCTCTGCAGATGCCCAGAGCAATGGGCTCGTGCTGCAGAGGGACATCTCTGTGAGGCCAAGGGGGACACGGCTGGGTTGGTGTCCATGAGGTCTCTCTGCATCAGCAGGGTTTGCTCACTGACCAACCAGCTGTCAAGGCAATGTCAGTATTCTTGGGGACAGTCCTTTCTGATGTCCCAAGACGCTCAAGCCCCCAACCTAGGGCAGAGAAAAGGCTCAGTGGGCACAGGATCGGAGTGAAAGGTGAGCCCCAGCCCTGTCCCTGTGCTTAACTGGGTCAGAATAGACCAGTGAGTGATCAGTCCCTGGGCTGACCACGTGGAAACCCCGCCTGACCACGAGGGAGGAAGGAGAGCGGGGTCACCATGGAGGGGCCACCCTGGCCGGTACAGTCTCCAGCAGACCAGAGGATGAGCAGGTCAGTCGCCTGGACCTGCCGAACACCTGACCAGGGCCCTCCTTCCCCACCCTGGAATTGGACCCTAGGCCAGGACCTGAGTGCCACCTGCCCTGGCCTCAGATGGCCCTGCAGACCTTCCTGGGAGAGCTGCTCCGAGGGCCTGGTCCAGCATGTCTGCAGGGCGGGCTTTCCTGGGGAGCTGGAAGTGCTTGTTCAATTCATCCACCATAACGTGGGCCCCCATTCCAGGTGACGGTGGGGAAACGAGGCTCCCGTGGTCCCCCAGGTGTTCCCGCGATGCCTCGGCCTTGGGCTGGGGCCCTTCACGTCTGTCACTCCCTCTACCTCTTAGGAATCCTACGGTCAGCACTTCTCCTAGTTTCATGTTTTTACCCAGAGAGGGCTGGTAACTTTCCCAGGACCACACAGCGGAGAGGCAGAACCCGGCATTCAAACCCAGACCTGTGGCCTCTGCTTGTTTGGCCAGCCTCCCTGTTACACGACTTGTCCAAGGTCACCGTGGAGCATCCACGGGCCCCTGCCGGCACTCCACGTGGCCAGATGTCCCATGGACTGCACAGGGAGCTGGGAGGAGCCGCCCTGGCTCTGTCCCCTCTGGCTTCTAGGTGCCCCTCACCTGCTGCCCCTCCCTGCTCAGCTGACCCAGGGGAGGGGTGCCCACCGCAAACACCCCGCTGTTTACTTGTGGGCTGACAGGCTGGGCCGGGAGCGGGCCGCCCAGCCTCACCTGGCGCTCATTAGCGCAGCTGTGACCAATCACACTCCCATTTCCCACATTCCACCCCTCCCCCACCGTGCCCTCGGAGCCCCGGGCATTCAAGGCTGTGCGGGGCGTAAATGCCAGATGAGCCGCAGGCGCCCGCAGGCGCCCCACGCGCTCTCCTCTCCCTCAGCCTCCACCAGGTTTCTTCCCAGGGCCTCCAAAGAAGAGTCCCGTGGACCATCTCCCAACCACAGCCACACCCAGGTGCCACGGGTGCTCCCACTTGGTGAGAAAGTGCTCCCTGTCCTCCTGGGACCAGAGAGGGCTGCAGGCTCCACCCCAGGTCCCTGTAGTCATGGGAACAGCATCGGGTGGTCTGCAGCCCTGGGTGCCCGCCGTGACTTGTCCTGGGGTCATCTCAGGCTGCCAGTGTCCTTGGCCGGGCAGTTAAGCAGAGAGACCCAGAGACAAGACGCAGCTGGGGCCAGAGTGGGACTGTGGTCCTCAAGAGGGACTGGCGGTGGCTTCTGGTGAGGGAGCGTGGGCCCTGGTGGGTGTCCTCGCTGCCCCCGTCTCTTCCTGAGGATTGGACCAAAGCAGGTGGCCGCCATTTACTTATCCCGGGTCAGGGGCCAAGCCCTGTGCAGGGTCATTGACGCCCTTCTCCCCAGTCTTCACAGCTGCCCCCCTAGAGCTCAGAGATGTGAAGCCATTGGCTCAGAGTCACACAGAGGCGGACGCTGGCCGCGGAAGCCGGCACCTGGGCTCCTCCTGCCGCCCACCAGGCCGCTGGTCCTGGGCACGCTCTGCCCCCCTCCTCCCTCGGGGAGGCTCCGGACATCTTGGTTTTGTTGGATTTTCTTTTAAAAAGTGACAGAGATCCTCAGTCTTCCCTTCTTAATCTGAGTGCATCAGTGACACTTGTTGAGTGGGGAACAAGGGGGTGCACCCCAACAAGCAGGAGCCACCTCAGCTCCCGTTCTGGTGGGTGTCCTTCTGGAGGGTGAGTGTGCACGTGTGAGTCTTCCTGTCCCTTTGAAAATACCCACAGAGCGCGTGCCACCGAGGGTGGGTGCTGAGGGAGGTGGCCCCGCTGTGAGGCCTTGGAGAGCGCCCGCCCTGCCCCTACGGATGGGACCCTGGCGAGTTCTTGACTCCATGTCTGCTTCTTGTGGGCGTCCGGGGGGGTCGGTGGGGATGCCCGGGAAGTGTCCCCTCCGGGAGTGCCCCCTGTTCCACCTGGGCCAGGCTGCAAGGCCCTGGGCAGAGCCCTCAGACGAGCAGGGGACAAAGACCTGATCACCTCACCACACGAGCAGATGTCCAGTCACCCCCCAAGTGCGACAGCGGGGAGAGGGGACGTGGAGCCATGTGAGTCCCTGACAGGAGGGACACAGCTCTGGGCAGGGACATCCCGGAGGGCTTCTGTGTGGTGGGGACACCAGAGGCAGCATCTGAAGGGGCGAAGGAGGCTGGGCATGGCGGGGAGAGCCGTGGGAGGGGAGGGGGGGGAGAGCGGAGCCAGCTGGGCCAGCCCCACCCTGGACCCCACCTGCTCTGTGCTCCAGGGGCCCCTGCCCCCTGCTCTCCCAGGGCAGAGGGGAGTTAAGGCCAAGACACTCGCCCCCGCCCTGTTCCTTCCCGCACCTGCCCCTCAGGATCCCCTTCCCTGTCCCAGTCCCTCCAGGGGAGCGGCCCCTGCTGGTGTGACCCTGGCCCACAGGGGCAGAGGAGCAGCCACTTGCAGGAGTGGCAGCAGGGCAGGGCCACCACCCAGGCCAGGGCTGCAGGATGCAGGGACCAGAGGGGGACTGTGCCCCTACGTGCACACCTGGAGAGCCAGGGCAGGCGTGCGGGGAAGCCCATGTTGAAACCATTCAGGGGAGAAGGGGACGCCCTGGGGTGTCCAGGAGGTGCTTTCCCCAGAGGTGACAAGATGGAGCTGGGCTGGGATCAACTTCCGCCTGCACATCACGGAGGGTCCTCGGAGGACGGGGCTTGGGTGGAGCAGAGGCTCCCAGCTGGGTCTGCACGCAGGAGGTGGAGGACGGCTTGGGGCATTTAGGAGAGTCAGACCCCTCTGCCCCCCTCCTCCCTTTCTCTGTCCCCCTCCTCCCTCTCCCCCTCCCTCCTCCCTCTGCCCCTCCTCCCTCTCCCCCTCTCCCTCCTCTCACAGGAGGACCTAGGAGAGGGAGGAGCTGAAGTTCGGGGTAACCCAATGACACCCCATGCTGTCCATCCTGCTGGGCTCGCAGCTGACCATATCCAAAGCTGCCCGGGAGGTTGACAGGTGTGGAAGTTTGGGCCTGTTTGTGACGGCAGTGACATGGCTCTCTGTCAAATCTCACAGCTCCTTAGGGCTGGGAATGGAAGGCCCTTGCAGTACAGAATGATGGGCAGCAGAGGGCACCAACTGAATGGCCAGGGATCCTGGAAGGTGGAAGTAGTTGGTCTGGAGTTGGTACGTTGTGGTTGGTGGCTACCAAAGATTTCACTTTCACAGTAACAAGCATTCGTGTGGATTCATGTGACCAAAATTCACTATGGCCACTCTGTTGGCATTGGGAAAAAGGGAAGGGTCTAAGGTAGGAATGGGAAATAGCTTTTATCTTTAATTTTTAAAATATTTTAACTGATTGGCGAATGTTAGCGTTTATCTTGAATGTTTGCTGTGATTGAAGGGCTATGCCTTGAGCATCAGGATAAGAAAAATTCTGAAGCTACATCCTGGCTCCATGGTAGAGGATGCTGTGGTCGACTAGCAATGTCTGCCAGGTGAGGTTGGGGAGGGGACCCGAGGGGGCCAGGGGCTGCAGTCTCTTCCCTAAGGCAGGCCCCTGCGTGGGCAAGGGACCACGTGGCGATGCAGAGATGCCGGGTTTGTTTGTACGCAGTCTTGCTGCTGGGAAGTGTCAGGACGAGGACAGTTGTGCCACCAGCTGGCTGTGGGTCTGAAGAGTGCTCTCCAGGGCCTTCGAGGACTCTCTGGACAGTGGTCCATCCCTGGTAATCACCATGGTAACCAGAACGCTCCACTGCACAGGAGGGCACCTGAAGTAGGGCCGGGGGTCGGGCAGCTGTTGGGTGCTAAGAGGGGCTAGGTGGTGGCTCCTGGGTGGGCCATCCAGGACCCATGACGGGGACCAAGCAGCAGCCTGGCCATGGCGGGACTCTGGTCTGACCCAGGCCTCTGGACTGGGAGCCCTGGGCCTGGGTCCTTATGGGCTTCTGATGGGGGGGGCCCTGTGAGAGGGACGCAGGTGCCTGAGCTGACTCCTCTGTGAGGTGGTCACTGCCTATTGACGGGGACACCAGGCACAGAGGTGAAGAGCTAAGCAGAGGCCCGGGCGGCGGGGGGAGACCGGGGACCCAGGTAATTCTCAGGATTTGGAAATTACAGTAAAACATCATTAAAAATAACATCATGCGAGACCCCATCAACCTCGTTCCCAGGAGTGACCACTTCCCGTGCCTTATCCACACAGGGACACCGGGTCAGAGTGACGACCTGCTGTATGTGAGTTTGAAATTTTTTTTTAAATTGCTTGGTGCTGTGTTTCTCAAACTGTGACTCAGGACAGCAGCGTGGTGTCACCTGGCGCACCTTCTTGCCCTCCCCAGGCCTGCAGAGCCAGGCCCCACGCCCCTTAGGCCCAGCCGGCGGGGGTTCTCTGTTTACTGATGGGTGGGGTACTCCAGGCTTCTCCAGAGGAACAGAATCAACAGGAAGCATGATTATAAAAAGGGGGCTTATCACATTGGCTTACAAGACCAGACACTGGACAGTCCACATGGCTGTCTTCAGGCTGGAGAGTTGGAGGAACCAGTAGCTGCGAGTCCAAGAGGCTGAAGCCCTAGAATAAGGGGGATCAACGGTGCTGCCCTAATACAGACCGACGCTTCTGGGGAACCCACTTGGGAAGAGTGAAGAAGAGAGTCCGACAGCCTCAGTGGACCCCAGCAGCAATCCAGAACCCGGTCAGGAAGACCGGAGCTGGCATCTGCGGGCTTCCTTGTCCTTCCAACTTTTATTCCATCCAAAGGACCATCCTATTGGACGGTGCTGCCCACGCTCAGGAAGGGTCTCCATTTCAGTTGGCCATCCCACAGGCCAATCATCCTAGACACACCCTCACAGACCCACCCAGAGGCCTCGGAATCCTTGGCATTCTTAATCAGATCAAGTTGAGATTCAAAGGAGCCATTGCAGTGTGCTGAGAGCAACTCCCCAGCTCAGGGAATATTCCGTGACAGTGATAGTTCCAGGCGGAAACGGGTGTGGCCTCTCCAGGGTCCGTCTGGATTAACCCTCGGGAGCAATGCTGTGGCCAGCGTCTGTGTGCCCGCTCCTCCCTGTTCACGAGGAGGCCCAGGAGCTGGGCCGGGGCCAGGGCCAGGAGGCAGGCGGTGCTGTCCAGGGAGGGGAGGGGACATGGCTGGCTGTCACTGACTGGGACTGAGTGCAGACAGGAGGGGCTGGGGCTCTCTCTCCCCAAACGCCCTCCCGGCAGCGGCTCTGGCAGAGCAGGAAGCGAGGGGTCAGAGAGTCAGCATGGACAGAGAGGGACCTGGGCAAAGGAGTCCACATCCCCCAGGGCCGATGGTCCCCACCTGGCCGGTCGCAGAGAGGAAGCCACACTGGGCCAGTGCAGACCAGGGAGGAGGACCAGCTGAGACGCTTCGGGGTGTGGCCCTGTGGCTGCGCTCTGATTCCTTATTGGAATCTTTTGAATCTTTTCCTTCGACTCAGAGAAGAGAGGGACTCACTGGTCTGAGAACCTCCAACTTTGTGAGCCTGAAATGCCACCATTCAGATGTCACCTCTTGTCCTCTTTCTTAAGCACTGAATTTCTTTAAAAAATTTTTTTTGTTTGCTCTTTTGAGATATTCGTGACAGTGGAGTGTATTTTGACATATTATAAACACACACGGAGCATGACTTATTCTAATAAGGATCCCATCCTTGCAGTTGTATGATGTGGAGTTGGAAAGTTATGTCTGATTCATCCTGTAGTCTTTCTTATTCCCATCCCCCTCCCCTCCCTTTCTTCTTCTTTGTCTGATCCAATAAACTTCTATTCTTCCCTCCCTACCCATGTTAGCATCCACATATCAGAGAGAACATTTAGCCTTTAGTTTTTTGGGATCAGATTATTTCACTCAGCATGATAGCCTCCAGTTCTATCAATTTACTGGCAAAAGTCATTCTTTTATATAGCTGAGTAATATTTCACTCTCTGTGTGTGTGTGTGTGTGTGTGATTTTCATTATCCATTTCATCTGTTGAAGGGCACCTAGGTTGAGCACCTAGCTTAGCTATTGTGATTTGTGCTGCTATAAACATCGATGTGGCTGCATCACCGTAGTTTTCTGCTTTTAAGTCCTTTGGGTATATAACTGGGAGGAGGATAGCTAGGTCCAGTGGTGGCCACAGGGCCACACCCTGAAGCATCTGGGTCAGGTCTCCATACTGCTTTCCAAAGTGGCTGTCCCAATTTGCAGTCCCACCAGCAATGCATGTACCTCTCCCCCCACATGCTCACCAACATTTATCGTATTTTTGATAATTGCCATTCTGACTGGAGTGAGATGGGATCTCAGCATAGTCTTAATTTGCATTTCTCTAATTGCTAGAGATGTTGAACATTTTTTCATATATTTCTTCTTCTATGAAGTGTCTATTCAGTTCCTCTACCCATTTATTAATTGGGTTATTTGTGTCTTTTTGGGGGGAGGCGTTAGTTTTTTGAGTTATTTATATATCCTGGAGATTAAAGCTCTATCTGAGGTGCAGGTAGCAAAGATTTTTCTCCCGTTCTGCAGAGTCTCTCTCTCTCTCTCGTACTAGGGTTTGATCTCAGGGGCACTTGACCACTGAGCCACATCTCTAGCCCATTTTATATTTTATTTAGAGACAGGGTCTTTCTAAATCACTTAGAGCCTGTGAAGTAGCTGAGGCTGGCTTTGAACTCACAATCCTCCTGCCTGAGCCTCCCAAGCCGGTGGGATTACAAGCATGCACCACCCTGCCCAGCTACAGGCTCTCTCTTCACGTTTTTGATTGTTTGCTTTGCTATGAAGAAGCTTTTTAGTTTGATTCCATCCCATTTATTGGTTCTTGATTTTATTCTTGTGCATCAGGAGACTTGCTGAGGAGAGACAGGGGTTCAGTTTCATTGTGCTAATATGGACTCCAGTTCTCCCAGCCCATTTGTTGAAGAGGCTACCTATTCTCCATCGTACGTATTTGGTGCCTTTGTCTAGTATGAGGAACCGTATTTATGTGGGTCTGTCTCTGTGTCCTCTGTTCTGTTCCACTGATCTTCAAGTCTGTTTGGTGCCAATGCCACACTGTTTTGTCACCGCAGCTCTGTAGTATACTTTAAGGTCTGGTACGGTGACGTCATCCTTTTCTCACTCAGGATGGATAAGCCCTGAATGTCAAAGTGGGTTTCTCAAGTCCTCCCAGGTCCTCCCTCTCAGCAGCTGTGCCCCCAGCCCCAGCCCTGGGGAGCTCTGGGGCTCTGCTCGTGGGTTGGGCAGGATGGAGGGGGGGGGGGGCTGTGGCCTGAGGTCAGCTCCCACCTGCCCCGGCTCACTGGGCTGAGGATCCTTGATGGTTCCAGCCCCCAGGGGAGGGGAGGGAGCCAGCCGGTCAGTTCCAGCCCCACCCGTGCCTGGGGAGGCTGGCTGGGCCCTGCTGCTCCTGCTGTCCCACTGCCCAGTGGCTTTCTGGGGCTCCCAGGCTGACTAGATCCGGAAACCCCTGCCCACAGCCCGGAGCTCTCCAGCTGTCTCCCCAGAGCTGGGCCTGACAGACACTGGCAGGATGACGACAGGGGGAGGATGGACAGACGGACTCCTCCCCTTCCTGCGAGGCTCCTCGCTCTCCCCCTTATCTCTGGGTCACAGGGTATGTTTTCCTGGTCTCCTCCTCTCTTCCCCAAGCTCGGCCTGTCCCTCAGGGCCTGCTGTACAGTAGGTGCTCAATAAAAATGAAAGTGGGAAAGTACAAACGAAGGGAAAGACCCAATCAGATGCCAGGGGACGTCACCTCCACTGTCCCTGCCTCCTGTTTTCCGTCTCTGTGTTGGTTTCCCTGGGGGCCTGGGTGGCTCTGTTTCCCCTGTGTCCTGAGCTCTGTTGGGTTGGGTGGTGGTGGTGTTCCCATGCCCGCCACAGAGCAGGGCTCAGACCAGGGCTGTGCTGCCCACTCCTGGACGTCCGTCCCAGGTCCCTTCCCTGTGAGCTGGAAGGCAGTGTCCTTTCCTGGCCGTGCATAGCTATCACACTTACCCTGATTCTATCAAGGACAAGGACCTGCTGATGCCAGAAACCACAATTCAGGGCTCAAAGACGGGCAGTGAATGAAACTGGGAAGAAGGTGCTGGAAGGTGTGGTGGAGCCTGCTCCTTCCCCAGAGCTCAGAGGGGCCCTGGCTTTGGGTTTGGATGGGGCCCTGAGGGTCCCCAGTGGGGCATGCAGCAGAGGACACGACCCTCTGGGTCACAGGAACCACACTGCAGCCCAGCTCTTCTCTCTGTGGACCTCGTCACATTTCCTCAAAGTTGGGGGAATGTCTGCCTGTCCATCTTACCACTTCTCTTCTGCCCACTGTCCTTTGATAGCCCCTCTGTTCTTCACGTTGGTAATTTCTCTTGACCTGCCTTCAAGTTCACTGACTCCTTCTTCCATCTCCAACAACTGTGAAGCCCATCTAGTGAGTTTTTCCATTTCGGTCAGTGTACTTTTTAGCTCTAGAACTTCCATCTGGTTCTTTTCAAAATAGTTGCCATATCTCTGCTGGGACTGGATCATATTCTCCTGTTTCTTTGTCTATTAATTTTTGCTTGAAATATTGTGGGTAACTCATTGTAGAGACTCTGGATTCTTCTTCTGATGGTCACTGATCTTTGTTCCGTTAGGTGTTTCAAGTACTGGTCAATTGCCTTGAGCACGTCTGGGCTTGGTTTTACACTTCAGTCTTGTGGGAAGTCCACTCTTTCCCCCAAGTGCCTCTACCTTGCTAGAACTCAACGTCCAGATCCTCTCTTCCCTGGGCCACTTGCCAAGGCTTGGACATAGGCTTTGGCAGAGGGGACTGAAGGAGCTCCTTCAAGGGCAGTGACTCTTGAACATGGAGCTGTGGGTGCACTGGGCAGATGGTTCTTGGTTATAGGTGCTGTCCACTGCATCCCAGGATGTTCCCAGCACCCCGGCCTCTGCCCACTGGATGCCAAGAGCAGCCCCCATGGTCATGACCACCAAAAACGTCTCCAGACTTTGCCAAATGTGCCCAGGGGACAGGATCACCCCTGGTCAAGGACCATTGCTCTAGGGCATGGTCCTCACTTAAAGATCTGGGAGGAACATTCCATTAGCTTTTTTAAAAAAATATATTTTTATTGTGGATGGTTACAAATATCTATTTTTTTAATGTGGTTCTGAGAATCAAACCCAGTGCCTCACAGGTGCTAGGCAAGTGCCCTACACTGAGCTACAGCCCCAGCCCTCCCTGAGCTTTTGATACTCTCCTCAGGTGAGCTGGACGCCGTCAGGAGCCCTTGACTGCATCGAGGGAAAAACATCAGCTCCATTACTGCCCTGACTGGAGGACACTGCAGATCTACATGCCCAACGTCCGCTCCAGAGCACACCTCGGGAACCTCGCAGGCAAACTGCAGTGTGATTTTTAGAGTGTGAAATAAGTCATACTAAATATTTGCCATCGACCTTGATATTTCCAACCTTGAGTGGGCTCAGCCTCCCGAGATGGAAGTGGTGGGGCCTCTCTTGTCCTCTGCGAGGCTCGTGTATACACCCCCCTCCGTCTCTGGCCCATTTTCTACAGTGTTTCACCTAGAATTTTTTTGCAACCTGTCCAAGGGGGCCTCTGTCTCTCTCTTCTCCTTCTAGTCTCTGTGGCTGGTGCTGGGCCGATTCCCAGGGCAGAGCCCATTTCCCGGGACCAGGAGGAGTGGTTAGGGTGAGGGCTGGGGGCCGCTCTCTGGGGGCTGTGGGGAGAAGCGTCTCAGCCCTGCTCTGGGACAGCAGCAGCAGGGCCGTGGAGGAGGGAGGAGACGGAGGGCCGCGGTGTACACCCCTGGGGCTTAGCTCACACCATGCTGGTTTTCTCTGCGTGGTTTCTTGGCACCTCAGAGACCAAACATGGGTGAGAAGCAGCGGCAGATTTCAGGGCCCCAAGAGCCTCCAATGTGACCTCACCATGGCCATCGTCACCCGGGGACTGATAGCCAGGCCAGCACTGGGAAGCTGGCGAGTGGCAAGGGGACCCGTTGGATTCTGGGAAATCACTGACCACGCTGAGGCATGGCCTTGTGCTGCTGGAACGTTCCAGAAGAGACCCCGAGACTGATGGTGATGACGCTGGGTGGTAGCAAAGTCTTGGCACGTCACCTCATTTCCCAGTGGACACGGTGCCCGGGCTGGCGTGGGCAGGAGCGGGCGGGCACTGCTGGTGAAGGGGTGGCGGGAGCACCCCTCACGTGGACCCAGGACCTCCAGCCGCACCCCGGGCTGTTTTGGTTCCTTGTCCCCTCTGTCACTGTGGTCCCCTCCACCTGGCCAACGCTTCCCTGGCCTGTGCCTGCTGACCCCTCCCTCCTCCAGTGGGCTCCAGCTCTGCCGGGTGAGGCTGGCTCAGTGACCACCCAGAGGGGAGTCCCCGGCTGCCAGGCTCCGGGTGTGGAGGCAGGTCCCCGTGCTCTGTGGCAATCGTGGGATGAGCTGAAGGAGGACCTAGAGCCGCGCTGACCACGGCCCGAGACCTGGTTAGGTAGGACCTTGGGTAGCTGACCCCCCAAAGAGGAGGTGCCGAGAGGGGCCGCCGCTTAGACCAGGACCGCGGGCAGGAGTTGGGGGAAGCAGACTTTTGCTTACAGTGAGTGAACCCCGGGTCTGGCAGAGACTGCGGGGGCCTACTCCTTCCTTAGTAACAGAACCCCCTTTTACTCAGGGGGCCCTGTGTCTGTTAAACTCACATTTTCAAGTCCACTGTGTAGCTTAACGGGACCATAGGACTGCATGTGTAGCCCAGTGGAAGTTGTGTGAGACTATTTGGGAAACTCTTAAAGGCAACTCAGACCATTGGCACATGCCGTTTTTACCCTTCCTCTATTTCCTTCTTCATATTTGGAATGTAAACCTGATGGCTGAAGCACCGCAGCCATTTTGGAACGTGAGACAACAGGAGGAGGGAAGTTATCAGCCAAGGATGGTGGGGGAGAAGAAAGAAGGGGCTGGAGGTACTAAGGGCATTGTAGAACTACCACACCTGGACGCCTCTACTTCTTGAGACATGTGAGAAATAGACTTTTTATTTTTGTTTGAATCATTTTTTCATTCTTTTCCGGAGGTTTGTTCACTGTGCAATCATATCAAGTCTTACCTGATGGACCAAGCGATTTCCTCCTCTCTTTTTGAGGTTTGTGGAACACTTGGGGATAAGGCCATTTGTTCTCTCTCATCCTTCATTCTGTGCCCTGGGCTTCAGGGTCCTATGGCCACTTGTTCCTGCCCATCCATTTCCCTAGATGGCCTCCTCTCTTGCTGACCTCTCCAGACCTGCCCCTCTGCCCTCATCCTCCCCCAGCTCCCCAGAACCCCGTGCTGTGTGCGCAGGCATCTCCTGAGGGAGCCCAGCAGGGGTGACTGCGGCACTGGGCAGGTCCAGTCTCCCTGTGGACGCCAGACGTCACTCCTAGGAATGTCTCTCCCACACCCTAAAGCAGAGACTTCTTGGCACTGTCTCCTTGGACCCTCCACCAAAGAACTGGTGTTTCTGTTTCTTTCTCCCTGTCCCCAGCCGCTAGCCCCCAATTCCAGGCCCTTCCCGTACGCAGAGCGGCCGGCCCTGGGCTCCCCCAACAGAGCCACGTGGGCCCAGCCTTCACCCTGTTCATATACGGAGTCACATAAAACTGCGCCTTTTCTTCAGTTTGCCTTGGACTGTTCCAGGGTCTGTCCCCTCTGATCAAAGTAGGCCCTGGGGCTCGGGGGTGGGGGCCTTTCTTCTCAGACTTACACAAGAGGAACTCCCAGACAGGGCCCACAGAGCCCTCGGTCAGCAGGCCCCAAGGTGGACATGGGGCCTGCTAAGTCACCTGGCCGTGAGGCTGGCGTCCAGGGATGACATTCTGGGACTCCATTTGGCCTCTGGTGGGCTGCACCAGAGCTGGAGCCCCAGGGAGATCTGGGAGTGTCCCTGAGTGAAATGGCATCTACCCAGGGCCCGTGGCCATGAGCTGGGGGAGTTCAGGCAGCAGCCAGCCCTTCAACAGCGGCTCTTTGGGGTGGCCTGGGTTGTGTGTGTGGGGGGGTCTGTGGGTGGACACTGTGGTTGTGTCCCCAGGATGCTGACTCTGGTCTCAGAGGTCAGGTGGGGTGGAGCGTGGCCTGGTGCTCAAGAGGAGTGTGCGGCGCAGTGGCCCACGCCTGTGATCCCAGCTGCTCGGGAGGCTGAGGCAGGAGGATCGCAAGTTCAAGGCCAGACAAGACGAACTTGTCTCAAAATGGAAAGGTCTGGGGATGTGGCTGCGTGGTAAAGTGCCCCTGGGGTCAATCCCCAGACAAAAAAGAAAAAAAAAAACAAACCCCAAAGAGGCCTATGATGGGACGTCCAGGGGGTCACTGTCCCTCTTCAGGTCCTGACTGTCATCTGGTCTAAGGAAGGGTGGCGCTTTCAGGTATCCCAGGGCCTCTCGGCCCCTCCCACTCCCATGGGTCCGCACAAGCGACGCCGACCCAGCCCCCCCCTCACGGCTGCCCCCTGCCCAGCGGGGAAACCGAGGCTCGGACCCGGGAAGGCCCGGCTAGTTGGCGGCTCGCGGAGCTGGACCTGGGTTTTCTCGCTGGAGCGTGACCCCCCTCTCTTCCGTGCCCCGCCCCAGACACCATCCCAGCGACTTTTCTCAGGGCTCGTCCCCTTTGCTTCCGTCGGCCTCTGTCCCGCCCAGGCCCAGCGGTGCCAGCGCCCGCGATGTCCCCTGGGCGGGACCAGGGCTCGCTGCTCAAGGGCCGGCTCAGCGGCCGCCCTGCCCGCTCCGGGGCCTTCCTGGCTGCCGCCCGGCTGCTGACACAAACCCTGAGCTCGACTCTCTGACCACCCGATGGCCACCGCTACCTCCGCTTAATAAATTGCGCGGGAGCCTCGGGTGGTCGAGGGCGGAGGCCGGCGCGGGCTGAGTTGGAAATTAAAAGCCGCGGCCGAGAGCGGGTTTGCAGGCGGCAACAGGAACCATGAATATTTTACAAGAAACCGGAATTATTAATGTTTCAATAAAAAAAAACCAAACCCCGATGTCCACGTGAAGATGACATGTGACTCCAAGCCGCCGGCGAACCGCTGCGGTCCCCGGCCGGCCTCCTCCCGGCCTCCTCCCGGCCTCCTCCCGGCCTCCTCCCGGCCTCCTCCCGGCCTCCTCCCGGCCTCCTCCCGGCCTCCTCCCGGCCTCCTCCCGGCCTCCTCCCGGCCTCCCGAGCGCAGGGCGCGGTGCGCTTCCAGCGGCCGCATCTGCAGCCCGGGGCGCAGCAGCCGCATCCAGCCGCATCCGCCCCGCAGCCCCGACAATTAGCGCGGCCCCTTCCCTCCCCGCCTCGGGCGGCCAGAG